>NC_044033.1:253155631-253457869 GCF_901765095.1 Microcaecilia unicolor
AGGTGGGCTTTCACTCTAGATTTAAAGGTGGTCAAGGATGGGGCAAGACGTAGGAGCTCAGGATGTTTATACCAGTCGTAGGGTGCAGTGAGACAGAAGGAGTGAAGTCTTGAGTTGGCAGTAGTGGAGAAGGGAACAGATAAGAAGGATTTATCCATGGATCGGAGTGCACGGGAAGGGGAGTAGGGAAGGACGAGTGTGGAGAGATACTGGGGAGCAGCAGAGTGAGTACATTTATAGGTTAGTAGAAGAAGTTTAAACATGATGTGAAAACAGAAACCTTCTGTGTACGGGATTATCTGTCAAACAAGTACTCTTTTTAAGTTTTAACCAATCAATTCTTTGGACACTGAAGCAAGTATGGTAACTAGCCTTCAATTGCTTTCAAATACAGAACATTTTATTTAGAAGCAAGCCAGAAGGAACAAGAGGGGAAAGTTGGTGCAAAGGACTATGACATAAAGGAACATCAGATTCCACAGATCAAGTAATTTTTTTAAGTTCCCGACTATATACTTTATTCAAATAATAAACCTCATATTAGGATGTTATTGCCCAAATGCAGCAACAGAAGATGCCTTGGAATCACTTTTTGTTGATTGCTTCCAGTATGCGGAGCAGGTGCAGAAACAGATTAATAATATCCAGATACAGGTTGATTGCAGCCAGAATGTACTCTTCAGGGGCCCACCCAAAATCTGCTGTAATTATATGTAACCGGAAGTTCCGATTTAAAGAATGTTTTGTTATACTAGACTGAAAATGTTGTTGCAATAAATTTTTATTGAATGTTTATAGAGCTGTGCTGGAGACCCAGACGCCTTTTCTAGAGGTCCAGGCACTGGACACATGAGAGACTTCTAGAGCTGCCAAATTGGCCTAAAATCTTTCTCCTGGAACTAGGCAGTCTTGGATTTCTGACCCCTCCATCCTGATGCATTATGGGACTGATCTCAATGGACTACAAATCCCACACTGCTTTGGGATGTCAATTCAAAAACTGGACTGAACTTCAGGTGATAGCAAGGTGCAGGAAATGGATTATATCAGGACAGAAAACAGTATAAGCACAGTCACCATTCTCTGCCTTTCTTGCTAATTTAGTTAGTTACAGAGAAACATTTGAGGTTGACAACTGGATCCAAATTTGCCTGATAGGGTTAATTTACCCCATTGCATGCAGGGACTTGTAGTTCTGATTTCTCCACTGACTCCCTAAGAAAAGCAAGTCATGGCATACAATTGGGTAAACTCAGGACTGGAGTCTGGATCCAGTTGGAAACCCAAGAATCAATAAAGCAATTAAAGCAGAGTTGACAAGTTCCCTAGATCCAGAAGGAAGACTTTAGGGTTAGTCCTGGTTTGAACTCCTATCCCAAGCATTTGGATCCTTGTAGCCCCCCCCCCCCCCCCCCCCACTTAAATCCTAACCTCCCTCCTGGCACTGGGTTACTCAGCAGTGGAACCTGCAGAACTGCCAAGTTACCCATTCCAGGAGGGAGACTTTTTGTCCAGTCCTGGTTTTAAACTTATATCCCAAAGCAGTGTAGAACTTGTAGTCCATGATTCTATCCATTGAAATCAGTGCTGCAGGTCCCATAATGCACCAGGATGAGGTTGGCAGAAATGAAAGACTGGCCAAAACGTCTCCCTCCTGGAATGGGTAACTTGACAGCTCTGAACCTGTCATCTCATCTTTGCTTCCCTTCTCCTTGCTGCCCTGCTGAGGCTGCAGCTATAGAAAAATGCTGAAAGATTAAAATAAATCTCAGCTCCAGGAGTTAATCCAGTAAAAATGTATCACCTTTTGTTTGTTTTTGGCTCATCCCTGCAGAACAAATATCTCTTGGTGGTGCTATTCTAGAACCTGGCCACACAAGGGCCCCATTATATTTGGAATCACTGTTATAAATACCAATTGTGCTCAGTGCGGACACCTGGTGGTCATTCTTAAGAATACAAGTTGGATCACTGAATTAACAGCTATGTAGGGGTAGAGCGTTAGTCCATTTTTCTTGTTCTTTTACTTCAGTTTATCACCTGAGTTACCTGCTCTGTGTATCCTGAGACTTATCACATAGCTGAAGCTGTTTTCTCTTGTAAACATGACAGATTTTGGGCAGTGAATACTTTCTGTGCCTGAATGTAGCTTACCTTAGAAAAAAGGTTTGTGCTAAGTGCTTAAATAATAATAATAATAATTTATTTTTACACATCATTTTTATAGTTCCCTCCTGCACATACATAGTGCTGAACAATGGTAAATAAATATTCAGTACATTAAGTCTCTACCTATAAAAGCTTAGTGAGCATTTAAGGCAAGATGTGTTGGGAGATGTAGCATTCGAATACAGCTCCCGGTCTGTTACTTAAAATAATTCACCACACTTTCTTCTCAGATTGCTGCTGTCCTTCTCCAATGGGTAGTTCTTCAACTGTTCGTATTCTTTCTGCTCATACTTCAAAGGTCCTCAGACTGGAAGGACCCAACGTTTACTCTAAAACATGCATAATTGTAATTTCTCAAGTTTTGCTTCCAGGAACTTACCAAATATGTCCTAGAAAGATCCCTGATTTGTTCAGATATTTGGCTAGTGAGAGGAGAAGAGTGGGCTAACTCTGTGGCTTGGGCTGTTGAAGAAGAGGTGAAAGGTCAGCAGGGATCCCCTTCCACTCTGGCAAGAAGGCAGCGTCGTAATGGAAAAGTTTCAAGAATTCAGACTCCGGTAGAGTAAAGTTGGTGAGGTAAATGGTCTCCCCTCCTGCCAGGTAGCCTGCCCAGTAGCCAAAGGTCCCAACGGTCATGATGATGTGGTTACAGTGGGCAAGGAGGGCAAAATCCTTCCCGGGTGAAGACTCCACCCCATCCCCTGAGAAGTAGACGTCTCCTCTAGATGCATCAATGTTTTCCTTGCACCACTGTATTCCATTACTGGTCACCACAAAGATAGGTTCCTGATACTTATTACGGAAATAGTCCATTGCCTTCTCCAGGTAGGCCTTGTCTGCCACAACCCCTTTCCATGTGTTGGGCATTACATGGACATAGTCCCCCCTTCGCACGTGAACCCCAACAAAAGTGGCATTCTTCCTTGTCCCTCTCACCTGCCCTAAATACTTATTGACCTCATCCTTGATGAAGTCATGGAAGGTAAATTCCTGGAGAATCTCCTCCCGGATGTGATGGTAGAAGGTCCATGAACAGGGGTAGCCTGAGATCATCACGTGTTTCCCTTCAATTTGCTCATAGTCCTTCGACATCCAGTCATGGACCCAATGGTATTTCCAGGGTATCTTACGAACCACATCTTTGTGTAGTACCGGTAGGCTGATTTTGAAGATTGGGGCCAACCAGTTAAAGGTTTCCTGCTGTAAGTAGGCCTCATAACCATTGAGTTTTGCCAAGGCATACAGAGTAGCGAATTGTCCCATTTGGTTGCCCAAGCGACCACTGCTGTTCACCGTCCAGATGCCCTTCCCCTTCTTTTTGGTCTTGCATGTCTCTGTGGCTTCACGTTTGAGGCCCTTGCTTGGCATTACAGAGGCATCCAGGAGCCCTTTTCTTCCTACGCCGACCCACTTACTACTAAATTGAAAGATTACAGACAGAGAGAAGATACCCAGCAGGAAGAACCCAACGATGTAAGCCTTCCAGGACATCCTGAAAGCCGCCTCTTTCCTCATCACTGAGATCTGTGGACGGCCTAGGAAAGAAAAATGGAAGAGATGAGAGCCGGCACCAAGACCAAAGAATTTAATAGTAACAGGAATACATCACTTTTTTCTACTGCTATATACCAAAAGCATTCATATTCAAAAACCAAAACAATATGATGACCGTATAACCCAGTACTGAAATATAAACTCTTGACACATAGTTTCTAAAAACCCAGGCTTTAAATAGTTTACGACAGCGCATGTAATGTTGTTCATCTCAGTTGCGGGGTTACAGCTAATCACATAGAGGGTCTTTTACTAATGCACACTCACTCTTCTGGCACACGCTAAAATTCTGGGCATGCTAAATGTTAGAGACACCAATGCAGTCCTATGGGTGTCTCTAACATTTAGCCTGTCCACAATTTCAGCACATGCTAAAAACGTGACTGCACCTTAGGAAAAGATGCCCTTAGCGTATCCACATTACCATGCGCTATTGGTTATCATAGGATTACTGCCTGACCTCATACCGCTGACAGAATAGGTGTCGTTAAGTACTATCGCAGTAATTCTTTTTAACAGCAATATTCTAACATTGCCATTAGTACATAGTCATTAATTTTAAAAAAATAGGAAATCGGTCATTTTGCTGCTGCAATAAAAATGGCCTTAGCACACGGGAAAAACCCACATAAGGGTCCCAAGCTCGTCAATATATCTTTGGCCAGCATCCATCTGGCATCGTTTTGCCTCTGCTGGGAGCCTGACGACTTCTGATTTGCTAATTTTATACAGTATGTCCTGTTATGTGGTTAGCTTAGCGGAGTTTTAAAAAGGTCTGGACAGCTTCCTAAAGGAAAAGCCCATAAACCATTATTAAATTGACTTGGGGAAAATCCACTGCTTATTTCTGGGAAAGCAGCATAAAATATATTGAATTTTTTCGGGATCTTGCCAGGTAATTGGAACCTGGATTGGCCACTGTTGGAAACAGGATGCTGGGCTTGATGGACCTTTGATCTGTCCAGTATGGCAATACTTATGTTCTTATATGTACTTATGTTATCTGTCTTTGAATCTTCGGCATTTTTACAAGTTGTTTTTCCAGCCTTATCCATTCTTCATGGAAATACATAAGGAGAAAAAAAGTGTATTCTCCCCTCTAGGGCAGTCTCTCTGAGCCCCGTTCATGGACTGTTCTGGGCTGAGAGAAAACCTGCGAATCCATCGAGCTGCCACAGGATTAAAAACCCTACAATGTGAAGAACTGACCCTGCTCCTAGTGACCAAATAAGACCAGGGTTAAGTTGAACTTTTATGCTGGCTTAGGTACATAATATGATACATCTGTGGCATGATGGAATCACTTTGGGCCCTGTTTACTAAGCAGTGCTAAGGGCACGCTAGCGTTTTCAGTACGTGCTAGAACATAGGAGCGACTCTAGTGCTCACTAATTTTAGCAACGTGTAATTAAACTCTGGAATTCGTTACCAGAGAATGAGGTAAAGGCGGTTAGCTTAGCTGAGTTTAAAAAAGGTTTGGATGGCTTCCTAAAGGAAAAATCCACAGACCATTATTAAATTGGACTTGGAGCAAATCCACTATTTCTGGGATAGGCAGTATAAAATGTTTTGTACTTTTTTGGGATCTTCCCAGGTATTTGTGACCTGGATTGGCCACTGTTGGAAACAGGATGCTGGACTTGATGGCCCTTTATTTATCTATTCTACTGCCCGTAATTAATGCAGTATTTATGTCCTTTATTACTGTTTTTACATTTAGTATTGCTGTTCCTTTAATTGTATGGTTTTATTATATGTTTGTGGTTTTATGTATTTACTCTTATTGTACTTGTTTTTTATGATTTGATGTATTATGGATTAAGAACTGGTTGAAAGATAGGAAGCAGAGAGTAGGATTGCGTGGCCAGTATTCTCAGTGGAGGAGGGTAGTTAGTGGGGTCCCGCAGGGGTCTGTGCTGGGTCCGTTGCTTTTTAATGTATTTATAAATGACCTAGAGATGGGAATAACTAGTGAGGTAATTAAATTCGCCGATGACACAAAATTATTCAGGGTCGTCAAGTCGCAGGAGGAATGTGAACGATTACAGGAGGACCTTGCGAGACTGGGAGAATGGGCGTGCAAGTGGCAGATGAAGTTCAATGTTGACAAGTGCAAAGTGATGCATGTGGGTAAGAGGAACCCGAATTATAGCTACGTCTTGCAAGGTTCCGCGTTAGGAGTTACGGATCAAGAAAGGGATCTGGGTGTCGTCGTCGATGATACGCTGAAACCTTCTGCTCAGTGTGCTGCTGCGGCTAGGAAAGCGAATAGAATGTTGGGTGTTATTAGGAAGGGTATGGAGTCCAGGTGTGCGGATGTTATAATGCCGTTGTATCGCTCCATGGTGCGACCGCACCTGGAGTATTGTGTTCAGTACTGGTCTCCGTATCTCAAAAAAGATATAGTAGAATTGGAAAAGGTACAGCGAAGGGCGACGAAAATGATAGTGGGGATGGGACGACTTTCCTATGAAGAGAGGCTGAGAAGGCTAGGGCTTTTCAGCTTGGAGAAGAGACGGCTGAGGGGAGATATGATAGAAGTGTATAAAATAATGAGTGGAATGGATCGGGTGGATGTGAAGCGACTGTTCACGCTATCCAAAAATACTAGGACTAGAGGGCATGAGTTGAAGCTACAGTGTGGTAAATTTAAAACGAATCGGAGAAAATTTTTCTTCACCCAACGTGTAATTAGACTCTGGAATTCGTTGCCGGAGAACGTGGTACGGGCGGTTAGCTTGACGGAGTTTAAAAAGGGGTTAGATAGATTCCTAAAGGACAAGTCCATAGACCGCTATTAAATGGACTTGGAAAAATTCCGCATTTTTAGGTATAACTTGTCTGGAATGTTTTTACGTTTGGGGAGCGTGCCAGGTGCCCTTGACCTGGATTGGCCACTGTCGGTGACAGGATGCTGGGCTAGATGGACCTTTGGTCTTTCCCAGTATGGCACTACTTATGTACTTATGTACTTATGTGTATTGACAGTCTTTTTGCCCCTGACGCAGCCCTGCAAAGGGCAAACCACAGCCTGTGTAGGGGATCTGTTCTTTAAAAATATATTTAAAAGGATTTTATTAATTACAATAGAAGATTTTCTTCAGATCCCTTTCTTTCCTTTTACCACATTAGATCTTGCAAATTGTCTGCCCTATTGTGTTGTTGTTTTTGTGCTCCTGCCACTTTGTTCCTGGAAAACCAAAATTCGCTCCCATTCGCATCCTTTCCTCCGACTACCTTCTCTGATCTTATTCCCTTTGAATCAACAGCAAAAGGGCTTGAAATAATAACAGTGTGTACCTTATAGTAAAAAAAAAAAAAAGTTACCGCAGTCTGTTCTTTGTTTGGAAAGGATTCATTTAAACCAACCTGAAATCTAGGCAGCAAACATGCCTAGGAAGTTATTAGCATTACAGATTTCACCTTTGATGAAGTGTTTCTGAGGCAGACGCTGTCCCTTCATCTCCTGATATAATATTATCATCATTATGCATTTCCTAATCTGAGGCTTTTGGTTACCAGAACAGACTGTGCCATGGCTTGGTTTAACTCTCTCTAATTTCTGTTTTTCTTAGAACAAAGCCAGGCAAAGGATTTGCAGAAATACAGGCTGAAGAGTTAGTTATCTGTTGGCGAGACTTTAACATCGGTCGAAGTTGGAACCTGATTCACTAAACTCAGTCCCTTCATTCCACATACTAGGTGTCTTGATTCAAATTCAGTTCTCCCTGCTTCAGCTCTGCTGGTGATGCCATTCTTAGTTAATTGCTTACACAAAAACATTTACAGCCCATTTTCTTACATAACAAGTTTCTTTTGCCCTTCCAAAAACAACTTATGCCTGGCTCCGTTTGCCAAGCCCAGAAACAGCAATTAATTTAGATTAGATTAGATTAGATTTATTATTTCCTTCTAGTCTGCCCTTATCCGGAGCAGATTAGAATAAAACAGCCATTTAAAAAAATCTACAAGAAAAACAGAAAAATCAAACCCATTACAATAGTCCATCAAAACAGAAGAAAACCTTAAACAAGAGGAAGACTCTGAGGGGCAGATGTATTAACAAAACGTAAAACAATCGAAAATGTAAAAGTCACGTAGAAAACTTACCGAATTTGAAAAAACGAAGGATGCTCTTAAAAAACAACTCTGAAATGTTCGGTGCGGTATTCAAAAGTCAGATGCATGAAAGTTTCGTTAATCTGGTGCAATCCCCGCCAGTGGAGTACGAAACGCATGCGCACAGATTCATTCGGAAAGCACACGGTATTGTGGCTAATGCACGCATGTGCTAGGCGTGCGTCCACGGCATGTAAAATACACGTCATCATTGTTTGTTTTTTCGATCACTTTGGTTACTGGCGAGTACTGCCTGCAGCTTGATTTTCCGTTGTTTTTCCAGCTACCAGTTTTTCATCGGTAAGAAAGACGTTTCCTTGTTGTAAAATGTGATTTAATTGGCATTTTCCTGTTGTTAACTTCTTTATTTTGTGTTTTTTTTAAGGTATGTGCTG
Source organism: Microcaecilia unicolor (assembly GCF_901765095.1). Lineage (NCBI taxonomy): Eukaryota > Metazoa > Chordata > Amphibia > Gymnophiona > Siphonopidae > Microcaecilia > Microcaecilia unicolor. Next base: position 253,163,869 of record NC_044033.1, read on the forward strand.
TGTGCCACATTGTTTCTTCCTTTCTGTTTTCCAAAAACTGTTCATTGGTAAGCAAGACGTTCCCATGAGCTTATGAATGGTGTAAAATGTGATTTTGCTTGCATTGTCCTGTTGTTAACTTGCCACATTGTTTTTTCCTTTCTGTTTTCCAAAAACTGTTCATTGGTAAGTAAGACGTTCCCATGAGCTTATGAATGGCGTAAAATGTGATTTTGCTGGCATTTTGCTGGCATGTTGTTGACTTCTCCATTTTATTTGTTTTAAAGGTGTGTGGTGTGTGCCACGTTGTTTTTCCTTTCTCCTGTCCAGTTTTCATTGTTATAAGTGCCGTTTACAGCGTAGAGATCAGCTTATGGTGGGGTGATGGCAGTGTGCATTTTCAATATGATAACATCTCCTCTATTTTTTTTCTATGGAAGCAATGGAGAATAATGTGCCATGGCGTGAGGAGGATGAGGAAACAGTGGTTGGCAGTGAGGGCCCTGATCACAATGGTAAGCAGAAGCATGCGCCCAAATTTACGGAGGACGAACTACAAGTGTTGGTGCATGGTGTATGCGATGAATTTGGATGGCTTTTAAAAAAGTCCAGGCTTTCGCTTGGACAAAAGAACAAGATATGGAGGAAGATTGCGGATGAGGTCAATGCTGTTGGTGTGCGGATGCGCACTATGGAGCAGTGCAAGTATCGTTGGCACGACTTCAGGGGTATGGTCAAAGACAAGGCATGGAAGAAGTGGAAACATGGAAAGGGTACAGGGGGTGGCCCTCAATGTACCGTGGAGCTGACTCCCCTGGAGGAGGCTGTGTTGACCACCCTTGGTCGTGAGCAGGTGGTCGGACTTAGTGGTGGTGCCGACACGTCGGAGGATGCCATTGGTGGTATGGAAGGTGAGTTTCTTTAGCGTTTTGCAGACAAAGGGGTGGGTGTTGGTAAGAAGTTTGGTTGTGGACGGTTTTGGGTCAATGTTGTTTCTGTTTACGTTTCTAGGTGAACATCTGGAAGATTCCAGATTGTCAGCTCCCACAACTACTACTTAACATTTCTAGAGCGCTACTAGGGTTATGCAGCGCTGTACAGTTTAACAAAGATGGACAGTCCCTGCTCAAAGGAGCTTACAATCTAAAGGACGAAATGTCAAGTTGGGCAGTCTAGGACAGAGAAGGTGGTGAGTACTGTGATGTGCTGTGGGGGTGCTGGAAGGGACATAAGTACAGAAGTATTGCCATACTGGGAAAGACCAAGGTCCATCGAGCCCAGCATCCATGCGTGTGTTCTTTTTTACCCTTACATTATTACAGCCTGGACGACAAGCCAGCCCTCCTCTGCCCCTTCCTGTACTACCAGCGACGCTCTTCCAAGTACAAGCCAGTTCACCTCTGCCCCTTCCTGTACTACCAGCGATGCTCTTCCAAGTACAAGCCAGCCCTCCTCTGCCCCTTCCTGTACTACCAGCGATGCTCTTCAAAGTACAAGCCAGCCCTCCTCTGCCCCTTCCTGTACTACCAGCGATGCTCTTCCAAGTACAAGCCAGCCCTCCTCTGCCCCTTCCTGTACTACCAGCGATGCTCTTCAAAGTACAGGCCAGTTCACCTCTACCCCTTCCTGTACTACCAGCGATGCTCTTCCAAGTACAAGCCAGTTCACCTCTGCCCCTTCCTGTACTACCAGCGATGCTCTTCAAAGTACAAGCCAGCCCTCCTCTGCCCCTTCCTGTACTACCAGCGATGCTCTTCCAAGTACAAGCCAGTTCACCTCTGCCCCTTCCTGTACTACCAGCGATGCTCTTCAAAGTACAAGCCAGCCCTCCTCTGCCCCTTCCTGTACTACCAGCGATGCTCTTCAAAGTACAAGCCAGCTCACCTCTGCCCCTTCCTAGATTACCAGTGATGCTGTTCCACATAAGTATAGTATCTCAGGTGCTAGTTGTGTCCAAACCTTTTTTGGACTGCTTCTTCGCATTGGTTTTTTTTAAGCGTCAACAGACGCTTTTAATCTACACAGTCACCTCCACATTATTTATAGACCTCTATCATATCTCCCCTCAGCAACACCATGTGCCACACAACATCCGGTTCCGGGCTGTTCTACATGGTCAGCAGGGCCTGCAACACCATGTGCCACACAACATGAGGAAGAAGAAGCACGTGAGTACAAACGTGTTATTGTGTGTTGCAGAAGGATAGGACATCGGCGTTGTTTGTGTGTATCTTTGTGTTTCTGTGTTTAAGTACTTGCCTTTCTATTTGGTAGGTGTATGGTTGATGATGCCTACACAGGGAGGAGAGGATGGGGAGGATGAGGAAACTTTGACACTTGACCTCGTACATGTCACAACCCCCCCTTAATGGCCATGTCACCCCCCTATCTTCTGCTACGCCGTTGCCCGTGGACCGTGCTCGTACACCCCCAGTGGAGGATTGGGAGTATCGTCGTCAGTTGTGGGAGATGCAGGGCAAGTGGAATGAGGGGATAAATACTCAGCTTGAAAAAGTGGCAGAGCGTGTTCAGCATGTCCGGCATTCCACAGATGCCATATGTGCACAGGTGCAGAATGTGGAGAGCCACGCCCAATTGGAGCGGACCAACGCCCATTTGAGCGACCTGTGCAATATAATGCAAACATATTCCCAGCAGCAACAGCAGATGTTTCTGGATCTCCATCAGGAGATCAGGGGGATGCGGTGTGAGCTATTGCGGGATGACTCCGCCATCAGTTCCCGCACTGCAAATGGTATATTCTCCTTATGTATTCCCTACATATTTCTTTTACACAGTCACATATTCTATATCCCCTCTGTTAGCATGTGTTCGTCTAATGTGTGTGTTCTTTTTTCCCCTACATCATTACAGCCTGGACGACAAGTGTACCTGCCACTGTCCCTTCCTTGTCTCCCATGAGTCATGGTGTTTATTCCTGGACTCCTCCTCTTCAAATTACGTAGTAATCTCTGTTGCTTCTTCTGTTAATACCTGTTTTTTCTTTAGTCAGCGGCATACTGTGCATTCTCCTCACTATCCTCGAATGTTTTTTTTCTTGCAGCCTCTACAAGGCAAACCCATCAGTTTCCCATGGTCTCCTGGGCCTTCTTTTCCGCATAAGTATCTCGCGTGATTGTGTCCCGTGCACCTGTCTTGATAGTTCATATTCTTTAATGCATGGTTATGTCAATCTCAAACTTTCCTTTTTTTTTAATCACAGGCAGGACCACAGGACACCAGAACACCCTCCTGTACTCCCCCCCCCCACCCCCCGTGTGGCAGCCTCTGTCTCAATAGTAAGTTTCATTGACAGATATACAATAAAAAAATGTTAAGGGATGCATTTGTTTTGTACCCTCAGTGGCGTACCAAGGGGGGGCGGTGGGGGCGGTCCACCCTGGGTGCACGCCGCTGGGGGGTGCCGCGGCGCGCGCCTGTCGGCTGTGAGTTCGAATCGCTACGCTAAATTCTCTCGTTTGCTGCAGCTCCCTCCCTCTGCCCTGGAACAGGAAGTAACCTGTTCCGGGGCAGAGGGAGGGAGCTGCAGTGAATGAGAGAATTTAGCGTAGCTATTCGAACTCGCAGCCGACAGCCACGCGCCGCGGCACCCCCCCTGGCACCAGGGGGGGGTGTCATTTCGCCGGGGGGGGGAGGGGCACATCGGCGATCCGCCCGGGTGTCGTCGAGGCTAGGAACGCCACTGTGTACCCTTCTTTTCCTACTATTTTATGGGTTTGCTCTCATCTTTGTAAACAAGTACATGTTCAATATCACAAGTATTGTTTCTGTTGTTTCCTCGGAGCCCCACTTACCACCTGTCGCTGTTCCCACCCCCCACCCCCCTGCAACATTCAGCTATACATGCGCATTCACAACAGGTATTTTTTACCCGTTTTAAAGGTGCAGTGAAACAGAAAGATCATGCGTGATGCTGCAAGTGGGACACCTCGGAACGCACTGTTTGTCTGCTTATTTATGCATTTAAGTTATTGTTAGATCTTTATTTAATGCGTAAATAATTTATTCACCTTATTCGAAGCATTATTTCAAGTTATTGTTAACGTTATTTATTTAATAAAGTTATATGTTTTGTTTTATATAAACACGTGAACATTTCGTCATTCCACAACATGAACTATATGATAGCAGACTCCAAGGTGATACCAATGAATTCGTTCAAATTGCAGATATACAAAAATGGAAGTTGTGTAAAAATAGGTAATAACTTGGATGTGAAAACGAAGGACAGAGGGTAAAATAAACAAAGGAAAGAAAGAGTGATCATAATATTACGCTCAGATGGCTAACTATTGGAGTGTGATTCCAAATATTCCTGCTGTGATTAGACATTTTGAAAATGACCAATCTTGGCTGTACACATACAGATGGTATTAGCTTGTGTTGTATGATGAATTACATACCAGCTTTACATAAAGCTATCAGTTTACTTAAAGCTATGCATATACAGGTACCCATTGCAGGAGGGAGAATTTCAGTCTGTTTTGAAATCATTGCTGCAGGTCCTATAATGCACAAGGATGAGATTAGCAGAAATCCTGGATTGGCCAAAATGTCTCCCTCCTGGAATGGGTAACTTGACAGCTGTTCATATATGCCTTCTACTGGTAACTCATATAAGTGGCAGGTGGCTACACAGGCTCAGGGCCTCTGGAAAAGTACTCCTGGATCAGCTGGCAGCTCACTGCATTTCCCCTGGTTACATCCGATCCTCTGTCCAAGGGGGTTATGTTGACTTCTGGAGGGACTACAATCTCGATCGCAAGGTGATGCTTCAGTGCGTTGTTATGAAGCATGCAGCATACAGTCACTATATCCGCCACCTTGTCAGGGGAATATTGCAGGGATCCACCAGAAATGTGCAAGCAGCGAAACCTGCTCTTTAGCACCCCAAAAGTACGTTCAATAGTACATCTAGTCGAGATGTGTGACTCATTGTAGCGCTTCTCTGCCTCCGACCGGGGCGTTGCGAGCGGGGTCAGTAGCCATGTTTTAGATCCATATCCGGCATCCCCTGCAGGAACACAACAATACATTGTTATCAGTCACCATATGTCTGGATTTACACGGACATGTCCTGTTTTTGAGGGCATCTCCAGGCAACCAGGCGGCCTATGCCATATTACGAGCCACCCCTCCCCTTACTTACTAGTGCCCTGGTGGTCTTGTGACCTCTTCCGCCTTCCCACCATGGCACTAGTAAGTAAGGGGAGGGGATGCTAGCTATTGCCACTTTTGAAACGGGTGTCATATGCATATCCTCCCAAACCACTGCCACACCTGTTTGAAAACTGGAAAATACTCACCAAGAAGCCACCCTTTCCGAAATTGCCCTTCTGCAAACTTCTTTCCCAGCGCACTGTTAAACAAGATGTAAGAGTTATGGTAGCTCCCTGGATAACGTGACACAACATCCAGGATCCTAAGGTTTGCATCGCACACCGCTTGCACATTCAGCGAGTACCCCATTTTGCGGTTACGGAACTGCATTTCTTGATCTACAGGCGGGGTGAAGGCAACATGTGTGCAGTCAATAGCCCCCAGGACATTGGGCATGCGAGCAATCTTGTGGAAGTCCCGCTTTATCCTCCTCTGCTCCTCTTCCCCTGTAGGAAATGAAATGTGCTTGTGATCACATGTTTTTAGTGCGTGCAGAACCTGAAACATAGAGCAAAGGGGTGTATTTGGTCATGCACTTTTTATACAGTACAGATATGAGAAGGGGGTGTAACAAAGGTGGAGGAGGGCGGAGACGTGGAGGAGCGCAGAGATGGGGAGAGGGGCTTGCAAAATTCAGAGTAGTACCTGGGTTAAATGTCTTGAAACAGTTGACTGGTCCACGCCGCTGTTACCCCCCCCAAAACCTGCTGGAATGTCCCTGTGGCAAAGAACTGCAGAACAATCAGCAGCTGTACCAGGCCAGGTACTGCATGAGATCTTGCAGTGGTTGGGTCAATATCATCTCGTATTTCATGGTACAGCTCATATATAGCAGTTCTGGATAAGCGGTAGTCATCTACAATTTTCCTGTCAGACATGTCATCCAAACCACCCGTGGACGAAACACATGTGGGCGGGGGAGGCGGCGAGGGTGAACGTGGGCAGGCTCTTCATGAATGGGTCGCCTAGCCTCCTGTTCCTGCCTGGCAGCATGTTGGCTGCCAGCAAAAAAGACCAACTGTGCCATGAGAAATCCACCAGCCCTTTCCTTGTTGTAGCAATACACGTGCAAGACAAACGTGATGAGCGGTGCTTGTTAAGGACGCACAATATGCACATCATATATACATTGTGATAAGTATGAGGCTGTCCTATCCGGGCTAGGCCACTAGAGGGCGCTAGTAGGAGAATAGGTGGAGGTCGCTAGGACCGGTGAGAGCTCGGGGATGTCCACAGGTGTAGGAGGTTATGGGCTGGGTCCTGTGTAGCTAATTAACTACTTTATACCCCACCTGAGTTGTGAAAGGAAGAGAAGTGAGCTGGCAGCAGAAGAAGAGAGATCCCCTGAAAGAGACTGGCTAACCCTATGGACTTGTGGTGGACGGTGTGTCCAAAGGAGATCAGCAGGCTGAAAATCCTGGGGTAAGAAGTCCCTAAAGCATTAGTGTTTGACTGTGTGTCCTCAGTACTTACAGGAACTGTGTGTTCAGTGAAAGGACTGTGTGTCCAAAGAAGAAAGGACTGTGTGTCCAGAACTGTGTGTTCAAAGAGGGGGCTGTGTGTCCAAAGAAGAAAGGACTATGTGTCCAGAACTGTGTGTTCAAAGAGGGGACTGTGTGTCCAGGACTGTGTGTCCAAAGAAGAAAGAACTGTGTGTCCAAAGTACTGAGAGAAGCAGGCTGCAAAGCCTGGGGTTGAGAGTCCCCAAAGTATTGGTGTAGTACTGAGCCCATGTATCTGTGTGGGGAGGCTCAGTGTGAAGATCTATGAAAGCCTAAAGTATTAAGCTAGAAGAAGTATGCCCAAGGGCTGGAATAAAGAGTTGCCTGAGAAATATGCAGTTGGTAAGACCTGTTTAATTTGCTTAGTGGGAACCAGGTCACCCTGAGCGAGAAGGGGTAGCACACTAATTTGCATATGATCTGCATATTGAGAACCAGGTCACCCTGAGTGAGAAGGGGGATATGACAACATGCACAACCGCGATGAGCGGGGCTTCTTGAGGACCCACAAAATTTACGTCATATATATGCGCACATCCACAGCCAATGCGCGAATACCTGGATCGTGAAATTAGAAGCTGATTCGTTTGTCTGTGTTCTTCCTCCCGCACGCCACACGTCATATATATATACACTTTTCGAACACAGAGCCGCTGGTTTCACACTTGTCATAAAGGAGAGTGGCTTTCAAACAGTATAAAATAGCCATTCAAGAGGTTTATTTATTTATTTATTTATTTTGCCGTATTTGTATCCCACATTTTCCCACCCATTTGCAGCCTCAATGTGGCTTACAATTTGTCGTAATATCAATTATCATTAACAGATTAAGAAGCTCAGTATATTGTTACATGTAAGATGCGAAGAATAATAGGTAAATTAAGGTAAGTCAATAAATAACACATAACATAAAGTGAGATGAGGGTAAGTAAATACCTAATACATAACATATGAGTGAGATCAGGATGAGATACAATGATCAATAATGATATTGTGATTGAGGTAATCAAATTAAAAAAGGAAATCAGTATTGGTTGATTTAGGTGTAGTTTATGAGTCAAGTCATTGTGAAGGTTATATGATTTTATTCTTTACAAATCAAGGCTAACCATCTAGATGAAAAGAACAGGATTTTTTCTTCATTGACAATTGAACCTTTAACGAAATAATGCACCAGCTCAGTATTTTTCAATTAGTTCAGCTATTCTTCCCAAATTAGCCTCCCTGATTACTAAGCTGTGCTAGCAGCCGCTGGACGCTAATGACGATGGTAGTTTGGCCTACTGTTCTGTAGGATGCATTGCTGAGACTTGCTCAGCGGATGGACATAAGTACATAAGTATTGCCATCAAGCCCAGCATCCTGTTTCCAACAGTGGCCAATGCAGGTCACAAATACCTGGCAAGATCCCAAAAAAGCTCAATACATTTTATGCTACTTATCCCAGAAATAGCGGATTTTCCCCAAGTCAATTTAATAATGATCTATGGACTTTTCCTTTAGGAAGCCGTCCAGACCCTTTTTAAACCCCGCTAAGCTAACCACCTCGGGCCTCATTCCCACTTTTCACTGTTAGTAAGATTACAATCTTACTGAAAAGATTGTGGACGTTGTCTTGTATTTTGGATAGTTGTCCGGCATAATGACAGATCCATCCTTCTCAAATAGTTGAACGGCTTGCCGAAATTCAGAATTATTTTGTCAATGAAGGCCCCTTTCCATCTCCTATGGGTGGTATTCGTTTCACTCCTGTTATAAAGAAGGCCACTGATTGTCTACATACGTTGCAGTTTGGTTTTAGACCTTTCCACTCAACAGAATCCATCCTATTGGCTATTGTGTTTGAGATATAATGGTAAATGAGCTATTTTGTTACAATTTAACTTGGCTGCTGCCTTTGATACACTCAGTTATGACATCTTGTAGTATATCTTCTCTTATCAACATTCAAACTATAAGAAATGTACCTGTTAACACGAAATGATTATGTCATAATCACACTCTGTAAGCCACTTTGAGCCTACAAATAGGTAGGAAAAGGTGGGATACAAATGCAATAAATAAATAAATAAATTGAGTTCATTGGGAATCTCTGGTAAAGTGTCGTCTTGGATTGGAGAACTTCTTTTATGTTGATATTATCAAGTTAAAATGGCTGATCCCATTTCCACCTTGTGGAGTACCCCAGGGATCGAAGAGATAAAAGCAGATCAGTAAAGTATATATGAACTTTTATTCATGCAAATAGCAATCTCCTCATATCGCCCTACACTGGCCATGTTTCGCCCAAAAAGGGCTGCCTCAGGGGCTATCCTGTGGATTTAACTGGCAAACAAGTATGTAGAACGTCAGCCAACTGTTGATAGTGTCCACGTTGAAAAAAACCAGCACAGATGTTATGGCAGATTTGAGCTCCTTGTAGTTAACAGAGTAGCGTGTACGAACTCCTCTCACTATCGCTGGAAAAAAATTTAACTTGACTGCTGCCTGATACACTCAATTATGACATCTTGTTGTATAAATTGAGTTCATTGGGAATCTCTGGTAAAGCGTCGTCTTGGATTGGAGAACTTCTTTTATGTTGATATTATCGAGTTAAAATGGCTGATCCCATTTCTACCTTGTGGAGTACCCCAGGGATCGTGTTCATCTATATGAAATCTTTTTGTGGTCATTTTCCTGTTTGGGGGGCTAAATTCTTTTCATTTGTTGACAATACGCTCCTGTTGATACCTGTTCATGACTTAGCATGGTTGACCTTATCGCCAATTTTCTCTTGCATTAGGAAGTTAGAAATGTTATGTTCTTCACATGGTTTTAAACTTAATAAGGATAAAACCAAGTTGCCCTGGTTAGATCGAGTGGGCAAGAAAATACCTTCAGATTTAACACTCCCCGATGGCTCCAGACTAAAGGTTGATAGAGCGTCAAAGATATTAGCTTTACATGTAGATACTTCATTATCATTAAAGCCTCATGCTGATGCAGTTTTAAAATCTACTTTTTATAAGTTGTATGGTTTAACAAGAATTTGTCCTTGCTTTGAGATGAAACGTTTTTCGATTCTGGTTCAAGCAGTGATCCTCTCTAAGGGGCCCTTTTTGTTCACCCAATGCTTGTCAGTTTTCAGTTACCGCCCAGCTACCGCGTGGCCCTTGCGGCAGTGGCATAGCCAGACCTGAGATTTTGGGTGGGTCCAAAGCTAATAAGGGTGGGCATTGTGTATATAGATATGAGTAGTGTGATACTACAAAATAATGCCTTAGAATGCACTTAAAGTTGGATTTCTAAGCAGTCTGCCAAACAGCTGCCCTGCATCAACACAACCACATACATACTTAATGGAAAAATTGATATTTTTAAATATAATTACATTATCCCATATCTTAAAATTGACCAGACATAAGTCTACTACAAAGGCAAATCTCTCAACACACATGGCAGGATCCTGCAATATAATTACATAGGAAAAATGTATTCAAATTCTGATAGCACCTCAATAATATCAATACAAAATCCCTTCACTGCCAGGTACTTTATGAAACCTGCAAAGAAGTTAGGGGAAGAAAAGGCAAGGATGTCAATTAATGGTGGTTCTCAGACATCACCAGGTATTGATAGATGGAGACAGAAGGAGATATTGCCTGGTTAAGTGCGTGAAGTCCTCCGTGCAATCTGATCCACTGTACATTGAAGTTCTACAAAAATACATAAGTGTCCTGTCAGCACTCCTATGTTAACCCTACACTGGAATGAATGAAACCCTTCCCGCCCCACGTCTTGCTTTCCTATGCTTCACATATAGAAACCATACGCTGACCAGGATGAATTGACCAACCATCTGTCACCCATAGACGCTAGAAGGAAGAGATATGACCTATTACAATAAAAGATCATAAGTCAGAAGACTTGATTATAAGTACAAGGCTCACCTTTGCTAGCAAATCCGCGTGTGTGACTTTAGGCCGGGAACTCGATTGAAGCCTTGCTGAACAACACCACTGCTGGCACGGCCGACTGACCGATGTGATGCAGCAGCACAGTATTGCAGTGCCACCACCGGGCCCCTCTTGTAGGCCGCACCCGGGGAATCTTGCCCCTCTCAGCGGCCTTGCTCGCAGGTTCCATGCTAATAAACAATCAAGGCAGAGGCGCGGGACTGCGGCTCTCTGCCTGCCGCTACTGTTTCCTGTACCGATCCTGCCTCTTCTGAGGTAAACTTCCGGGCTGGCACAGGAAGCAGTAGCGGCAGGCAGAGAGCCGCGGTCCCACACCTCTGCCTTGGTTATTAGCGAGGACACGGTGAGGTGCAACTGCAGGGATTGTTCTGCATGGCGATTGTTGTTTGATGTAAATCTGTTGCTGGACTAGAGGCACGGCTGCGAATGAAAGGCCGTGCAGCTGCAATTGGAGGGTTACAAAAGACTGGGTGGGCCTGAACAGAGATTGGCCCTGTTTCACACTCTCTCTCCTCCCTCCACTCTCAGTTTCTACCCCCTTTTACTTCCCTTCCCTCTCCTTCTCACCCACCCACCCACTGACCTCACATGCCTTCCTGATCTTCTATTAGTAGAAGCCTAGAATCCTGCATGAGTATAGCTGGTGTCTCTTTCATTTGTGGATCCTGGAAAACCCCATCAGCTTTTCTGATGACCCCACACATGAATTAAAAAAAAAATCTTTCTAGGGTCAAATCATCTGTGGGGGAGGGGGAGTATAGTGTGTTAGAAAAAAAATAGCTCTGTGTGCTGTAATTTGAGTGGGGCTGGATTCAAGCCTAAACAACACAGGTATGTGGCTAGGGGTGCCTCATTCTGAAGGTGTGCAAAAAGTGGGGCTTAGGACCCCCCCTCTCTTCATTCCATGAGGGACTCCCCTCCACATCAATCCTCTGCCTATGGAGACAATAACACAGTAAAACCCCAAAGGTGACTAGGACCTATCTTATGTTTGGATAGGATTACTGTGAACCGACCTGAAATCTAATCGGCAAACATACTGGGACAGCTAATAGAGCTTAGCTCTTTTCCCTTTCCTCTGATGCACCGCTTCTTCCCTTCAACTCCTCCTAAAATGTTATCTGTTTATTTGTTACATTTGTATCCCACATTTTCCCACCTATTTGTAGGCTCAGTGTGGCTTACATGGTACCAGAGAGGCATTTGCAGACTCCAGTGTAAACAAATACAAAGTGATGATTGTGGTAAGATAAAGTTCATGTGGCACAGCCACACTAGGGAATCGTACAACGAAAGTGTTGTGTTATGTCCTTTACGTATTTTAGTATTAGTGTGTTGTAGAAATTGGCATTTATGTTTGGTTGGTAGGGTATGCCTTTTTGAACAGGTTAGTTTTTAATGATTTCCGGAAGTTTAGGTTATCATTATTCCTTCCCTAAATTCACACTTCGGTCACTCAGAGCCAGGTTCAGATTTTACTGACCTCATTATGACTCCTTTTTGTATGCTTATTCGAATTTTGGTTTTGTAGTTTATGATTATTGTATCGTAAATTGCTTTGATCTTTTAATATGTTTAGCATATGGTTTCTGCTTTTCTTAGAGTTCCTAGGCATGACCATATATCTCCTTTGCAAGAATAATTTTTAAAATGTTACTTTGTTTTTAAGATTTTAGAGGGCTTCTGCCCATCCAAATTAACTTCATTACTCTCACTAGTGAATGATGGAAGGGCACGACACATTTGTAACTATCTTATGCTGACAGCATGTGGGAAAGAGGAATCCGAACTATAGTTTTGTGATGGAAGGTTCCACGTTAGGAGCAGTGGTGTTCCTAGGGTGGCTGACACCCGGGGCGGATCGGCGATGCACCCCTCCCCCCCGGCGAAAGGCCACCCCCACCGGTGCAGCGCGACCTCCCCCCCTACCCCAGGCATAAGGCCACCTCCCCTCCCCCCGGCAAAAGGACCCCCCCCGGGGGCATTTTTACCTGCTGGGAGTAACCTGTTCTGGGGCAGAGGGAGCACGGAACGAGCAGAGCAGACAGGTGCGCGGCACCCCCCCCCCCCCAGTGGCGTGCACCTGGGGCGGACCGCACCCACCGCCCCTTCTAGGAACGCCACTGGTTAGGAGTCACCACCTAGGAAAAGGATTTAGGTGTCATTGTTGATGATACGTTGAAACCCTCTGCTCTGCTCAAGATGTTATAATGCACCTCAAATGTTGTGTTCAATTGTGGTCACAGCATCTCAAAAAAAGATATAGCAGAATTAGAAAAGGTACAGAGAAGGGCGACAAAAACGATAAAGGGGATGGGACGACTTCCCTATGAGGAAAGGCTGAAGGGGCTAGGGCTCTTCAGCTTGGAGAAAAGGCGGCTGAGGGGAGATATGAAAGAGGTCCTGCTGCAGTATGTGCAGCCCTTGTCACTCCTTGTGTGTGATCCTGCCTCAGTTAATCTTGGAAGAAAGCTTAGCTCCTGTTACTCTCTGCCTGCTCCATTTGCTTACCTGCAAGTTCTTTTTGTTTTTGCAGGAGGGTTTTCTATTCCCTTTAGACACTGTCTCTCTCCTGGGAGGAAAGCTGGACTGAGGTGCTGGCTAGAGGACTCTGCTGTTCTACAACATTTTGAAGCCCTGCCTATGGGCAGATGGAACAAACAGCAGCTGCACCCGCTCAGCTCTAGGAAAGGAGTTCAAGAGGGGACGAGCAGTATCAGTTTAAGTTTATTGAAAAATCTACAGGTCTTTACCATCGGCCACTAGCTGTGCAGGAACAACTAATTCTGGAAAAAGAGATGGAGCTTTACAAGGAAGTTTACAAAAGCACTGTGCGACCTGTCTTGTGCCCGACCCTGGCAATCTGGCTGAGTTTTCCTGTTGGTTTAGGGTGGCACTGCTTTTAGCAGGGCACAGACTTATTCCACCAGACAAAAAATTGCTTACTAGTCCAAACTGTCTGAGGACCCTGCAGTTTCACTCTGCCTTCCCCTTCCTTTGCTCTGATGGATGCAAATTTAGAAGACAGCTGATGGAAAGCCTGGGCTTCCTTGGTTGGAGCAGGTGCACTGGCTCATGGATAATTCAGTGACACAACTGGTGACAGGAAAATCATAAGTACCCACCTTGGGACAGATCGAAGGTCCATCAAGCCCAGCATCCTGTTTCCTACAGTAGCCAATTCAGGTCACAAATACCTGGCAAGATCCCGAAAAAGTTCAATACATTTTATGCTGCTTATCCCAGAAATAAGCAGTGGATTTTCCCCAAGTCAATTTTAATAATGGTCTATGGACTTTTCCTTTAGGAAGCCTTCCAAACCTCTTTTAAACCCCGCTAAGCTAACCACCTTTACCACATCCTCTGGCAACCAAGTACAGAGTTTAATTACACATTAAATGAAGAAAACTTTTCTCCAATTTGTTTTAAATTTACTTTGTAGCTTCATCGCATGTCCCCTAGTCCTAATATTTTTGGAAAGAGTCAACAAACAATTCACGTCTACCCATTCCACTCCACTCATTATTTTATTGAGTAAGGCAAATATTATACCTACATTAGCACCATTGCACTGGCTGCCAATTGTCTTATAGAATTGAATTTAATGTTCTTACATTGATTGTTAATGCATTGAATAATGCAGGTCCATCTCTGCTTGCTTCTGCTCTTAAAATTTATAAAGCTACATGTTCTCTCAGGTCCGAGAACAAGTACTCAGTGGATGTTCCAAGTTTTCGACAAGGAGCAGCTGCATTGAAAGCAAGACAAACTCTAAGAATCATCAGTATCAACATTTTCCTCCAGGAGGAATGGGCCATCTTCAAATATAGGCCATTTACCCTTGGATGATCAAGGAAGGATTCTAGAGTCTAGAATATGACCACCTCACTAACCCTGACATGCTTGGATTTTTTTTTTTTGGGGGGGGGGGGGTGATTTAGGTACAGGGAAGTGCCCAGATCAAAGAGATACTTTCTCTTACTTTGCTTAGGAATACGTTTAATTATAAATAATTTCAACACTGCATTATGAATTGAAACGCTATGATTATTTATTTAGAAGGCCGGCCGGTCAGCCAGTAAAGATTAGCACCCACATCCTGCATGGTAGCACAATACCATCTTCAAACGTTACATCAAAGGAAAACCTGTGAATGTTTCAATTAAAAGTGAAAGGCTGTTTCTTATACATTTATCATCATAGTGTATATCATTCTGTTCCCACGTACAGCATTTCTTTTTCAAGCGTCCCACAGTCTTGAGTACGGGAAAATCACTTTGGACTGGAGACTATTTTTCTCTAGTCCAATTAACCCTTGCTATACCTGTGGACACTGGCCCTATAATTTACATTGACACTTCTAGCTCTCTGGTCGTGCGTATAGATGCTACCATCTGGCAAGTAAAATGGAGTCAAAGGTACATCACCCAATTTTCAAGGTTTCAGGTGATAGAGTTTGCACAGTCTTGCATTACTCTCCTCCCCGGAAGCTCCGTTCACTGGGTAAATCTCTCTTATCTGCACCCTTCTTCTCCACCGCTAACTCCAGACTCGGTTCCTTTTATCTTGCTGCACCATATGCCTGGAATAGACTTCCTGAGCCAGTACGTCAAGCTCCATCTCTGGCCGTCTTCAAATCTAGGCTAAATGCCCACCTCTTTGATGCTGCTTTTAAATCCTAACCCTTACTCACTTGTTCAGTACTCATACTTTATCATCCCCACCTTAGTAATTCCCTTATCTCTTATTTGTCCTGTTTGTCTGTCCTAATTAGATTGTAAGCTCTGTTGAGCAGGGACTGTCTCTTCATGTTCAAGTGTACAGCGCTGGGTAATTCTAGTAGCACTATAGAAATGATAAGTAGTAGTAGGGAAGGGGGTGCTGCTCTGCTCTCTAACCCCTCTTAGGTTCATCTTTGAGAACGTGGGCCTGAAGCATATCTTAACCATTAATAAATGTAACCTGGCGGAATACGCTGTATATGAATGTGTGCAGATGAAAAATGTTACACTGAGCTGTTCGTGAGAAGTAGGCATGGAGGTGGGGAAGGGGTAAATCTCTCTTATCTGCACCCTTCTCCTCCACCACTAACTCCAGACTCCGTTCCTTTTATCTTGCTGCACCATATGCTTGGAATAGACTTCTTGAGCCGGTATGTCAAGCTCCATCTCTGGTCATCTTCAAATCTAAGCTAAAAACCCACCTTTTTGATGCTACTTTTAACTCCTAACCCTTTCACTTGTTCAGTACTCATACTTTATCATCCCCACCTTAGTAATTCCCTTATCTCTTATTTGTCCTGTTTGTCTGTCCTAATTAGATTGTAAGCTCTGTCGAGCAGGGACTGTCTCTTCATGTTCAAGTGTACAGTGCTGCGAACATCTCTAGTAGTGCTTTAGAAATGATAAGTAGTAGCACTCTTTGGGATTCCACACAGAATCTTGCTACTCTTTGTCCTTATCCCTTATTTATCCTGTTTGTCTGTCCTAATTAGATTGTAAGCTCTGTTGAGAAGGAACTGTCTCTTCATGTCCAGTGTACAGCGTTGCGTACATCTAGTAGCGCTATAGAAATAAGTAGTAGTACACCCCCACTCCCTCCCCCCTTCTGTTCTGCACACTTTGAAAACAGTGTCAGCTTAGGATCAGGGGATGGAAACACTGGATCAGGGACTACCCAATTGTGCAAAAGCCCTCTCCCTCTTCCTGCTTTGCTCTTTCAGATGCTCCTAACCCTGATTTTTAGGTTTTCCCCGTGTTGTTTTCCACATATCTTGGTGCTTGCAGAAAAATGGGAAATGCCAGCTGGGGAGACAGTCCATGGTGAAGTAACCTTGGGGAACCTACCCCGGCTTTATTCTCCTCTGCTAGGTGCTCTTTCCACTTTCTCACCTCTCAGAGAGGGTGCATAGGTCTGTCATCCTCTTCTGGCATGCTCACCCTTCAGACGATGGAAAGCAACAGTCGAAAAGGACAGCAATTCTGCTGAAATTTGCCATCTCAAGAAAAGAGGGCAGCTCCTAAAGAATTTTTGTGTATCAAAAGTATTTGACCCTACGGATTGACCGTCTCAAATTTACACCCGCACCCCCCCCCCCTTTTCAGTGAAGAGTACAGACTAGGTACTTTTACTCCCATGCAGGGCAGGGCTAGCGGAGGGAACCACAGTTGTACAGATAATTTTGGATTCTTGTTTGCATTACAAGACGGAGAGACTTGCTGACCTGAACATGTATACCCTGGAGGAAAGGTGAAACAGGGGTGATATAGTAACATAGTAGATGACGGCAGAAAACGACCTGCATGGTCCATCTAGTCTGCCCACGATAAACTCATATGTGTATACCTTACCTTGATTTGTACCTGTCTTTTTCAGGGCACAGACCGTATAAGTCTGTCCAGCAGTATTTCCCGCCTCCCAACCACCAGTCCCGCCTCCCATCACCGGCTCTGGCACAGACCCCGTATAAGTCTGCCCTCCCCTATCCTAGCCTCTCAACCACCAACCCCTCTTCCCCCCGCCACCCAATTTCAGCTAAGCTTCTGTGGATCCATTCCTTCTGCACAGGATTCCTTTATGCCCATCCCACGCATGTTTGAATTCCGTTACCGTTTTCATCTCCACCACCTCCCGCGGGAGGGCATTCCAAGCGTTCACCACCCTCTCTGTGAAGAAATACTTCCTGACATCTTTCCTGAGTCTGCCCCCTTTCAATCTCATTTCATGTCCTCTCGTTCTACCGCCTTCCCATCTCCGGAAAAGATTCGTTTGCGGATTAATACCCTTCAAATATTTGAACGTCTGTATCATATCACCCCTGTTCCTCCTTTCCTCCAGAGTATACATGTTCAGGTCAGCAAGTCTCTCTTCATACGTCTTGGAATGCAACTCCCATACCATCCTCATAGCTTTTCTTTGTACCGCTTCCATTTTTTTAACATCCTTCGCAAGGTACGGCCTCCAAAACTGAACACAATACTCCAGGTGGGGCCTCACCAACGTCTTATACAGGGGCATTAAAACCTCCTTTGTTCTGCTGGTCACACCTCTCTCTATACAGCCTAGCAACCTTCTCGCTACGGCCACCGCCTTGTCGCACTGTTTCGTCGCCTTCAGGTCCTCAGATACTATCACCCCAAGATCCCTCTCCCCGTCCGTGTCTATCAGGCTCTCCCCACCTAACACATATGCCTCCCTTGGATTTCTACTCCCTAAGTGCATCACTTTGCATTTCTTTGCATTGAATTTTAATTGCCAAACGTTAGACCATTTTTCTAGCTTCTTCAGATCTTTTTTCATGTTTTCCACTCCCTCCGGGGTGTCCACTCTGTTGCAAATCTTGGTGTCATCCGCAAAAAGGCAAACTTTACCTTGTAACCCTTCGGCAATGTCACTCACAAATATATTGAACAGAATGGGCCCCAGCACTGATCCCTGAGGCACTCCACTACTCACCTTTCCCTCCTCCGAGCGAACTCCATTTACCACCACCCTCTGGCGTCTGCCCGTCAACCAGTTCCTAATCCAGTTCACCACTTCGGGTCCTATCTTCAGCCCTTCTAGTTTATTCAAGAGCCTCCTGTGGGGAACCGTGTCAAAAGCCTTGCTGAAATCTAAGTAGATGACGTCCATAGCACGTCCTTGATTTAATTCTCCTGTCACCCAGTCAAAGAATTTAATGAGATTTGTTTGGCACGATTTCCCTCTGGTGAAACCATGTTGTCTCGGATCTTGCAACTTATTGGTTTCCAGGAAATTCACTATCCTTTCCTTCAGCATGGCTTCCATTACTTTTCCAATAACCGAAGTGAGGCTTACCGGCCTGTAGTTTCCAGCTTCTTCCCTATCCCCACTTTTGTGAAGAGGGACCACCTCCGCCGTTCTCCAATCCCTCGGAACCTCTCCCGTCTCCAAGGATTTATTAAACAATTCTTTAAGAGGACCCGCCAGAACCTCTCTGAGCTCCCTCAGTATTCTGGGGTGGATCCCATCCGGCCCCATGGCTTTGTCCAACTTTAGCTTTCCAAGTTGTTCATACACACTCTCTTCCGTGAACGGTGCTCTATCCACTTCATTCTCAGGTGTACTTTTGCCAGTCCCTCTCGGTCCTTCCCCAGGATTTTCTTCAGTAAAAACAGAACAAAAATATCTATTTAGCAAATTGGCTTTTTCTTCATCATTTTCTACATAGCGTTTTGCTGTATCTTTTAGTCTCACAATCCCCTTTTTAGTCTTTCTCCTTTCACTAATATACCTGAAGAAGTTTTTGTCTCCCCTCCGTACATTTCTAGCCATTTGTTCTTCCGCTTGCGCCTTTGCCAGACGTACCTCTCTCTTGGTTTCTTTCAGTTTCATCCGGTATTCCTCCCCGTGTTCCTCTCAGGGGCGTATCTGAACTGCGGCGGTAGGGGGGGCCAGGGCCAGAGTGAGGGGGCACATTATAGCCCCCCCCCCCGCCGCTGCCATTGCCAACCTCCCCCCGCCGTTGCTGTCGCCTACCTTCGCTGGTGGGGGACCCCAACCCCCGCCAGCCGAGGTCCGCGTCCTCCTGCCGCTGCCGGCTGCCTTTAAAAGAATTCCGTCAGCTGGCGGGGGACCCCCAACCCCCGCCAGCCAAGCCGAGGTCCTTTCATTTCTTCCACTAAAGCTGGCGCCGAAAGTTTCTTTTGAGTCTGACGTCGCTGCACGTTGTACGTGCAGGACGTCAGACTCAGAAACAGAATGAGCTTCATTCTGTTTCCGAGTCTGACGTCCTGCACGTACAACGTGCAGCGATGTCAGACTCAAAAGAAACTTTCGGCGCCAGCTTTAGTGGAAGAAATGAAAGGACCTCGGCTTGGCTGGCGGGGGTTGGGGGTCCCCCGCCAGCTGACGGAGTTCTTTTAAAGGCAGCCGGCAGCAGCAGGAGGACGCGGACCTCGGCTGGCGGGGGTTGGGGTCCCCCCCCAGCGAAGGTAGGCGAGCAACGGAGGGGGAGGGTTGGTAGCGGTAGGGGGGTCCAGGGCGAAATCTGCGGGGGCCCAGGCCCCTGAGGCCCCACGCAGATACGCCCCTGGTTCCTCTACTTGAGATTTTTTGTATTTCTGGAATGCTAACTCTTTAGCCTTTAGTTTCTCAGCCACTTGCTTTGAAAACCATATCGGTTTCCTTTTTCTCTTGCTTTTATTTACTCTCCTTACATAAAGGTCTGTGGCCCTGTTTATTACTTCTTTCAGCTTGGACCACTGTCCTTCCACGTGTTGTGCGTTCTCGCAGCCCATCAGCTCCTTCCTCAGGTATTCCCCCATTTTGTTAAAGTCAGTTCGCTTGAAGTCCAGGACTTTGAGTTTAGAGTGGCCGCTAACCACATGAGCCGTTATATCAAAACAAACCGTTTGATGGTCACTGCTTCCCAGGTGCGCAGCCACTCGAACATTTGACACACTATCCCCATTTGTGAGTACCAGATCCAGCGTCGCTCCTTCCCTTGTGGGTTCCGTCACCATTTGTCTGAGCAGAGCACTTTGGAAAGCATCCACAATCTCTCTACTTCTTTCAGATTTCGCAGAAGGAACCTTCCAATCTACATCCGGCAGATTAAAATCTCCCAACAGCACCTCTCTTTTCTTCCCCAACTTCTGAATATCAGCGATCAGATCTTTATCCAGTTCCTCCAATTGTGTCGGGGGTCTGTAGACAACACCCACGTGGACCAAGGTTTTATCCTCTCTTTTTAAGGTGATCCAAATCGCTTCTTCCTTTCCCCACTTCCCTGTCATTTCAGTTGCTGCGATATCATTTCTCACATACAGAGCTACTCCTCCACCTTTACGTCCCTCTCTATCCTTCCTAAAAAGATTATAGCCTGGTATGTTTACATCCCATTCATGGGAACCATTGAGCCATGTCGTTCAAATATTTGAAAGGTATTAATCCGCAAACGAACCTTTTCCGGATATGGGAAGGCGGTAGAACTAGAGGACATGAAATGAGGCTTATTTTTGTTTCTGGAAACAACTGAGGTCTCATTTATTTTCTAAATTTCTGTTATGAATTTGTAGGAACTCCTGTGGTAATGTAGCTATTTGGTAATTATTGTATTTACCTATTATAGTTTTAACCTGTTTTGAACAAACAACAGCATCAAATTTAGAAAAGCCAGCACCGAGGACCACGTGATGCGGTGGACGCAGCGGCAGTAAATCTGTGCTGCTCCGAGGGACCCACCCGAACTTAACCTCCTAACACCTGTAAAACCCTCCAAAACTCACCACCAGACTTACAGGAGCATCGGCGAAGGTGCATGGAACAATATTTCGCACCCATGCCGATCGCTAGCACTAGGAAGAGTGCAAAAAACGAGAAAGAAAAACTGCTCGGGCCCAATGCGGAAAACAAGATGGCGGCCGTGTCTCCTCGCGGTGAGGCAGAATTCTCCGCCAGACAATTAGAACAGCTTGTAGCGGCCATCGGCAAAGCACTAGAGCCCCGATTTTTGTCTTTGGAGGAAAGACTGGGGAAGTTTGATGGGCTACTAGAGGAGACCACGACCAGAACCGCAGAGGCGGAGAAACGCATTTCAACTCTAGAAGACGGATGGCACCGTTGGGAGCCTGAACTCCTCAGCCTTAAAAAAAAACTGGCAAATCAGGCAGAGAAGCTTGATGACTATGAGAATAGAGCAAGGCGTAATAACCTCCGCCTGATTGGCCTTCCTGAAAGCATACCCGAAAGAAACCTTGGCCCTATGCTGGAAGCTTGGTTATCGAAGGAATTTGCGCTATCGGATAGCAGAGGGCCTCTCTGCATTGAGCGCGCCCATAGATTGGGAAGAACCCGACAGAATGACCAGCGGCCCAGAGTTGTGATAATAAAAATACATAACTACCTCCATAAAGAGGAGATCCTCAGAGGGTACCGACAGAAAAGAGAATCCTTGAGATATGATGGATCTCAAGTGCGTATTTTTCAAGATTACACTACCAGCGTGCAGGATAGAAGGAAGAAATTTCACCCGATTTGCTCAGCGTTAGTGGAGCGGAATTCAAGATTTATGCTGACATACCCAGCCACGCTAAAGATCCTGCACGCGGGGAAGTGGGTTCCCTTCACATCTGACCAGATGGCTTTACAATTTATCAATCGTGAAATGAAACAGGAGGGAGAACCCACTTGATTTTGCTCTACACATGATAATAGTTATGGAAGAACGATGATATACAAAGATGACTGGTAAAAATGGTGATAAGAAGTTGGCATGTATGGAGGGACTTAATATAAACATGTGCATATTATGTATGTAAGGAAGGGGGTTGGGGGAGGGTGGGGACCTTTGCATGTTGTGGTCTCACCTAGATGGGATTTGTTCTGTTAGAGGGCAGGGGGGGTTATAGGGGAGGGCAAGAAGGGGGGGGGGTTAAAGGGGGGTTGGATCGAAGGGTAAGGGGGAGGAACTCAAATGGTATCCGTTCTCGCGCAGGGTGTGTCAGGGACGTAACAAGGTCTCCCATTTGTAGCGTTGCACATCCCTGGGGGGAGCTGGGACTCCTGGGGATTGTTAAGATAATATCCTTGATGGTATTAATGGAACAGAGGAAATATTAAGCGTCCTGGAGTAAAGATTTTATCATGGAATGTTTCTGGTATTACATCACCTGTGAAGCGTTATAAGATCCTGACTCAAATAAAACGGCAAGGAATAGATATAGCATGTTTACAGGAAACAAAATTGTCTGATATAGAACATGGGAAACTCCGTCAACAGTGGGTGGGTGAAAGCCACTTCTCCTCCTCAGGTAGCAGAAGGAGCGGGGTTGCCATTTTGATATGCAAAGGCCTGCCCTGCACAACGGAGCTAGTGCACAAAGACACTGAAGGTCGTATTGTACTAGTACGGGTTAACTACCAAGGGCAAAAGTTTTATATATGTGCAGTATATGCCCCAAACTCATATAGCCCAAAATTTTTTCAGTCCCTTATAGCGTTAGGGTTGCAACATACCGATGCCCCTTGGGTATGGGCAGGCGATTTTAATCAAGTATAAGACCCGGCTTTGGATAGGTCTTCTTCTACAGCCATCCCTGGGGTGGGCAAAGGGAAAGGAATACCAACACTCTGTAAACACCTGCAGTTAATTGATCCATGGCGCTCCCTTCATCCCACCATAAAAGATTACACACACCAATCTAAAGTTCATCAATCTTGGTCCAGAATTGATTATATATTAATATCACAATCCTGGTTCTTTAAGGTCCAGAAGGCCACTATTGGCCCGATGGAGGTTTCGGACCATAATATGATATGGATGGAGCTTGACCTGGGAGGGGGAGGTAGGGTAGGCGGCCAATGGAGATTTCCTGCTTACTTATATCACGATAAGCAACTATTAGAACACTTGCAAGAGAAATGGCAGTTGTATGAAGACACGAATCTAGCTTCATGTGACTCGCCCATAATATTCTGGGAAGCCTCTAAAGTGGTTATGAGGGGGGAAGTGATAGCATTCCAAAGTGCCAGGAAAAAACGCTTAGCAGCTGGTATAATGCGGTTAGACAAGGAATATGTGAAAGCAAAGAAGAAATACTTGGGCAATCCTACCCCAATTAACAGGGACTTGATGTCAGCGGCACTGGTAGCATTAAACTCTCTCTTACACGAGCAAGCTATGAAACAGATGGTAGCCAGGCGCCTGAATTTTCAACGATTTGGGAACAAATCGGGTAAAATGTTGGCAAAGATAGCTAAGACACACAACTCCCAAAGATTTATCCCAGTGATTAAGAACTCTAAGGGGGAAAGGTTTACACAATTACAAGATATAGTAGACACCTTCCATGGATACTTTATGGAGATGTATGTTGCTCAAGATAGATTCCAAGGCCCCCTTATCAAAGATTACCTAGAAGATGCAAAAATGCCCCAGATAACAGAGGCGGCCCGTCAAACATTGTCTGCCCCGCTTCAGGCACAGGAAGTGCTTAAAGTAATAAAAGCCATGCAGTTGGGATCTGCACCGGGTGTGGATGGTTTCCCTAATGAATATTACAAAATGTTAACACCACAGCTGATCGGAGCCTTAGTAGAATATTTTGATGCTGTGGTGGACAGGGGATTTTTTTCACCAAAAGAAAATGAGGCATTGATTACGTTAATCCCCAAACCAGGCAAAGCTAAAGACCAAGTGGAATCCTACAGACCGATCTCATTAATAAATGTAGATATCAAGATTTTGTCCCGAATATTGGCAAATAGACTAACAACTTATATTCCAGAGTTGATTGGTGAACATCAGGTGGGGTTTATGAAAGGCAGACAAGCGGTTAAACAGGTACGAAAGGCCCTATTAGCGGTGGCGCATGGACAGGCTACGGGTGACCCATTGATACTGGTCAGCTTAGATGCGGCTAAGGCATTTGACAAGGTCAACTGGGACTATTTGTTTCAAGTACTGCAATATATTGGATTGGGTGGTTGGATTATAGAAGCAATAAGGGTGCTTTATAAAAACAACACAGCAAGACTACTGGTCAATGGGATCACCTCCAGACACTTTCGAGTGGAACGTGGTACCAGACAAGGCTGCCCGTTGTCCCCTATATTGTTTCTTTTATATTTAGAACCTCTTTTGCGTACAATTATACTAGACCCAGATATACAAGGGGTTACACTGCATGGGAATTTAATAAAAATATTGGCCTTTGCTGATGATATGTTTCTCACCCTTACCCAACCACAGATTTCAGTGTCCCGACTGTTAGAAACAATAGATGAGTTTGGGTTTTTTTCGGGCTTGCAATTAAATTTGCAGAAGTCGACAGCTCTCCCGGTACAGGAGGCGGTGTGACTGGAGTGGGAGGGTCAGTTTCCTTTTCAATGGGCGGAAGGGACACTTAAATATTTAGGGGTATACATACCAAGAGATCTAGCAAACTTATATAAAGAAAACATAGACCCTTTGAAGAAACGCACGGGAGAGTTGCTACAGGGTTGGCAGGGCTTGCCTGTGTCCTTGAAGGGAAGAGTCGCCATGTATAATATGTTTATTTTTCCTAGATGGACATATGTTTTTCAAATGATCCCTGCTACATTGGGATACAAAGAGGAGAGGTGGCTATATAAAATACTTAATGGTTTCCTGTGGCGGGGCAAAAGGGCACGCATAGGATTAAAGAAACTCATGAGACCACATTTGAAAGGGGGGCTGGGATTACTTGACCTAAAACTTATAACAATGGCTTGTAACTTGCGCCATTTATCCGATTGGTTCCGCTCGAGGGAATTTTTTTCTTGCACCAATGTAGAAACTTCCCTGATGGCTCCAATGGGGTTTGCATACTGGCTCCATGCTCCATCGGAACAGATACCAGCATTGGGACCCTATGGGTTTATTGTAAATCCCTTGCGTAAAACATGGAAATGGTTGGGCAGGACATACAATTGGAATAGTGGAATCACACCACTATTACCTTTTAGGGGTAATCTAGCATTTCCAGAGGGAGGAAGCTCAATGTTATTTAAGAAATGGGACCTCTGTGGTATTTACTATTTATTTCAAGTAGTGTCTGAGACTGGAACTATCAAAACATTCCAAGCCCTGTGTGCAGAGTTTGGTCTAGGACAGAAGGATTATTTCCCATACCTGCAACTCAGTCATTATATTAGATCATTGTCTGCAATGGACCTCGCACAACAAAAGTGGGAATCCCTAAGTGAACTACTAGACTTGGAAGCCCAATTAAAAGTACCGCTTCGGTATTTACATCACCATCTTAGAGACCTTCAGGGGACTTTGGACTACACATTAGTATCATAGCAGTGGCACCAAGAGTTGAGGTGGAAACCGGACCCAAAACAGATTAAGCTGTGCTTGACCAGTGTATACCGGGTGACAGAGAATGTGGCATGGCAGGAAATACAATTTAAATTTATTATGCGCTTATATATATCACCACATAGAGCTTATAGAGCAACATTGAGATCTACAGATGATTGCCCCAAATGCGGGCAAACAGGAGCCTCTCTGGGACATATGTTTTGGTTCTGTGCAATGCTGACTCCCTTTTGGACAAGTATAGGACAGCAAACCTCACAGATGTGGAAGGTACACTGGCAACCAGCACCCGGTCAACTATTTGACGTATACAACATTCGTGGCACGTCACCGGAGGGCCTCAAAGCTTTTTTGAAAAAAGCGGTATTGATGGGCAAGAGAGTTATTCTACAATTGTGGATACAACCGGAACCACCTGGAATACCACAATGGCGAGGAGCAATGATGTATTGCTGCATGCTAGAGAAGAAGAGAGTGGGAGACTTGGCTTCGAGGAGGGGAGACCAGTTTTGCAAAACGTGGCTACCATTTTGGGACACACTGACACCCATGGCGAGAAGTAGGATTTTGAACTGTTAATAAGATCGGTAGGGAGGGTGGGAGTGGGATGGGGGGAGGTTGGGGGGAGAGGGAGAAAATGTAAAATTGATGACTATATCTGTAATGATTATCCATAGTTTGTACAGTGCGGGGTGTAATGTCACTGATGCACCTTGTTTATAGCTCATCAATAAAAATTGTATATATAAAAAAAAAAAAAAGAAAACCCAGCACCATATACCTAAAACTGAACGTGACCAGTACAAAAATGGAGAAACTAGGTAGCTGATCCTTAATCACAGCCCAAATAAACACATAATCACACTGAAGTTATAGGTGCAATGTTTTCCCTCCAGACAGTTTATGGGATCCTGCCCCTATCCTTCAGGCCCTGGAGTCTTGGTTAGAGGAAACATCCTTATTGTTTCTTTGAAGTGTGCCCTAGTTAGTGGGAGTTTGTTTTCCATTTGTTCATTTGGCAAACTTGGAAATCATATATCAGTAGCCCTCACCCCCCCCCCCCCCCCCCAAATAAAACCCTTTTCAACATTTTTATCATGAAAAATTCTCTGTTTTCCTAAACGAAATAATTCTTCAAAACTTGGATTGTGAACAGAGGCTAATCCTTTCCTCCTCGACTTTACTTTTGTGCTGAACACACAGATAGTTGTAGAGTCTGACTCAACACGTTGGCTTCATCAATGAAGAAAAAACAGTCAACTTCACAACTGTATCTCCATTCAGTCTCGGTTTATTCATGATGGATTTTTTTTTTAATTTATGAGAAAAACATAAAAGTGAAGTCTTTTCCCTCTAGATTTAAACACAGCGCCCAAAGTTTCTGGAGGAAAGGAGGGCATTGTTCATCTTTCTTGGAAGATTGCTAGTGGACACCCAATACTGAAGAGAAAATCTTTAGAAGTGTATAACGTTCAGAATTATAGGCCAATTTCAAATCTGTGCCTTCTGGTGAAATCTTCAGAACAGGTAGTCTTGAAACATAAGAACATAAGAATAGCCATATTGGGTCAAGCCAATGGTCCATCTCGCCCAGTATACTCAGTGCTTTTTTTGTAGAAAAAAAGGTGCCGGTACTCATTGTGGGCGGAGTCACCACATATGACTCCACCCCTATTGTAGCCATACCCACATTTGCCACACCCCTTATACCAGCCATAGTGCATATGAGCAGACATCATTGAAAATATTATACTAGTATAGGAGAAAAAAAAAATAACGTGATGTTTTTCATTATAAATAATTTCTGTAAGCTGTTACAGTTCCAGTATACCCAGTGCAAAATAAGAGAGCAGATGTAAATTCTCAAATTGGACACATTCCAGACACTAAAATGAAAATAAAATGATTTTTTTCTACCTTTGTTGTCTGGTGACTTTGTTTTTCTGATCATGCTGGCTCAGTATCTGATTCTGCTGCTATCTGTCCTCTTAACTCTGTTTCCAGGGCTTCCCTTTCCACTTATTTCTTTACTTTCCTCCTTTCTTCTTCATTTCTTGACTTGCCCTACATCCGTAAGTAAAAGCTGGATCCTCCGCAGACTTGACTGTCCAGTGGATCCAGCTTCTGCCTATTTTCTACATCCATGTAGTTTTTCTCCTCTTTTCCTTTTCCCTCATCTCCTTCCTCACTCTTCCCTCGCCTCCATCCATGTTCACCTCTCTCCTTTCCCTCTCCTCCATCCACCCATGTCAAGCAGCCCTCCTCTCCCCTGCCCTCCATCCACCCATGTCCAGCAACCCTCCTATCCGCCATGCCCTCCCCTGCCATCCACCCATATCCAGCAACCCCCCTGTCCCCCCGCCCTCCACCCATGTCCAGCGGCCCTCCTGTCCTCCATGCCCTCCCCTGCCATCCACCCATGTCCAGCAACCCCCCTGTCCCCCCTGCCCTCCACCCATGTCCAGCAACCCCCCCTGTACCCCCTGCCATCCACCCATGTCCAGCAATTCTCTGTTCCCCCTGCCATCCTCCCATGTCCAGCGACCCTCCTTTCCCCCTTGCCCTCCTCTGCCATCCACCCATGTCCAGCGACCCCCCCGTCCCCCCTGCCATCCACCCATGTCCAGTGATTCTGTCTTCCCCCTGCCATGCACCCATGTCCAGCGACCCTCCTGTCCCCCCTGCCCTCCCCTGCCATCCACCCATGTCCAACGTCTCTCCTCGTTTCCCTGCTCCCCCTCCTTCCAGCTACCCATACCCATCTGAGCCCCCCTCCCTGACCCAGTCCCCACCTGCCTACCAGCTCCGTGCCGATGACCCTCTTCTCCTGTCACCCGGCACCGTGACCCAGCCTTTAAAAAAATCTACAAAGCAGCTGTCTGCCTGTAAAAGAAGAAAAATCACCTAGGCACGGAGCTGGTAGACAGGTGGGGACTGGGTCAGGGAGGGGACCTACAAAAAAAGGTGCTGGTACGCTGTACCGGCACAAAAAAAGCACTGAGTATACTGTTTCCAACAGTAGCCAGGCCAGGTCACAGTACCTGGCAGAAACCCAATTAGTAGCACCATTCCATGCTACCAATCCCAAGGCAAGCAGTAGCTTCCCCATGTCTGTCTCAATAGCAGACTATGGACTTTTCCTCCATGAACTTATCCAGATATGCTAACCAATGTTACTACATCCTCCATCAAAGAGTTCCAGAGTTTAACTATTCATCGAGTGAAAAATTATTTCCTCCTATTTGTTTTAAAACTATTTCCATGTAATTTCATTGTGTCCCCTGGTCTTTGTACTTTTTGCAAGAGTAATTAAATCAATTCACTTCTGCTTGTTCTACACCACTCAGGATTTTGCAGACCGTAATCATAATCCCCCCCCCCCACCAGCCGTCTCTTTTCCAAGTTCTAATTTCTTTAGTCTTTCCTCATACGAGAGGAGCTCCATCCCCTTTTCCATTTTGGTAAACAAACAACTGAAGACTTGGAAAGCACGACATCCAAGACAAACAACATTTAGAAAACTTCATAGCACAGAAACTGTATTAACAGTAGTCATTAGTGAGATCTGAGCACTTCTTAACAGTGGCCATTTAATACTGGCAGTGTCTCTTGACATAACTGTGTCACTTTAGTAGACCCAGACCTTCTTATTAAGAGTTTGGAAACTGTAGGTATCTCTGTTCCCACTTTGGCATGGTTTCAGTCTTTTCTTACGAGTAGATGGTATAAAGTGAGACTAGGAAATAAGATGTCCTTCTGCAACAAAACACCTTTAGATTGTGGAGTTCCATAGGGGTTGGCATTGTTGCCCCTCGTTTTAATGTGTATCCGAGTCCTTTGATTACCCTGATTTATTTATTTATTTGTTACATTTGTATCCTACATTTTCCCACCTATTTGCTGGCTCAATGTGGCTTACATAGTACAGGAGGGTCATTCGCAAACTCCGATGAGAACAAATACAAAGTGAATGTTGTGGTGAGGTAAAGTTTGAGTGGAACAGTCAGCGGAAGAGTTGAGTTATGTCTATTATGTACTTTACTTTTGATGTGTTGCGGAGGATAGGCATTTAAGTTGGATCGGTAGGGTATGCAGGATTCAGGAGCTGGAGCCTAGTGTGTTCTGCTATGATAGAGGCCTATAAAATAATAAATGGAGTGGAATGGGTAGATCTTTACACTATCCCAGCAGTAATCCCCCTATAGAAACACTCCACTCTAAGTTCTTCACATGCCCCCCCCCCCCCTTGCTCTCTCTTTCACACTCTAATATTTGCAGGGTTGATGTCACTTCATCCTGCCTCAGTTAATCTTGGAAGAAAGCTTAGCTCCTGTTACTCTTTGCCTGCTCCATTTGCTTACCTGCAAGTTCTTTTTGTTTTTGCGGGAGGGTTTTCTATTCCCTTTAGACACTGTCTCTCTCCTGGGAGGAAAGCTGGACTGAGGTGCTGGCTAGAGGACTCTGCTGTTCTACAACATTTTGAAGCCCTGCCTATGGGCAGAAGGAACAAACAGCAGCTGCACCTGCTCAGCTCTAGGAAAGGAGTTCAAGAGGGGAGGAGCAGTATCAGTTTAAGTTTATTGAAAAATCTACAGGTCTTTACCATCGGCCACTAGCTGTGCAGGAACAACTAATTCTGGAAAAAGAGATGGAGCTTTACAAGGAAGTTTACAAAAGCACTGTGCGACCTGTCTTGTGCCCGACCCCAAGCAATCTGGCTGAGTTTTCCTGTTGGCTTAGGGTGGCACTGCTTTTAGCAGGGCACAGACTTATTCCACCAGACAAAATTGCTTACTAGTCTAAACTGTCTCAGGACCCTGCAGTTTCACTCTGCCTTCCCCTTCCTTTGCTCTGATGGATGCAAATTTAGAAGACAGCTGATGGAAAGCCTGGGCTTCCTTGGTTGGAGCAGGTGCAATGGCTCATGGATAATTCAGAGACCCAACTGGTGACAGGAAAATCATAAGTACCCACACTGGGACAGATCAAAGGTCCATCAAGCCCAGCATCCTGTTTCCTACAGTAGAGAATTCACGTCACAAATACCTGGCAAGATCCCGAAAAAGTTCAATACATTTTATGCTACTTATCCCAGAAATAAGCAGTGGATTTTCCCCAAGTCCATTTTAATAATGGTCTATGGACTTTTCCTTTAGGAAGCCGTCCAAACCTCTTTTAAACCCCACTAAGCTAACCACCTTTACCACATCCTCTGGCAACAAGTACAGAGTTTAATTACACATTAAGTGAAGAAAACTTTGTAGCTTCATCGCATGTCCCCTAGTCCTAATAGTTTTGGAAAGAGTCAACAAACAATTCACGTCTACCCATTCCACTCATTATTTTAGAGTAAGGCAAATATTATACCTACATTAGCACCATTGCACTGGCTGCCAATTGTCTTATAGAATTGAATTTAATGTTCTTGCATTGATTGTTAATGCATTGAATAATGCAGGTCCATCTCTGCTTGCTTCTGCTCTTAAAATTTATAAAGCTACATGTTCTCTCAGGTCCGAGAACAAGTACTCAGTGGATGTTCCAAGTTTTCGACAAGCAGTAAGGAGCAGCTGTATTGAAAGCAAGACAAACTCTAAGAATCATCAGTATAAACTTTTTCCTCCAGGAGGAATGGGCCATCTTCAAATATAGGCCATTTACCCTTGGATGATCAAGGAAGGATTCTAGAGTCTAGAATATGACCAACTCAGTAACCCTGACATGCTTGGATTTTTTTTTTTTTTGGTGGGGGGGGGGGGGGGGGGTGATTTAGGTACAGGGAAGTGCCCAGATCCAAGAGATACTTTCTCTTACTTGGCTTAGGAATACGTTTAATTATAAATAATTTCAACACTGCATTATGAATTGAAACGCTATGATTATTTATTTAGAAGGCCGGCCGGTCAGCCAGTAAAGATTAGCACCCACATCCTGCATGGTAGAACAATACCATCTTCAAACGTTACATCAAAGGAAAACCTGTGAATGTTTCAATTAAAAGTGAAAGGCTGTTTCTTATACATTTATCATCATAGTGTATATCATTCTGTTCCCACGTACAGCATTTCTTTTTCAAGCGTCCCACAGTCTTGAGTACGGGAAAATCACTTTGGACTGGAGACTATTTTTCTCTAGTCCAATTAACCCTTGCTATACCTGTGGACACTGGCCCTATAATTTACATTGACACTTCTAGCTCTCTGGTCGTGCGTATAGATGCTACCATCTGGCAAGTAAAATGGAGTCAAAGGTACATCACCCAATTTTCAAGGTTTCAGGTGATAGAGTTTGCACAGTCTTGCATTACACTCCTCCCCGGAAGCTCCATTCACTGGGTAAATCTCTCTTATCTGCACCCTTCTTCTCCACTGCTAACTCCATACTCGGTTCCTTTTATCTTGCTGCACCATATGCCTGGAATAGACTTCCTGAGCCAGTACGTCAAGCTCCATCTCTGGCCGTCTTCAAATCTAGGCTAAAAGCCCACCTCTTTGATGCTGCTTTTAACTCCTAACCCTTACTCTTTGTCCTTTTCCCTTATTTGCTACTCTTTGGGATTCCGGAATCTTGCTACCCTTTGGGATTCTGCATGGAATCTTGCTACCCCTTTGTCCTTATCCCTTGTTTGAACTATTTGTCCGTCCTAATTAGATTGTAAGCTCTGTCGAGAAAAAACTGTCTCTTCATGTCCAGTGTACAGCGCTGCCTACGTCTAGCAGACTTGACAGTCCAGTGGATCCAGCTTCTGCCTATTTTCTACATCCATGTACAGTTTTTCTCCTCTCTTCCTTATCCCTCATCTCATCTCCTTCCTCACTCTTCCCTCGCCTCCATCCATGCCCACCATTTCTTCTCTCTCCTTTCCCTCTCCTCCATCCACCCATGTCTAGCAGCCCTCCTCTCCCCTGCCCTCCATCCACCCATGTCCAGCGACCCCTCCTGTCCGCCATGCCCTCCCCTGCCATCCACCCATGTCCAGCAACCCCCGTCCCCCCTGCCCTCCACCCATGTCCAGTGATTCTGTCTTCCCCCTGCCATGCACCCATGTCCAGCGACCCTCCTGTCCCCCCCTGCCATCCACCCATGTCCAACGTCTCTCCTCGTTTCCCTGCTCCCCCTCCTTCCAGCTACCCATACCCATCTGAGCCCCCCTCCCTGACCCAGTCCCCACCTGCCTACCAGCTCCGTGCCAATGACCCTCTTCTCCTGCCACCCGGCACCGTGACCCAGCCTTTAAAAAAATCTACAAAGCGGCTGAGCGGTGCCTCATGTCTGCCTGTAAAAGAAGAAAAATCACCTCGGCACAGAGCTGGTAGACAGGTGGGGACTAGGTCAGGGAGGGGACCTACAAAAAAAGGTGCTGGTACGCTGTACCGGCACAAAAAAAGCACTGAGTATACTGTTTCCAACAGTAGCCAGGCCAGGTTACAGTACCTGGCAGAAACCCAATTAGTAGCACCATTCCATGCTACCAATCCCAAGGCAAGCAGTAGCTTCCCCATGTCTGTCTCAATAGCAGACTATGGACTTTTCCTCCATGAACTTACCCAGATACGCTAACCAATGTTACTACATCCTCCATCAAAGAGTTCCAGAGTTTAACTATTCGAGTGAAAAATATTTCCTCCTATTTGTTTTAAAACTATTTCCATGTAATTTCATTGTGTCCCCTGGTCTTTGTACTTTTTGCAAGAGTAATTAAATCAATTCACTTCTGCTTGTTCTACACCACTCAGGATTTTGCAGACCGTAATCATAATCCCCCCCCCCCCCCCACACCAGCCGTCTCTTTTCCAAGTTCTAATTTCTTTAGTCTTTCCTCATATGAGAGGAGCTCCATCCCCTTTTCCATTTTGGTAAACAAACAACTGAAGACTTGGAAAGCACGACATCCAAGACAAACAACATTTAGAAAACTTCATAGCACAGAAACTGTATTAACAGTAGTCATTAGTGAGATCTGAGCACTTCTTAACAGTGGCCATTTAATACTGGCAGTGTCTCTTGACATAACTGTGTCACTTTAGTAGACCCAGACCTTCTTATTAAGAGTTTGGAAACTGTAGGTATCACTGTTCCCACTTTGGCATGGTTTCAGTCTTTTCTTACGAGTAGATGGTATAAAGTGAGACTAGGAAATAAGATGACCTTCTGCAACAAAACACCTTTAGATTGTGGAGTTCCATAGGGGTTGGCATTGTTGCCCCTCGTTTAATGTCTCCATCCCCTTTTCCATTTTGGTAAACAAACAACTGAAGACTTGGAAAGCACGACATCCAAGACAAACAACATTTAGAAAACTTCATAGCACAGAAACTGTATTAACAGTAGTCATTAGTGAGATCTGAGCACTTCTTAACAGTGGCCATTTAATACTGGCAGTGTCTCTTGACATAACTGTGTCACTTTAGTAGACCCAGACCTTCTTATTAAGAGTTTGGAAACTGTAGGTATCACTGTTCCCACTTTGGCATGGTTTCAGTCTTTTCTTACGAGTAGATGGTATAAAGTGAGACTAGGAAATAAGATGTCCTTCTGCAACAAAACACCTTTAGATTGTGGAGTTCCATAGGGGTTGGCATTGTTGCCCCTCGTTTAATGTCTATCCGAGTCCTTTAATTACCCCGATTTATTTATTACATTTGTATCCTACATTTTCCCACCTATTTGCAGGCTCAATGTGGCTTACAGAGTACAGGAGGATCATTTGCAAACTCCGGTGAGAACAAATACAAAGTGAATGTTGTGGTGAGGTAAAGTTTGAGTGGAACAGTCAGCGGAAGAGTTGAGTTATGTCTATTATGTACTTTACTTTTGATGTGTTGCGGAGGATAGGCATTTAAGTTGGATCGGTAGGGTATGCAGGATTCAGGAGCTGGAGCCTAGTGTGTTCTGCTATGATAGAGGCCTATAAAATAATAAATGGAGTGGAATGGGTAGATGCGAATTGCTTGTTTACTCTTTCCTTCCTGTCACCAGTGCAGATTTTTAATACAAGCTTTTCTCCCCCCAGTTCAGTGGCTGTTTTGGCTTAAGCATCAAATCTTAGCAGGAGACGGAGCTTCACTATTTCCAATGGGTTTGGCAATATTTGCAAATCTATTTTATGCATACTCATTGTATCAGGAGAGATGCACCATGCAGAGGGCAGAGACAGAGCTGAATGGGACAGGACAGAGATTTGGTGTCCGAGCGCAAGATGTGGGACCCTTTCCTGGAGCTCAGGGCAGTGCAGGTCAGGTAGATCTGAAAAATCGTCTCCTAAGGGAAGAGAGACAGCAAACCCTGAGGCAGGAAACAAAAAGCAGCGAGAATCTGTGAAAGGAAATGTCCGGACCCACGTCCAGGACCGGATCTTTGGATTAATTCTCCACCAGCAGGCCTGGCTCACGATTTGACTTCCAGTCTTAATCATGCTTGCTCTGGGATTTGTAGCTGAAATGTTGCTACTCTTTAGGGTTCCAGAATCTTGCTACTCTTTGAAATTCTTCATGGAATCTTGCTATTTGTTATGATTCCGGAATCCTGTTACTCTTTTTTGATCTGGAATGTTGCCACGATTTGGGTTTCAGCCAGGTACTTGTGGCCTGGCTTGGCCACTGTTTGGAAAACAGGATACTGGACTAGATGGACCATTGGTCTGACCCAGTATGGCTACTATTATGTTCTCTCCTTCCAGCTCAATTTAGACATGTATGAAATTAATCCACCCCCACCCCAAGCCCCCATCCTCGCTGGGGATTTAGTTCAACTTCAGAGCTGAATTTTTGGAAAAGGTTTCCAGAACTTTAGGCCCCCTCCTGCTTCCCTGAGGAAAACAAATTTTAAAAGGATTTGCACACTCAGGATACAGATCTTCAGAGGAAGAATTAGGAAAGCATCCATAAAACTTATCCTCTGAAAACAAGATCCCAAGAACCTAGGAAAATACCCCCATACCTTTCCTCCCCCCCCCCCCCCCCCCTTCTAGGCTGCGACTTGCCGTCACCAGAAAAATTATAGAGAGTTTTTAAATCTTACAATTAGGTCCTCAGACAGGTCAAAGCTTTCAGCTTCTTTCTCTCGTTCTGAAATTAATTGGCTAACCAGTCCTGGTTTACCAAAATGCATGCTGGGAGTTATAGTTTTGTTATTCTGAGAAACCTCAAGGGCGCAATCAGAACTACGAGTCCCACAACCAGAACTAGAATAATGTATTCCTTATGACCTGGAGTCAGCTGGCAAATCTACATACAAAAATCACCAGCAACACACAGACTTGATGGGTAGGAAGACAAATTGAGCAGCCAATGTTTATTCCTAACAGATCAATTTCAACATTGGAGAAAATTCTACCCAGAGAAAATCCTAAACCTAATCAAGAGATTTGGGGTTTCAAATGGCTCCAGTACCAGTTATAACAACAATTTCCTTATAACAGCTTCTATTTATAGTCTCAACTTGGAAACCATGCTATAGGACTACTGTAAGATCTTTGCACAGTCCCAGGTGCAGTTCCCCTATAGAAATAATCCCTCTATAAGATCTTTACATTGTCCCAGCAGTAATCCCCCTATAAGATCTTTATAGTGTCCATGCAGTAATCCCCCTATAGAAATAGTCCCTCTATAAGATCTTTACACTATCCCAGCAGTAATACCCCTATAGAAATAATCCCTCTATAAGAGCTTTACACTATCCCAGCAGTAATACCCCTATAGGAATACTCCCTCTATAAGATCTTTACATTGTCCCAGCAGTAATCCCCCCTATAGAAACACTCCACTGTATAAATTCTTCACATGCCCCCCCCCCCCCCCCCCTTGCTCTCTCTTTCACACTCTAATATTTGCAGGGTTGATGTCACTTCATCCTGCTTAATCTTGGAAGAAAGCTTAGCTCCTGTTACTCTCTGCCTGCTCCACTTGCTTACCTGCAAGTTCTTTTTGTTTTTGCGGGAGGGTTTTCTATTCCCTTTAGACACCGTCTCTCTCCTGGGAGGAAAGCTGGACTGAGGTGCTGGCTAGAGGACTCTGCTGTTCTACAACATTTTGAAGCCCTGCCTATGGGCAGAAGGAACAAACAGCAGCTGCACCTGCTCAGCTCTAAGAAAGGAGTTCAAGAGGGGAGGAGCAGTATCAGTTTAAGTTTATTGAAAAATCTACAGGTCTTTACCATCGGCCACTAGCTGTGCAGGAACAACTAATTCTGGAAAAAGAGATGGAGCTTTACAAGGAAGTTTACAAAAGCACTGTGCGACCTGTCTTGTGCCCGACCCCAAGCAATCTGGCTGAGTTTTCCTGTTGGCTTAGGGTGGCACTGCTTTTAGCAGGGCACAGACTTATTCCACCAGACAAAATTGCTTACTAGTCTAAACTGTCTCAGGACCCTGCAGTTTCACTCTGCCTTCCCCTTCCTTTGCTCTGATGGATGCAAATTTAGAAGACAGCTGATGGAAAGCCTGGGCTTCCTTGGTTGGAGCAGGTGCAATGGCTCATGGATAATTCAGAGACCCAACTGGTGACAGGAAAATCATAAGTACCCACACTGGGACAGATCAAAGGTCCATCAAGCCCAGCATCCTGTTTCCTACAGTAGAGAATTCACGTCACAAATACCTGGCAAGATCCCGAAAAAGTTCAATACATTTTATGCTACTTATCCCAGAAATAAGCAGTGGATTTTCCCCAAGTCCATTTTAATAATGGTCTATGGACTTTTCCTTTAGGAAGCCGTCCAAACCTCTTTTAAACCCCACTAAGCTAACCACCTTTACCA
Organism: Microcaecilia unicolor; assembly: GCF_901765095.1. Taxonomy (NCBI): domain Eukaryota; kingdom Metazoa; phylum Chordata; class Amphibia; order Gymnophiona; family Siphonopidae; genus Microcaecilia; species Microcaecilia unicolor. The sequence continues at coordinate 253,201,056 of NC_044033.1, forward strand.
CATCCTCTGGCAACAAGTACAGAGTTTAATTACACATTAAGTGAAGAAAACTTTGTAGCTTCATCGCATGTCCCCTAGTCCTAATAGTTTTGGAAAGAGTCAACAAACAATTCACGTCTACCCATTCCACTCATTATTTTAGAGTAAGGCAAATATTATACCTACATTAGCACCATTGCACTGGCTGCCAATTGTCTTATAGAATTGAATTTAATGTTCTTACATTGATTGTTAATGCATTGAATAATGCAGGTCCATCTCTGCTTGCTTCTGCTCTTAAAATTTATAAAGCTACATGTTCTCTCAGGTCCGAGAACAAGTACTCAGTGGATGTTCCAAGTTTTCGACAAGCAGTAAGGAGCAGCTGTATTGAAAGCAAGACAAACTCTAAGAATCATCAGTATAAACTTTTTCCTCCAGGAGGAATGGGCCATCTTCAAATATAGGCCATTTACCCTTGGATGATCAAGGAAGGATTCTAGAGTCTAGAATATGACCAACTCAGTAACCCTGACATGCTTGGATTTTTTTTTTTTTTGGTGAGGGGGGGGGGGGGGTGATTTAGGTACAGGGAAGTGCCCAGATCCAAGAGATACTTTCTCTTACTTGGCTTAGGAATACGTTTAATTATAAATAATTTCAACACTGCATTATGAATTGAAACGCTATGATTATTTATTTAGAAGGCCGGCCGGTCAGCCAGTAAAGATTAGCACCCACATCCTGCATGGTAGAACAATACCATCTTCAAACGTTACATCAAAGGAAAACCTGTGAATGTTTCAATTAAAAGTGAAAGGCTGTTTCTTATACATTTATCATCATAGTGTATATCATTCTGTTCCCACGTACAGCATTTCTTTTTCAAGCGTCCCACAGTCTTGAGTACGGGAAAATCACTTTGGACTGGAGACTATTTTTCTCTAGTCCAATTAACCCTTGCTATACCTGTGGACACTGGCCCTATAATTTACATTGACACTTCTAGCTCTCTGGTCGTGCGTATAGATGCTACCATCTGGCAAGTAAAATGGAGTCAAAGGTACATCACCCAATTTTCAAGGTTTCAGGTGATAGAGTTTGCACAGTCTTGCATTACACTCCTCCCCGGAAGCTCCATTCACTGGGTAAATCTCTCTTATCTGCACCCTTCTTCTCCACTGCTAACTCCATACTCGGTTCCTTTTATCTTGCTGCACCATATGCCTGGAATAGACTTCCTGAGCCAGTACGTCAAGCTCCATCTCTGGCCGTCTTCAAATCTAGGCTAAAAGCCCACCTCTTTGATGCTGCTTTTAACTCCTAACCCTTACTCTTTGTCCTTTTCCCTTATTTGCTACTCTTTGGGATTCCGGAATCTTGCTACCCTTTGGGATTCTGCATTCTGCATGGAATCTTGCTACCCCTTTGTCCTTATCCCTTGTTTGAACTATTTGTCCGTCCTAATTAGATTGTAAGCTCTGTCGAGAAAAAACTGTCTCTTCATGTCCAGTGTACAGCGCTGCCTACGTCTAGCAGACTTGACAGTCCAGTGGATCCAGCTTCTGCCTATTTTCTACATCCATGTACAGTTTTTCTCCTCTCTTCCTTATCCCTCATCTCATCTCCTTCCTCACTCTTCCCTCGCCTCCATCCATGCCCACCATTTCTTCTCTCTCCTTTCCCTCTCCTCCATCCACCCATGTCTAGCAGCCCTCCTCTCCCCTGCCCTCCATCCACCCATGTCCAGCGACCCCTCCTGTCCGCCATGCCCTCCCCTGCCATCCACCCATGTCCAGCAACCCCCGTCCCCCCTGCCCTCCACCCATGTCCAGTGATTCTGTCTTCCCCCTGCCATGCACCCATGTCCAGCGACCCTCCTGTCCTCCCCTGCCATCCACCCATGTCCAACGTCTCTCCTCGTTTCCCTGCTCCCCCTCCTTCCAGCTACCCATACCCATCTGAGCCCCCCTCCCTGACCCAGTCCCCACCTGCCTACCAGCTCCGTGCCAATGACCCTCTTCTCCTGCCACCCGGCACCGTGACCCAGCCTTTAAAAAAATCTACAAAGCGGCTGAGCGGTGCCTCATGTCGCCTGTAAAAGAAGAAAAATCACCTCGGCACAGAGCTGGTAGACAGGTGGGGACTAGGTCAGGGAGGGGACCTACAAAAAAAGGTGCTGGTACGCTGTACCGGCACAAAAAAAGCACTGAGTATACTGTTTCCAACAGTAGCCAGGCCAGGTTACAGTACCTGGCAGAAACCCAATTAGTAGCACCATTCCATGCTACCAATCCCAAGGCAAGCAGTAGCTTCCCCATGTCTGTCTCAATAGCAGACTATGGACTTTTCCTCCATGAACTTACCCAGATACGCTAACCAATGTTACTACATCCTCCATCAAAGAGTTCCAGAGTTTAACTATTCATCGAGTGAAAAATTATTTCCTCCTATTTGTTTTAAAACTATTTCCATGTAATTTCATTGTGTCCCCTGGTCTTTGTACTTTTTGCAAGAGTAATTAAATCAATTCACTTCTGCTTGTTCTACACCACTCAGGATTTTGCAGACCGTAATCATAATCCCCCCCCCCCCCCCCCCACACACCAGCCGTCTCTTTTCCAAGTTCTAATTTCTTTAGTCTTTCCTCATATGAGAGGAGCTCCATCCCCTTTTCCATTTTGGTAAACAAACAACTGAAGACTTGGAAAGCACGACATCCAAGACAAACAACATTTAGAAAACTTCATAGCACAGAAACTGTATTAACAGTAGTCATTAGTGAGATCTGAGCACTTCTTAACAGTGGCCATTTAATACTGGCAGTGTCTCTTGACATAACTGTGTCACTTTAGTAGACCCAGACCTTCTTATTAAGAGTTTGGAAACTGTAGGTATCACTGTTCCCACTTTGGCATGGTTTCAGTCTTTTCTTACGAGTAGATGGTATAAAGTGAGACTAGGAAATAAGATGTCCTTCTGCAACAAAACACCTTTAGATTGTGGAGTTCCATAGGGGTTGGCATTGTTGCCCCTCGTTTAATGTCTCCATCCCCTTTTCCATTTTGGTAAACAAACAACTGAAGACTTGGAAAGCACGACATCCAAGACAAACAACATTTAGAAAACTTCATAGCACAGAAACTGTATTAACAGTAGTCATTAGTGAGATCTGAGCACTTCTTAACAGTGGCCATTTAATACTGGCAGTGTCTCTTGACATAACTGTGTCACTTTAGTAGACCCAGACCTTCTTATTAAGAGTTTGGAAACTGTAGGTATCACTGTTCCCACTTTGGCATGGTTTCAGTCTTTTCTTACGAGTAGATGGTATAAAGTGAGACTAGGAAATAAGATGTCCTTCTGCAACAAAACACCTTTAGATTGTGGAGTTCCATAGGGGTTGGCATTGTTGCCCCTCGTTTAATGTCTATCCGAGTCCTTTAATTACCCCGATTTATTTATTACATTTGTATCCTACATTTTCCCACCTATTTGCAGGCTCAATGTGGCTTACAGAGTACAGGAGGATCATTCGCAAACTCCGGTGAGAACAAATACAAAGTGAATGTTGTGGTGAGGTAAAGTTTGAGTGGAACAGTCAGCGGAAGAGTTGAGTTATGTCTATTATGTACTTTACTTTTGATGTGTTGCGGAGGATAGGCATTTAAGTTGGATCGGTAGGGTATGCAGGATTCAGGAGCTGGAGCCTAGTGTGTTCTGCTATGATAGAGGCCTATAAAATAATAAATGGAGTGGAATGGGTAGATGCGAATTGCTTGTTTACTCTTTCCTTCCTGTCACCGGTGCAGATTTTTAATACAAGCTTTTCTCCCCCCAGTTCAGTGGCTGTTTTGGCTTAAGCATCAAATCTTAGCAGGAGACGGAGCTTCACTATTTCCAATGGGTTTGGCAATATTTGCAAATCTATTTTATGCATACTCATTGTATCAGGAGAGATGCACCATGCAGAGGGCAGAGACAGACCTGAATGGGACAGGACAGAGATTTGGTGTCCGAGCGCAAGATGTGGGACCCTTTCCTGGAGCTCAGGGCAGTGCAGGTCAGGTAGATCTGAAAAATCGTCTCCTAAGGGAAGAGAGACAGCAAACCCTGAGGCAGGAAACAAAAAGCAGCGAGAATCTGTGAAAGGAAATGTCCGGACCCACGTCCAGGACCGGATCTTTGGATTAATTCTCCACCAGCAGGCCTGGCTCACGATTTGACTTCCAGTCTTAATCATGCTTGCTCTGGGATTTGTAGCTGAAATGTTGCTACTCTTTAGGGTTCCAGAATCTTGCTACTCTTTGAAATTCTTCATGGAATCTTGCTATTTGTTATGATTCCGGAATCCTGTTACTCTTTTTTGATCTGGAATGTTGCCACGATTTGGGTTTCAGCCAGGTACTTGTGGCCTGGCTTGGCCACTGTTTGGAAAACAGGATACTGGACTAGATGGACCATTGGTCTGACCCAGTATGGCTACTATTATGTTCTCTCCTTCCAGCTCAATTTAGACATGTATGAAATTAATCCACCCCCACCCCAAGCCCCCATCCTCGCTGGGGATTTAGTTCAACTTCAGAGCTGAATTTTTGGAAAAGGTTTCCAGAACTTTAGGCCCCCTCCTGCTTCCCTGAGGAAAACAAATTTTAAAAGGATTTGCACACTCAGGATACAGATCTTCAGAGGAAGAATTAGGAAAGCATCCATAAAACTTATCCTCTGAAAACAAGATCCCAAGAACCTAGGAAAATACCCCCATACCTTTCCTCCCCCCCCCCCCCCCCCCCCTTCTAGGCTGCGACTTGCCGTCACCAGAAAAATTATAGAGAGTTTTTAAATCTTACAATTAGGTCCTCAGACAGGTCAAAGCTTTCAGCTTCTTTCTCTCGTTCTGAAATTAATTGGCTAACCAGTCCTGGTTTACCAAAATGCATGCTGGGAGTTATAGTTTTGTTATTCTGAGAAACCTCAAGGGCGCAATCAGAACTACGAGTCCCACAACCAGAACTAGAATAATGTATTCCTTATGACCTGGAGTCAGCTGGCAAATCTACATACAAAAATCACCAGCAACACACTGACTTGATGGGTAGGAAGACAAATTGAGCAGCCAATGTTTATTCCTAACAGATCAATTTCAACATTGGAGAAAATTCTACCCAGAGAAAATCCTAAACCTAATCAAGAGATTTGGGGTTTCAAATGGCTCCAGTACCAGTTATAACAACAATTTCCTTATAACAGCTTCTATTTATAGTCTCAACTTGGAAACCATGCTATAGGACTACTGTAAGATCTTTGCACAGTCCCAGGTGCAGTTCCCCTATAGAAATAATCCCTCTATAAGATCTTTACATTGTCCCAGCAGTAATCCCCCTATAAGATCTTTATAGTGTCCATGCAGTAATCCCCCTATAGAAATAGTCCCTCTAGAAATGCTAAATAGTAGTAGTAGTAGTATAAGATCTTTACACTATCCCAGCAGTAATACCCCTATAGAAATAATCCCTCTATAAGAGCTTTACACTATCCCAGCAGTAATACCCCTATAGGAATACTCCCTCTATAAGATCTTTACATTGTCCCAGCAGTAATCCCCCCTATAGAAACACTCCACTGTATAAATTCTTCACATGCCCCCCCCCCCTTGCTCTCTCTTTCACACTCTAATATTTGCAGGGTTGATGTCACTTCATCCTGCCTCAGTTAATCTTGGAAGAAAGCTTAGCTCCTGTTACTCTCTGCCTGCTCCACTTGCTTACCTGCAAGTTCTTTTTGTTTTTGCGGGAGGGTTTTCTATTCCCTTTAGACACCGTCTCTCTCCTGGGAGGAAAGCTGGACTGAGGTGCTGGCTAGAGGACTCTGCTGTTCTACAACATTTTGAAGCCCTGCCTATGGGCAGAAGGAACAAACAGCAGCTGCACCTGCTCAGCTCTAGGAAAGGAGTTCAAGAGGGGAGGAGCAGTATCAGTTTAAGTTTATTGAAAAATCTACAGGTCTTTACCATCGGCCACTAGCTGTGCAGGAACAACTAATTCTGGAAAAAGAGATGGAGCTTTACAAGGAAGTTTACAAAAGCACTGTGCGACCTGTCTTGTGCCCGACCCTGGCAATCTGGCTGAGTTTTCCTGTTGGTTTAGGGTGGCACTGCTTTTAGCGGGGCACAGACTTATTCCACCAGACAAAAAATTGCTTACTAGTCCAAACTGTCTGAGGACCCTGCAGTTTCACTCTGCCTTCCCCTTCCTTTGCTCTGATGGATGCAAATTTAGAAGACAGCTGATGGAAAGCCTGGGCTTCCTTGGTTGGAGCAGGTGCACTGGCTCATGGATAATTCAGTGACACAACTGGTGACAGGAAAATCATAAGTACCCACACTGGGACAGATCAAAGGTCCATCAAGCCCAGCATCCTGTTTCCTACAGTAGAGAATTCACGTCATAAATACCTGGCAAGATCCCGAAAAAGTTCAATACATTTTATGCTGCTTATCCCAGAAATAAGCAGTGGATTTTCCCCAAGTCCATTTTAATAATGGTCTTTGAATTTTTCCTTTAGGAAGCCGTCCAAACCTCTTTTAAACCCCACTAAGCTAACCACCTTTACCACATCCTCTGGCAACCAAGTACAGAGTTTAATTACACATTAAGTGAAGAAAACCTCTCTCTGATTTGTCTTAAATTTACTTTGTAGCTTCATCGCATGTCCCCTAGTCCTAATAGTTTTGGAAAGAGTCAACAAACAATTCACGTCTACCCATTCCACTCCACTCATTATTTTAGAGTAAGGCAAATATTATACCTACATTAGCACCATTGCACTGGCTGCCAATTGTCTTATAGAACTGAATTTAATGTTCTTACATTGATTGTTAATGCATTGAATAATGCAGGTCCATCTCTGCTTGCCTCTGCTCTTAAAATTTATAAAGCTACATGTTCTCTCAGGTCTGAGAACAAGTACTCATTGGATGTTCCAAGTTTTCGACAAGCAGTAAGGAGCAGCTGTATTGAAAGCAAGACAAACTCTAAGAATCATCAGTATAAACTTTTTCCTCCAGGAGAAATGGGCCATCTTCAATTGAAGAAAGCGATAAGCCGATTGAAATACAGTTGATTGACCCGCGGACCCTGAGGAAGAAGGCGAAACTTGGGCTGAGTCGGGCCGTGGATTGGGTTCAGATGACTGTGTTCCGGTTAACTGCGTAGGATTTTTTTCAGCAGTGAGCTAAGTAACCATTAATTTGAGACTTCTTTAAAAATTGGAAAATAGAAGTGGGTTACCTGAATAGAGGTTTTTCAGCCAGTGATGATCGGGCGGTGCTCCCTTACGTTGTTTCACAACACAAGGAGCTCACGCCGGGATTGAGGCTTTTCCCCTATAAATTAAACATATATTTGATGCTATTTCTGTGTAGGAGTTTATATATTTTTATATGATAGTTGATTGATTTGACTGCCTATAGCTCCAATATTGACCATCTTCAAATATAGGCCATTTACCCTTGGATGATCAAGGAAGGATTCTAGAGTCTAGAATATGACCACCTCACTAACCCTGCCATGCTTGGATTTATTTTTTTTTTTTTTGGTGGGGGGGGGGGGGGTGATTTAGGTACAGGGAAGTGCCCAGATCCAAGAGATACTTTCTCTTACTTGGCTTAGGAATACGTTTAATTATAAATAATTTCAACACTGCATTATGAATTGAAACGCTATGATTATTTATTTAGAAGGCCGGCCGGTCAGCCAGTAAAGATTAGCACCCACATCCTGCATGGTAGCACAATACCATCTTCAAACGTTACATCAAAGGAAAACCTGTGAATGTTTCAATTAAAAGTGAAAGGCTGTTTCTTATCCATTTATCATCATCGTGTATATCATTCTGTTCCCACGTACAGCATTTCTTTCTCAAGCGTCCCACAGTTTTGAGTACGGGAAAATCACTTCGGACTGGAGACTATTTTTCTGTAGTCCAATTAACCCTTGCTATACCTGTGGACACTGGCCCTATAATTTACATTGACACTTCTAGCTCTCTGGTCGTGCGTATAGATGCTACCATCTGGCAAGTAAAATGGAGTCAAAGGTACATCACCCAATTTTCAAGGTTTCAGGTGATAGAGATTGCACAGTCTTGCATTACACTCCTCCCTGGAAACTCCTTTCACTGGGTAAATCTCTCTTATCTGCACCCTTCTCCTCCACCGCTAACTCCAGACTCGGTTCCTTTTATCTTGCTGCACCATATGCCTGGAATAGACTTCCTGAGCCAGTACGTCAAGCTCCATCTCTGGCCGTCTTCAAATCTAGGCTAAAAACCCACCTCTTTGATGCTGCTTTTAACTCCTAACCCTTACTCACTTGTTCAGTACTCATACTTTATCATCCCCACCTTAGTAATTCCCTTATCTCTTATTTGTCCTGTTTGTCTGTCTTAATTTATTTATTTTATTTATTTATTGCATTTGTATCCCACATTATCCCACCTCTTTGCAGGCTCAATGTGGCTTACAATACATCATGGATAGTGGAAATGAGAAGAGGTTAGGCAATTGGAGTTACAGCAGGTTTGTGTTGGATGGTAATGGAAAGCATAAAAGTAAGAGACAGGAGGCCTTGATTTACATTCATGGTATAAGTGTGAGTTTCACATGACTTGGTCTTTGTGATAGGTCTTGTCGAAGAGATGGGTCTTTAGTAGCTTCCGAAAGTTGGTTAGTTCATGGACCGCTTTCAGGTTACATGGTAATGGGTTCCAGAGCTGTGCGCTCATGTAAGAGAAGGTTGATGCGTGCATTAGTTTGTACTTTAGACTTTTGCAGTTGGGGAAATGAAGATTGAGGAATGTGCGAGAAGATTTTTTAGCATTCCTGGATGGTAGGTCTATCAAGTCTGACACGAATGCTGCAGTGGCGTAGCCACAAGTGGGTTTGGGTGAGCCAGGGCCCACCCATTTATGTCTCAGGCCCACCCAACAGTAGCACACGTTTAGTGGTAACTGGTGGGAATCCCAAGATCCACCAGCTGAAAATGTTCCCCTGATGGTAATGAAAACGCTACTCTCCATGACACTGGCACCTGCGCATGCTCAATTTTCAGTGCATGCCTGCTGCCAAGGTGGAAAGAAGCGTTTTCCCACCGAGATGGTTTTTTTTTTTGGGGGGGGGGGGGGGTAGAACACTTGGTGCCCACCCAAAATCTGTTGTCTGGCTACGCCCCTGGTATGCTGGGGCATCGCCATGGATGATTTTGTGTACTAGGGTGCATACTTTGAACGTGATGCACTCTTTGAGTGGGAGCCAGTGTAATTTCTCTCATAGGGGTTTAGCACTCTCATATTTTGGTTTGCCAAATATGAGTCTGGCTGCCGTGTTCTGGGCTGTTTGGAGGTTTTTTTTTTGAGTATTTGCTCCTTGCAGCCAGCGTAGAGTGAGTTGCAGTAGTCTAGATGACTGAGGACTAAAGATTGAACCAGATTACAGAAGACGGTCCTCAGGAAGAATGGTCTTACTCTTTTTAATTTCCACATTGATTGGAACATCGTTTTGGTTGTGTTTTTCGCGTGATTCTCAAGTGTTAGGTGTCGATCAATGGTGACACCAAGGATTTTCAAGGTGTCCGAGATAGGTAGGTTTATCTTTGGTGTGTTGATGGTGGTGAATTTGCTCGTGTTGTATTGAGAGGTAAGTACTAGGCATTGGGTTTTTTCTGCATTGAGTTTTAGCTGAAAGGCATCTGCCCAGGACTGCATGATTTGCAGGCTTTGGTTGATGTCGTTGGAAATTTCTTTTAGGTCTTAATTGAATGGGATGTAAATTGTTACATCATCGGCGTAAATGTATGGGTTGAGGTTCTATTTGGATAGTTGTTTGGCCAGAGGTGTCATCATTAGGTTGAATATAGTCGGTGAAAGGGGAGATCCTTGTGGAACTCCACATTCAGGTGTCCATGCGGTTGATGTAGTCGATTTTGATGTGACTTGATATAAGCGTGTGGTTAAGAATCCTTTAAACCAGTTAAGAACATTGCCTCCGATGCCAAAATATTCCAGGATGTGTAGTAGGATTCCATGGTCAACCATGTCGAAGGCACTGGACATGTCGAATTGTAGAAGTAATATGTTCTTGCCGGTTGCAATCGTTTGTTTGAATTTCGTCATGAGCGTAACTAATACTGTTTCTGTACTGTGATTGAAACGAAATCCTGATTGGGAGTCGTGCAGTATAGAGAATTTGTTTAGATATTCTTTGAGTTGTTTGGTTACCATTCCTTCTGTTACTTTGTTTATTAAGGGAATGGCTGCGACTGGTCTATAGTTGGTTAGTTCGCTCGCATTTTTCTTTGCGACTTTGGGTATGTGGGTGAGTAGAATGTTTCCTTTCTCCTTTGGGAAGAGTCCATTTTGTAGCATAAAGTTCACGTGTTTCGTTAGCTCTGTGATGAAGTGTTGGGGGGCTGATTTCATAAAGTTATTTGGGCATATGTCTAGTTTGCAATGAGATTTGGCGTATCTTTTAAGCGTTTGGGAGATAAGATCTTCCGATATTGTTTCAAATTCATTCCAGATCCTATCTGCTGGGTATTCTCCAGGGTTCGGGTCAAGGCAGTTTAATAAGGTAGTGTATTCGATGGAGCTGGTAGGTATTTTGAGTGGGAGTTGTATTATTTTCTCTTTGAAGTATTTCGCGAGGTTTTCTGCCTCTGGGGTGTCTGTGCTGTTGTTTGTGACTGGAGTGGTATTTAGCAGTTTGTTCCCGAGTTGGAAAAGTTTGTGTGTGTCCTTGTAATTTGGTCCAATTTCATTTTTGTAATATAGTCTTTTGGTCTGTCTAATGGTGTATTTATATTTTCTCCGGAGTTGTTTCCATTCATTAAGTGAGGGATCGTCTTTCCCTTTAGTCCATGCGCGCTCTAATTTCCTAACTTGTGTTTTGAGTTTTTTCAGTTCTTCGTTGAACCACGGTAATGAGTTCTTTCTACGTGTGGTTCTGGTTTGGATTGGGGCGATTTGTATAATATTGTTTTGCATCTATCGTCCCATTCTAGGAGAAATTTTGTTGTGTCTGCCTTTGTTGTCCATTCGTTATGGTAGATCTGTTGCCAGAATATTACCGGGTCTATTTTTCCTCTCGTGGTGTAGGTTTTTCGTTCTTGTTTATTGATTGTGGTTTTCGTTCGCCATTGGAGGGAGATGTATGCTTTGTAGTGATCTGACCACAGTGTGGGTGTCCATTTTGAATCTGCTGGTATAATGTTTTGGTCTGGGTCAAATCTATATACAATAATGTCTAGTGTATGTCCTTTGGTGTGTGTTGGTTGTGCCTTTGGTATGTAAAGGTCCCATAGTTGGAGGAATTCTTTGAATTCTTGGGTGCTTGTTGAGGTGAGTTCTTCTAGGTGCAGGTTGATGTCACCTATTATGATGAGGTTTGAGGTAGAGATGCATGTGTTCGAGATGAAGTCCATGAGGTGTGTTTGGGCGTCTTGCCATTTACCTGGTGGTCTGTAGAGTACGATTGCGTTAAGATGTTCCTGCAGGTTTGGGTGATTGATTCTAACCGATGCAATTTCGAGCTGGGGTAGGATGGTTTCGGCTGTGGTTGTGCTAGTGAACTCGGATTTATATATTAAGGCTATGCTGCCTCCCCTTTTCCCATTCCTTGCCAAATGAGCAATTTTGTATCCTGGTGGGCACAAGTCTAGGATTATGGGATCTTTGAGGTCATGGATCCAGGTTTCAGTGATGAATAGGAGGTCGAGAGTGTCTGTGGTGATTAGATTGTAAGCTCTGTTGAGCAGGGACTGTCTCTTCATGTTCAAGTGTACAGTGCTGTGAACATCTCTAGTAGTGCTTTAGAAATGATAAGTAGTAGCATTCTTTGGGATTCCGGAATCTTGCTACTCTTTGGGATTCCACACAGAATCTTGCTACTCTTTGTCCTTTTCCCTTATTTGCTACTCTTTGGGATTCCGGAATCTTGCTACTCTTTGTCCTTTTCCCTTATTTGCTACTCTTTGGGATTCCGGAATCTTGCAACCCTTTGGGATTCTGCATGGAATCTTGCTACCCTTTGTCCTTATCCCTTATCTGTCCTATTTGTCTGTCCTAATTAGATTGTAAGCTCTGTCGAGAAGGAACTGTCTCTTCATGTCCAGTGTACAGCGCTGCGTACGTCTAGTAGCGCTATAGAAATGATAAGTAGTAGTACACCCCCACTCCCTCCCCCCTTCTGTTCTGCACACTTTAAAAACAGTGTCAGCTTAGGCTCAGGGGATGGAAACACTGGATCAGGGACTACCCAATTGTGCAAAAGCCCTCTCCCTCTTCCCGCTTTGCTCTTTCAGATGCTCCTAACCCTGATTTTTAGGTTTTCCCCGTGTTGTTTTCCGCATATCTTGGTGCTTGCAGGAAAATGGGAAAAGCCAGCTGGGGAGACAGTCCACGGTGAAGTAACCTTGAGGAACCTACCCCGGCTTTATTCTCCTCTGCTAGGTGCTCTTTCCACTTTCTCACCTCTCAGAGAGGTTGCACAGGTCTGTCATCCTCTTCTGGCATGCTCACCCTTCAGACGATGGAAAGCAACAGTCGAAAAGGACAGCAATTCTGCTGAAATTTGCCATCTCAAGAAAAGAGGGCAGCTCCTAAAGAATTTTTGTGTATCAAAAGTATTTGACCCTACGGATTGACTGTCTAAAATTTACACCCCCCCCCCCCCCCCCCTTTCCATGTGTCAGTGAAGAGTACAGCCTGGGTACTTTTACTCCCATGCAGGGCAGGGCTAGCGGAGGAAACCACAGTTGCACAGATAATTTTGGATTCTTGTTTGCATTACAAGACGTATGAGGAGAGACTTGCTGACCTGAACATGTATACCCTGGAGGAAAGGTGAAACAGGGGTGATATGATACAGACGTTCAAATATTTGAAAGGTATCAATCCGTAAACAAACGTTTTCCGGAGATGGGAAGGTGGTAGAACTAGAGGACATGAAATTAGGTTGAAGGGGGGCAGACTCAGGAAAAATGTCAGGAAGTATTTCTATAAGTACCTGATAGAAACCCAAATAGTAGCAGCATTCCATGCTACCAATCCCAGGGCAAGCAATGGCTTCCCTCATGTTTGTCTCAATAGCAGACTATGAACTTTCCTCCAAGAACTTTTTAAAACCCAGATACACTAACCACTGATAGCACATCCTCCGGCAAGGAGTTCCAGAGCCTAACTATTCATTGAGTGAAAAAAATATTTCCTCCTATTTGTTTTAAAAGTATTTCCATGTAATTTCATTGAGTATCCCCTGGTCTTTGTACTTTTTGCAAGAGTAAATAAATCGATTAACTTCTGCTTTTTCTACACGGCTCAGGATGTTGTAAGACCTCAATCAAGAAAACCTTTTTGGCATTCTGATTAGCTTTTGCAAGGAAGACATATGTCTCCCAGCGATTTTCGCTGAACCCTAACCAAAGGTCGTTTTTAAGACCATCAATGTACAACTGAACTCCCTCCTGGAGTTTTTATTCTGTTGCGCTGAAAATCGAGACTCCTGAGGCAGGCCTATGGCCATAACACAGATCTGTGTCTAGTCTACAATAAACTATCGTCAATAATAGTCTGTTGTCCCAGTCTCTGAAGTCACTGGACCATTTCCCAGTGCCCTTCTTTATCGACTTCACATGGGATCTTGGCGTTCTTCCACTTTGATGGATTTTTTTTTCACATGCTCCCTTTTTAGATATACTGAAATCTCACCTTTATGAAGTTGTGGCATTCCCTTCCCCCCCCCCCCAAAAAAAAAATGTTGGGGATGCTATACTAATAAATTGGTCCTCCTCCTCCACCCCCCCCCCCCCCATTGATTATATGACTTCTTTGCTTTCCGCTTCTTCCCCCTCCCCCTCAGTAAACAGACAAACTAAACCAATGCTGACAGGACTGGTCTTGGTCACTGGATTTAAGCACTGACTGACATCCTGAAGCTTCATTGTGCCTTTTGCTCCCCTCCCCTCCATGGCTTCTATGGAGAGCACTAAACCTGGAACAGTTCTATAATGAAACGCAGAAGAAGGAGCCTTTAGAAATTTGGCCAGGGGGTTTGGTTCTAAAGGTCCTCACTATTCTTGAAAGATGGGTCTGTGATGGAAAATATTAAGAATTGCTTTTCAGTCTTGCTTTGACCGATAATACACTTTAAAATCTTCTTTGACCAAAAGGAACTTTCCTTGTAAATACAAAAACAGGTTGAATGAATGTTTAAGATAAGGCACATCGCAAAACACAGATTGGAATGTCTCTGAAGCCAGCCTGTGTAGGAGGGAGGCAGGGTATGCTTGAAGTTCAGGAGATAAGCCACCTGGCCAGTGGTTTGTTTATGTTAACCGAGAGCGTGTGACTGCATCCTCATGTACATTCTTGAAATTTTCCTTGGCTCTGGGAATAAGCTTTAGCTTAATAAAAAGGGGGGCTTGAGAGGTCACGTGGTGCGATGTGGGAGTGAAGTCGCAATTGTACTAAGCTCCTGCTACCCCCCATCATCTTTTGTATTTATCTAACCCTAGCGGGGCACCAACAAACTTTGGCTTGCCTGGATTGAAGAGCTGGTTGTTGTGCAGCGATCTGTCTGGTGGCACTGATTGAAAACAGCGGAATGGCGGCGAAACTCCAAAAAAAGGAAAAAAGCAAGCTCGCGGAACCCAAGATGGCGCCTGCGCTGCAGTCGCCGAGTTCGAGCGTTTGCTCAACGTGGACAGCTGAGATTACGGCGGAGGTAACAGCAGCTGTAGAGGCGGCCTTGGATAAGAAACTACAAGCGATATTTGATCGGGCGGACTCGGCCCACGAACGTTTGGATGGATTCCACCTGTATTTGGACCACGTCCAGCAGAGGGTCAGCGATATTGAGGGCCGCATGGGGAACACTGTTCAGCCGGTGGAGACTTTGCAGAAAAAGATAGCAGCCCTGGAGGATAAGCTCGATGACTTGGAGAACCGGTCTAGGCGCAATAACCTGCGCCTGGTTGGATTGTCTGAGCAGATTAAGGACTCTGAATTGGGCAGTTTTCTAGAGACATGGATCCCAACTGCGCTGAAATTGAATAACATGCTGGGCCCCCTGCAGATCGAACGAGCACACCGACTGGGGCCGAGGAAACAAGGAGCGGCAAGACCTCGAGCAGTGATTTTGAAAATCCTTAATTATGGCCACAAGCAGGCCATCCTCCAAGCAGTGCGCGCCGGAGAACTCAAACATGATGGTCAACAAATTCTCTGTTTCCAGGACTATTCCGCACGTGTGGCGGCAGCAAGGAAAGAATTCGCGCCAGTATGTGCGGTACTACATGAGAAAAAGATCAGATTCGCGCTGGTATACCCCACAAAATTGAGAGTGCACCATGGGGATACAGCAAAGTTCTTTGAGGACGTGACAGCAGCTAAAGACTTTATTCAAGGCCTAGCGCAGGAGGAGGCGGCCTGAAGGGAACAACAGTGATGAAGAATCCAAGCGCGTGCAGTTTGCTGAGCCACGTCTGAACAGAACTGTTAGCTTTTGGGACATCTGCAGACTAGGCCAAGATAATGAGAAATTAACTAGACAGAAAGTTTGCCACTGTTAAAATGTCCTGTACAGTGAGTATTTACCATACATAACATGGAGGGATGGTGGATAATGTCATGGTACGAATGGGGGTATAATCCTTGATAGGAATCTGGGAGGGCCCCTGAATAAGAAAAAGGAATACTTCTAGTTGGGGGCCTGAGCACCTTTGCGTGACGAGTTCTTATGGGAACTCGAGGGAGAGGAGGGGGGAAGATGAGGGGGAGGGTTGTGAAGGGGAGGGAGGGAGGGTGGGCTATGGTAGGGGAGGGGGGGAATTTAGCCTGAGGATGCGAGGGATAGAACTGAAAGGATGGAACTGGAGAGTGGTTGCTGTAGTGGTATATAGAGGGGAGAGGTGGTGGCTGGGACACCTTTCCCTTGATACAGATTATACCTGCTTTATGAGACTGTTCCTGACGGAATATGGTTAAACTGGTTACCTGGAATGTGGGTGGAGTAACCTCCCCGATTAAACACAGTAAGATCTTGCAAACCTTAAACAGACAAAAAGCCCACATAGCAATGCTGCAGGAAACCCACCTATCCTCGCAGAAGCATAAAAAATTGTGCAGCTGGTGGGTGGGTGATTATGTAGGAAGTCCATCCTCTAATAGAAAAGCGGGAGTCATTATACTATTTCGCAGAGGGCTCCCCCTTGTCAAGAAGAAGATGATTACAGATCCGAAGGGAAGATATGTCATGGTGGAGGTTCATGTGAACAATCAACCTTTGTTACTGGTGAATGTATATGCGCCGAACCAATATGATAAGCGGTTCTACCAAACCATAGTGAGACAGGTGCACTCTTTTGACCAAATGCCTATAATCATGGGAGGGGACTTTAATTCAGTATTTGATCCGCTAATGGACAGCACGGGCACCTCTAGGATAGGACCAGTGAATATGGGGAAGGGAATCCCACGGCTCTGCTCTTTACTGGACTTAGTAGACGCATGGCTTCTGTTCCACCCGGGGGAGAGGGATTATACCCACCTTTCTAGAGCGCACGGCACATTGTCACGCATAGATTATATTTTGGTTTCAGCTAGTAAAGTTACATCTCTATTACAGGTGGAAATAGGACCGACTCAGGTGTCGGATCACGCCTTGGTGTGGGTTTCCCTCTTGTGCGGGGGGGATGGAGGTCAGAGAACCCGCTGGTGTTTTCCCAGGGATCTATACTATGATGGGCAATTCACCCCATATATGCAAGCTCAATGGCGGGAATATACAGAATTTAATGAAGATACCTACCAAAGGGACCCGGTATTATTCTGGGAGGCGGCCAAAGCGGTGTTGAGAGGCGCTATTATCTCATACCATGCCCACAAGAAAAGGGCTAGGGATGCGGGGATTCTCCGTTTGGGGAAGATAGTAGGAAAGGCATGACAACGGTTTGGGTCCCAGCCCTCCAATTTACACAAATCTCAATTATTAGAGGTCCAGACGGCTTTGAATCAGCTAATACACGCGAAAGCAAAGAAATCTAATCAATATTTTCGATACCAATTATATAAACATGCTAACAAGCAGGGGAAACTGTTGGCCCGCCTGGTGAAACAGGTGGGAGGATCACGTTTTGTATCGCAAATTAGAGACGCGAAGGGAGGGCTTCAGCACACCACAGAGGGAGTGAACGAGGTCTTTAAGCAGTTCTATGAGAACCTGTACTCGGCCCCTGAGGATCACGGGCTTCAGGCTGAGTGGTATTTAGCAGGCCAACAACTCCCCCAAATTACAGAGAAACAACAAGAAAGCCTTAATGGGGAAATCACAGAAGACGAGGTGAGCCGGGGTATAAGGGACAGTCAGTTGAACAAAGCCCTTGGAGGAGATGGGCTTTCCGCAGAATTTTATAAACTTCTTAGTCAGGATATAGTGCCTTGCCTAACGGGGGTGTTTAATAGGTTTGTCCAGCTGGGAATTTTGCCAGAGTCATTGCGGAAAGCGCAAATAGTGGTGCTATTAAAGCCAGGTCGGGATCCCCTGCAAGCTGGTTCTTATAGACCCATTTCCCTATTGCCCTTTGAAACCAAACTGTTTGCCAATATTTTGGCAAACAGATTAGCTAGAGTACTGCCAGAGATAGTGGAGGAGTCACAGGTAGGATTTGTTTGGGGTAGATCAGTAGTACGAAATATGAGGCAAATTTTGGGGGCCCTAGAGACCATACATCGTTACTCTACCCCAGCCCTGATAGTTAGTTTTGATGCCGAAAAGGCCTTTGACCATGTCAACTGGGATTTTATGTTTGCCATCTTACGGACATATGGTTTGGGGGGGTTCTTTCATGAAGCTATAAAGGCCCTGTATCATAGATCATCTGCGGAGGTTTTGGTTAATGGTCAGGCATCAAGAACTTTTGAGATAGCCCGAGGAACAAGGCAGGGATGCCCTCTCTCACCGCTCCTTTTTGTCCTGGTGATGGACCCCTTAATTAGGGAATCAGGCGGACGGAGGAGGTGAGAGGAGTGCAGATTGGAGTAGAATCTTTCAAGATCTCTGCCTTTGCAGATGATCTACTAGTAGTGTTAGAAGATCCCCAGACATCCTTGCCATCCTTGATGGAGCTTTTTGCAGAATTCGGGGATTTCTCCGGATTCCGCCTTAATTTAGATAAATCAGAGGCTATAACCCTCCATATGAGGGAGGACCAATGGGAGAGATTACAATGTCCATTTAAAAGAGCTGGTGCCGCATTCAAATACCTGGGAATCCTACTCACTAAAGACCCTAGTCAACTTGAAGAGATCAACATAGCAAATTTGTTAGCACGCACAAAAGAAATTCTGGGAAGATGGGAAGGGTTGCCGCTGTCTTTGATGGGACGTATTGCACTGTACAACATGGTACTGTTCCCTAAGTGGCTATATTTCATGCAAACAATCCCACTATATCTTAAACAACGGGAAATAAAAGCACTTCAAGGCATGCTTTCCAAATTTTTTTGGGCTAGGAAGAGACCTCAGATAAAGTTTGGGTACCTTATGGGGAAAGGGACAGAAGGGGGATTTGGGGTCCCAGATATTAAACTTTACAATATGGCCTGCATACTACGTCATCTAGGGGATTGGTATCAACAAACAGAGGCCTACACCCCATTGTCCATGGAAAAAGAATTGTGTAGTCCTCTGAACATATTTTATATACTACACGCGGTTTTGAAAGAGCTGCCAACACACTTACGATCTAATGTTCTGATAGGACCTATGCGGGCGTTGTGGAGAGATTTGGCGAGGATGTGGTCCTTTGATTGCAGGTGTAGTAGCTTACTTCCCCTGCAGGGAAACGACGCATTCCGTCCTGGCATGGATAACCCCAGAGTGCGGTCATGGGAGGGGATGGGGATTCGATTCTTACATCATTTGCTGAGGCCCAATAGAATTGTTAGATCTATGGAGGAACTTAATATAAATTCTTCAGACTGGGGAGCTTGCTATGCATATGAACAAATGAGACACTATGTGACATCTTTGCCGAGCAGGGCGCTGGGTGTTGATTTGACCACCAAGCTGGAAGATCTTTTTGAAATGCCGTCGGGTGATCCAATTTCAATTTCCCTGTTATACAAACGATTGATAAGGGCTTGGCCACAGAGAGATTTGGGGAAATTGGCAGCTAAGTGGACTGTGGACATACAGATGGGGGTTTTGTCTCAGGAGCTCTTGAGGGGGATGAGAGGGATGGGGAAATGGACCCAGAGCGTAGAGCTTCGGGAATGCCAGGCCAGAGTGATCTACCGAGCATACACATCTCAATCACGCCTCTGTAGGATGGGGTACTTAGATTCGGCTCACTGTAAGCGCTGTGGGGCGAACCAAAATGATTTCTATCATGCCTTCTGGATGTGCTCGGCTATTAAGGCATTCTGGTGTAGGATAACTAGGTTCTTGGGAAGGCTTGGGGGATATAGAGTCAGACAACTGGCAAAATGTATTCTATTAGGTTGTCAATCCCCGGTAGAGGGAGGAACAGTTCATCAGAGTGCACTTGCTCATAAGGCATATCTGGTTGGTATGAAATGCATCCTGGTAAATTGGACTTTGGAGAGGGGCCCCTCTTTTTGGCAATGGCGTAACCGCTTTCATGCCTTACTTTTGATGGAACTCCAGGATTCTTTGCTCAATTCCAAAAGACAAAACAACTTTTACTTAACATGGATAGGATATCTTAATGTAATGTCTCCTAAAACTAGAAGCTATATTCTTAATAAACTTACAGTACTGGCTAGTCCCACTCCAGCAACTCAAGCTAACTAATGAGATCGAGGTTCCTTGAATTTGAGAGTTGGAGGTTACTCAGGCTAAAGGGGGGAGGGAGGGGGATGGGAGGTAGATTCTTTGTATCATCTTATGTTAGTCATTATTGGGAGAGACACCTTACGGGTGTTGGGGAGAGGGCCAACAGATTTTGGGCCTTCTGTTCTAACTCAGGGGTGTGCAAAGGATACCCCAAAAATTTAAGTTTTCGGTCACAGTTTGTGGTGGATTGTTGAAATTTAACATTTACATGCTGCCAGCTCCTGGCCGAGGGGCATGGAAATTGGTTTCAGATGACAGTGAAGGAATGTTATTGGTAGTATGTATTGGCTATAGGTTATTAATATAATACTGAGTTTGATATGTTAAGCGGTCTAGGTTGAAGGTGGGGGGGAGGGGAATTAAAAGACGGAAAAAATACAAAATTATTGAACACAGTTTGTGTATTGTTTTTTGGCGTACATCTCTATGTATGTGATATGTTCAATAAAAATTGTTTTAACATAAAAAGGGGGGCTTGTTGCAGCAGAGTTCTGAGGCTCATCTGTGGGTGGATGAACCGTGCAGAGGACTTGTTCCTGGTCATAAGGAGACTTTGGGCTTTCGCTGCAACAGGCCTCCCGGCTGATGAAATAAGGGCCTGAAATTCCTAACCAGTGATGTTGTATGTATAATATGTATATATCTGTCTTACAGCTCTTTAGTTAGATGATTTGATCAGCATGCTTATTTCTTAATCTGACTTAATCAGTGTGTATATTTCTTAATCACTGTGTAATTGGAACAATAATGACTTATACACTCTCCATTTAAAGTACTAATAAAGAGTTTCATTTACCCAATTCGAATCCAGAAGAATCTGTATTCTTTGAGCAGTCTGTAGTGATTAAGTGAGCAGGTTGCACTACCTAAGCAATACAGGGTCCATGGCTAATTCCTCAGATGAATACTAACCTATCCAGGACATTATCATTCTGTACAAAAAACAAGAGAATTTGGTAATTATCTTGCAAGCCCTGGAGTTCATGCTACGGGGCTAGATGAGGCACCCCTAACCAATAAAGCAGACATCAAAGTGAAACAGGAACTGGTGAGTTAAGTACCATGCGTGGTATTGGGTGGCCACTAGAGATGGAAACCCCCTATGTTTTCTGCTGTCATCAGCCTGCTACCTGGAAATGGAGAGCCAGGTTTAACTCGAAGAGCTAAAACATCCATACCCATTATCGAAAATACCAGCTGATATCAAATTAAAAAAGAGAATGCAGTAAAATTAACCAAATCCAGAAAAAGAAAATCTATATTCAATTACCCCAACCCTCTTTTCTTCTTTTTAGATGAAGTGAGAAGGACAAGGCCACTTCTGAACACAGGCTCCTTTCCACAGCAGAACAACCTCAGAGGACTGAGCGGATCATGTCGTCCTCAACCCAAGTCCTTTTCTTCACTTGGGAGTCACTTGCCAAACTGAGCTCAGGAGCCATTGAGGCAGAAGATTCCAGAAACACCGCTACAGAGCATGTCCTTATCAGGACAACCAGTATTCCTCTACACCGCATCTACTGTCTTTATGCCCAGTTGCTTCTTCCATGCTGGTGAAAGTGACCTAAGCTAAGGTATTCTGTATGAGGGTAAAATTACTAGCTCCTTCCACTGATTTATAAGAGTTCATACACCCCGAGGTCTCAAAGGTTGTCAAAGAGGGAACTGCAGAA
Organism: Microcaecilia unicolor; assembly: GCF_901765095.1. Lineage (NCBI taxonomy): Eukaryota > Metazoa > Chordata > Amphibia > Gymnophiona > Siphonopidae > Microcaecilia > Microcaecilia unicolor. Next base: position 253,222,616 of record NC_044033.1, read on the forward strand.
TCTAAGGATGATGTCAATATGCCTGTGTGGATATCCCAGGTAGGTCCATACCAGACCCTACTGCCAGTCCTCTTATAGATCAAAGAAACTACCCAGAGTCTCTTTTACATAAGCTTTCAGCAATGAGTATTCATTGTTCCCATGTTTAGAAAGAATAGATGAAAGGTCAGCGGGGATCCACATCCACTCTGGAAGGTAAGCAGCATTGTAACGAAAGACATTCAAGAAATCAGAGTCTGGTAGAGTGAAGGTGAGGTAAATAGTCTCCCCTCCTGCCAGGTAACTCGCCCAGTAACCAAAAGTGCAGATGGTCATGATAGTGTGGTTGCAGTGGGCAAGAAGGGCTAAATCTTTCCTGGGTGTGGACTCCACCCCATCCCCAGAGAAGTAAACATCACCTCTAGAAGCATTAATGTTCTTCTTACACCAGTGCATTCCATTGCTGGTCACCACAAAGACGGGTTCCTGATACTTAATACAGAAATAGTCTATCGCCTTCTCCAGGTAGGCCTTGTCTGCCACCACCCCTTTCCATCTGTTGAGCATTACATAGACATAGTCCCCCCTTCGCATGTGAACCCCAATGAAAGTGGCATTCTTCCTTGTCCCTTTCACCTGCTCTAAAAGCTTGTTGGCCTCCTCCCTGATGAAGTCATGGAAGGTGAACTTCCGGAGAATCTCCTCTCGGATGTGGTGGTAGAAGGTCCATAAGTTGAGATAGCCAGTGAGCCTCACGTATTTTCCCTCAATGTGTTTGTACTCTTCCGACATCCAGTCATGGAGTTCACAGTTCCTCCAGGCCACTTGATGGTTTACATCCTTGTGCATGACAGGCAGTGTAATGTTGAAGATAGGAGCCAACCAGGCATGCATTTCTGGCACAATATATGCCTTATGGCTGTTGAGCTTGGCCAATGCATACAAAGAGGCATAGGCACCCATTTGATTGCCCAAGCGGCCAATGGAGTTCACAGTCCACATACCAACGGTCTGGATGGTCCTTATCTGGAGGGAAGTGGGGTGCAAGGTTCTGTCTTGCAAAAAAGTCCATATGTTGCTCAGATGCAAGACTGGAAACTAGATGGAGGTTGCAATAAGAAGAAAGATAAAGTAGCTCTTTCTTTGAGCTGTGAAGGCTTTGAGGTTCATCTTCTTACTCTGAAACCTGTAGAAGGCATAAAAGAACAAAAGAGAAGGATGTCAATCTATGCAGTATCCATCTCAGCATGACACAAACAATAATGGAATCACTCCTAAAATCAAAAAGCTAGACTGTGAATATATAAAAATAAAAATCCTAGGAATTCTAATGACTATCAAGCTTATTTTCGAAAGTGATCGCCGGCCATAAATCGGGAGATAGCCGGCGATCTCACAAAAGCGGCCAAATTGGTATAATCCAAAGCGGCTTTTTTGACAGCATCGCCACTTTCCCGTCGCCTCGCCGGCGAAAGTTCAAGGGGGCGTGTCGGCGGCATAGCGAAGGCGGGACATGGGCGGGCATGGGCGTGGCTAACAGATGGCCAGTTTTCACGGATAATGGAAAAAAAAAGCGGCATTCAGCAGTATTTCGCCGGGTTTACTTGGTCCTTTAATTTTCACGACCAAGCCTCAAAAAGGTGCCCCAACTGACCAGATGACCTCCCCGTACTCCCCCAGTGGTCACAACCCCCTCCCACACTAAAACAATAAAACTAAAAACCTTTTATGCCAGCCTGTATGCCAGCCTCAAATGCCGTACCCACCTCCATGACAGCAGAAAGTGTTCTATCCTCTGACAGCCTTTCCCTGGTTGTGATGTGGCTCTTGTGGCTCTTGGGTGAGTGTGACACCTTTTCTGTTAGGTGCACTGCAGAGTCACATCAGCAATACATTGTGGTGGGTGTAGGGTAGTGGGCTCTACTCCCATGGTGCTTTTCCCCCCGTTAACTGGGTCAGAGTGTGTCCAGTTTTGTTTCCGGTAGTCCATGAGGTAGTGGCCATTTTTGTAAGCCACTTTTAGATCCCTTTCATGTGCTACCCACATTAGAGAACTTAGTTCTCCAATTGGTTCAAAACTCTGCTGCCCGTCTCATCTTCCGCCAGGGTCGCTTTACTCATACTACCCCTCTCCTCAAGTCACTTCACTGGCTCCCTATCCGTTTTCGCATCCTGTTCAAACTTCTTCTACTAACCTATAAATGTACTCACTCTGCTGCTCTCCAGTATCTCTCCACACTTGTCCTTCCCTACACCCCTTCCCGTGCACTCCGTTCCATGGATAAATCCTTCTTATCTGTTCCCTTCTCCACTACTGCCAACTCCAGACTTCGCGCCTTCTGTCTCACTGCACCCTACGCCTGGAATAAACTTCCTGAGCCCCTACGTCTTGCCCCATCCTTGGCCACCTTTAAATCTAGACTGAAAGCCCACCTCATTAACATTGCTTTTGACTTGTAACCACTTGTAACCACTCGCCTCCACCTACCCTCCTCTCCTCCTTCCTGTACACATTAATTGATTTGATTTGCTCACTTTATTTTTTGTCAATTAGATTGTAAGCTCTTTGAGCAGAGACTGTCTTTCTTCTATGTTTGTGCAGCGCTGCGTACGCCTTGTAGCGCTATAGAAATGCTAAACCGTAGTAGTAGTAGTAGTTATTACCTTGAATGTTGCTGAAAGAGGACATTGTGCACTATTCTGCCAGCTCTGACCTAGTGCTAATCTCAGTACCAGACAGACTATTTGCCAGTGGGGCACAACCTCTGATCTGATCTGACTAAACGTGCTTTTTCAAATAAAGGACTTTTTCAAAGAGATTAGTCTTCAGGTGTGAACTGCTGTGCCAAGGTTATACAGCAGCAACAAGTCCTAGAGGCCTGCGTGTATGCAGGTCCCTGGAGCACTTTTAGTGGGTACCGCAGTGCACTTAAGGCAGGCGGACCCAGGCCCATCCCTCCCCCTACCTGTAACACTTGTGCTGGTAAATGGGAGCCCTCCAAAACCCACTGTACCCACATGTAGTTGCCCCCTTCACCCCTAAGAGCTACGGTAGTGTTGTACATTTGTGGGTAGTAGGTTTTTTGGGGGGGGGGGTGGGGGGGTTAGGGGGCTCAGCACCCAAAGTAAGGGAGCTATGCATGTGGGAGTTTTTTCTGAAGTCCACCGCACTGACCCCTAGGGTGCCCAGTTGGTGTCCTGGCATGTCAGGGGGGCCAGTGCACTAAGAATGCTGGCTCCTCCCATGACCAAATGCCTTGGATTTCGCCGGGTTTGAGATGGCCGGCAGTTTTTTCCATTATCGCTGAAAAACAAAACCGGCGATCTCAACCCCGGCCAACTCTGGCATTTGGCCAGGCTAAACCGTATTATCGAAAAAAAAGATGGCCGGACATATTTTTTGAAAATACGGTTCCGGCCAGCTGTTGCACTGCCGCCAAAATAGATTGCCGGCAACGTTCGATTATGCCCCTCCACATCAGTCAACTTCCAAGACAAGGGAATTTGAACCATATCTCCCCAAGCACCCATCTGAATCTTCCTCACACCCAGATTTGTCCACCATGTGCCCCACCACCACCACCTCTGATCAATGCTGCAAACCTGAGTCCTGCTGATGGTCAATACAATGCTTTCTCTCAGCAGAGCAGCCAGCCCAGGAGAAAGGACCTGGAGCAGTTACAGTAAATCCAGGGAATGCCTTGTGACCCAGGTGAAGGATGAGAGGCGAGGGGCAAAGGTGCTGGAGCAGAACAGCCCTTGGCACTGTTTCCTAGTCTTCTGGGAAGACTTAGTTTTTCTGCACAATCTCTGCTGTTTCAAGGCAGGATGTGTTACATTAACTGTGCTATGGAGAAAAGCTAGCTATTGCTTCTAAATGTAAGAGAAAATAACGTTAAGGTTTTATACTGCTGGTATTTAACTCCAGGCTAGTTCGGACTGTTGGCGACACTGTGGTCAGTGTGGTACTCTGGGTCATATTTGGTGGTCCTGTGGAGTTGGCTCCTTTTGGAAATCTATTCAGTTTCAGGGGCCCTTCTACTAAGACGTATAAGTGTCTACGCGCGCCCAACTTGTGCCAAAATGGAGTTACCGCCCGGCTACCGCGTGGCTCTTGCGCTAAATTCATTTTTGGCATGCGTCCGATACATGCGTCTGAAAAATAATTTTTATTTTCGGACACGAGTATTGGGCGCGCCTAGGTCATTACCACCCGTTTACCACGTGAGACTTTACCACTAGATCAATGGCTGGCGGTAAGGTCTCAGACCCAAAATGGACGCGCGGCAATTTTTGTTTCGCCACACGTACATCTTCGGCAAAAATTTTAAAAAGGCCTTTTTTTACAGCTGTGCTGAAAAATGATTCTGCGCGCGCCCAAAACCCGCACCTACACTACCGCAGGCCATTTTTCAGCGCACCTTAGTAAAAGCAATATCCTGTATGTGTGTGCTTTTCTTTTTAGAACACTCTTCACTCTGGCAACATCCTTTTGAGTCCCAATTGTAATTTTTTTTTTTTTTTTGCAAAGATCTGGGTGATGAAATTGAAACTCAGCTTGTTGATCTACAATCAAAGGTTTTAGGCAAAGGGTGGGGTGACTGATGTAACTGAGAACAATGACCTAGTATCTGGCAATTTTAGGATACTCTACAATGCCAGAATTTTAAAATAAATATTTTTTTGCATCTTGAACCTCTTCTATTTAAGTGTTGCTTTGATATTTTGGTCCCGTGGATATTCAAGTTGGTTTGGGCTTCTCCAATTGACGGACACTTCTACTGCAGTTCCACATAAGAGAACTGGGACACCTGGTGAGCAAGTCAGATCTGGATTCTTGCATTTCTAATTTGTCAGTGTTAGGTTGACTAACAGAGAACTCTATTTTTATCTAGTTGAGAATTTGTTTGGACAAAGTTCAAGTTCTCCATCTTAGATAGTCTGGAATAAGGGAGGGTCACAGCACAAGACAGTTTAAGTGGTTTTGACAGAACAAGTTTGAAGGTTGTGAAATAAGGGATCAAGACATATTGAAGGTGTTTATGGACATGTCCGCCACTTTTGACACAGTTGACCCTATCCTTCTGTTAGAGACGCCCATAGGAATGCATTGGTGTCTCTAACGTTTAGCGCGCCCATAATTTTAGCATGCGCCAAAAACGTGAGCGCGCCTTAGTAAAAGACGCCCAAGGTGTTGGCATGGTAGACTTCTTTTTTGGAGTGAAGAACTTACTTTGCTTACTGAGGTTCTTCTGTCTCATCATTTTAATAAGGAGGATGGGATGACTTCCCTATGAGGAAAGGCTGAAGCATCTAGGGCTCTTCAGCTTGGAGAAAAGACGGCTGAGGGGAGATATGATAGAGGTCTATAAAATAATGAGTGGAGTTGAACGGGTAGACGTGAAGCATCTGTTTACGCTTTCCAAAAATACTAGGACTAGGGGACATGTGATGAAGCTACAATTTACTCAACGTGTAATTAAACTCTGGAATTCACTGCCAGAGAATGTGGTAAGAGCAGTTAGCAGGTGGGGTTTATAAAAGGTTTGGATGGCTTCCTAAAGGAAAGTCCCTAGACCATTATTTAAATGGACTTGGGGGAAAATCCACTGTGTATTTCTAGAATAAGCAGCATAAAATGTATTGTAGTGTTTTGGGATCTTGCCAGGTACTTGTGAGCTGGATTGGCCACTGTTGGAAACAGGATGCTGGGCTTGATGGACCTTCGGTCTGTCCCAGTATGGCAATACTTATGTACTTTTATTAAACATTTAGGTGCAAGGGATGGGATGACTTCCCTATGAGGAAAGGCTAAAGCAGCTAGGGCTCTTCAATTTGGAGAAAAGACGGCTGAAGGGAGATATGATAGAGGTCTATAAAATAATGAGTGGAGTGGAAAGGGAAGACGTGAATCAATTGTTTACTCTTCAAAAATACTAGGACTAGGGGGCATGTGATGAAGCTACAAAGTACTAAATTTAAAACGAATCAGAGATAATATTTCTTCACTCAAAGTGTAATTAAACTCTGGAATTCGTTGCCAGAGAATGTGGTAAAGGCGGTTAGGTTAGCAGCGGTTTAAAAATTTTGGACAAGTTCTTGAAAGAAAAGTTGACAAACTGGTTTTGATTCCCTCTGCTGCCTAACAGTTGGCAGTGGGTTGAGATCCTGGAGAACCAGGTCCAATATCTTGGGCAAGTCACGTAGCCTTCCTTGGCTCCAGGAACAATATACTACTTGGGTTATGAGCCCATTAGGGACAGTGCAAAGTACCTGTACAATCGTATATAAAGTGCCTCAACTAGAAAGAGCAAACTTAATAACATATGATGAAAAAAATGATTATTATGATGGACTTGGGAAACTCCACTGCTTATACCTGGGATAAGAAGCGTGAAATCTATTTTACTCTTTAGGGATCCTGCCAGGTGCCTGTGAGCTCGATTTGCCACTGGGCTTGGTGGACTTTCAATCTGTCCTAGTATGATGATGCTTCTGTTCTTATTTATTTATTTATACAATTATAACCCACTTCATCCTAAGCAGCGTACAGATAAAGGGATCATTCCAGCTGATATTCTGCCGGTGGCAGTCTGCATTTCTTTAAATGCTCACTCTACCAGCCAGTGGCATACCGAGGGCGGGGTGGTGGGGGTGGTGGTTCACCCCGAGTGCACGCTGCAAGGGGATGCAGGGAGCAGCTGCACGGCTGTTGGCTCTACCAGTTCCCTGCTTCCTCTGAGGTTACTTCCTGTTCCAGGGAAGGGAGCCAGTGAAGCCGACAGCACACCCAGGAGGTAAGAAGGAGTGGGGGGTGGAGGTGATGGGGGGGGGGGGGGAGGTGATGCACCGGGGGGGAGGGGTGCAGTACCAATCCACCCCAGGTGCCAGACGACCTAGGAAAGCCACTGCTACCAGCTAATTTACATAATATGCCTATCCAGGGAATCAAAAAAGGCAATGAAAAACCTGCTATCCATGGACACCATCAACAGAAAGGGAAGAAAGAACTTAACAAACTCACATATCAAGAAGACAGACAACTGATAGAAATCACCACTACCCTGAACCCAACTGAACATCACCAAATAATACAAATAGGTTACATTAATGCCAGATCTGCAGTTAATAAAAACACAATAATAACTGACTGGATTACTGCTGACCATCTTGATTTCCTACTTATTAGCGAAACTTGGATCCATGATTCCAAAGACCCAATAATCTTAGAACTCTGTCCTCCAGGATACAAAATTACCCACTGGACAAGAGAAGGAAAAAGAGGAGGAGGCATAGCAATAATTTATAAATCTCAATTCACAGTCACAATAAAAGCAGAATCTATGCTTCCTCAACTTGATATAGCCTCAGTCAGAATCAACCACCCTAACCTACGTGATCACCTAAACCTAATCCTATTCTACAGACCCCCGGGCAACTGGCAAGACTCACAAACGCACTTTATGGACTTCATATCAAGTACTTGTGTTTCCAGCCAGAACCTCCTCATAATAGGAGACATCAATCTTCACCTTGAAGATATTAAGGCAAGCAATGTAAGTGAATGCAAGGACTTCCTCCAACTATGGGAGCGCCATTGGCCAAACATGCAACCCACCCATAACAAAGGACACACACTAGATATTATCACCCACAAATTCTCACCAGAACCTAACCTCACACTTACAGATACAAAATGGACAGCCATGCCATGGTCCGATCACTACAAAGCAAACCTTTCACTCCGTTGGAGAACAAAAAAGGCACAACAAAAACAAGAGCAAAAAACATATACTATGAGAGGCAAAATAGACCCACTAACATTCTGGCAACAATTCTATACCGACGAATGGACAACACCTACAGACTCACCCCAATTTCTCCAAGACTGGGACAACAGATGCAGAACAGTACTAGACAATATAGCACCACTTCAAACCAGAACCTCACATAGAAAAAAATTCAATACCATGGTTTAATGAAGAACTAAAAGAACTAAAAACACAGGTCAGAAGATTAGAAAGAGCATGGAGTAAGAAAAAAGATGAACACACACTCAAAAACTGGAAACAGCTACAAAGAAAAAGCGAAGTTTCTTACCTGAAGCAGGTATTCTCCGAGGACAGCAGGCTGCATATTCTCACATGTGGGTAACGTCACGTTGGCCCCGGAGGATTTTCAGTAAAAAATCTACAGAAGTCTCTTCTGGAGCGTTCCACCCCACGTGGCGCTCGAACTGCGCATGCGCGCACGTAGTTTCCCGCCCGTCATGCGGTCACGCTCCTCAGTTGAATCCAATAGTTAAACAGAAAGACAACTCCAAAGGGGAGGTGGGAGGGTTTGTGAGAATATGCAGCCTGCTATCCTCGGAGAATACCTGCTTCAGGTAAGAAACTTCGCTTTCTCCAAGGACAAGCAGGCTGATATTCTCAAATGTGGGGTATCCCTAGCCCCCACGCTCACTCAACACAACAAACAGTGGTCAATTGGGCCTCGCAATGGCGAGGACATAACAAAAATTGACCTGAAACAAGAAACATCTAACTGAGAGTGCAGCCTGGAACAGAATAAAAATGGGCCTAGGAGGGTTGGAGTTGGATTCTAAACCCCAAACAGATTCTGCAGCACCGACTACCCAAACAGACTGTCACGTCGGCTATCCTGCTGAAGGCAGTAGTGAGATGTGAATGTGTGGACTGATGACCACGTCGGAGCCTTGCAGATCTCTTCAATAGTGGCTGACCTGAGATGAGCCATTGATGCAGCCATGGCTCTAACATTATGAGCCGTGACATGGCCCTCCTAAAGTCAGCCCAGCTTGGGCGTAAGTGAAGGAAATGCAATCTGCTAGCCAATTAGATATGGTGCGTTTCCTGACAGCAACTCCCCTCTTGTTCGGATTAAAAGAAATAAACAACTGGGCGGACTGTCTGTGGGGGCTTGTCCGCTCCACGTAAAAGGCCAATGCTCTTTTGCAGTCCAAAGTGTGCAGCTTGCTTTCGCCAGGACTTGTATGAGGATGGGGAAAAAATGTTGGCAAGACACTTGACTGGTTCAGATGGAACTCTGACACCACCTTTGGCAAGAACTTAGGGTGCGTGCGGACTACTACTCTGTTATGATGAAATTTAAGGTAAGGAGCATGAACTACTAGGGCCTGAAGCTCACTGACCCTACGAGCTGAAGTAACAGCCACCAAGAAAATGACCTTCCAAGTCAAATACTTCAGATGGCAGGAATTTAGTGGCTCAAAAGGGGGTTTCATCAGCTGGGTGAGAATGACATTGAGATCCCATGACACTGGAGGAGGTTTGACAGGGGGCTTTGACAAAAGCAAACCTCTCATGAAGCGAACAACTAAAGGCTGTCCAGAGATAGGCTGACCTTCTACACGTTGATGGTAAGCACTAATCGCACTAAGGTGAATTCTTACGGAGTTGGTCTTGAGACCAGACTCTGATAAATGTAGAAGGTACTCAAGCAAAGTCTGTGTAGGACATGAAAAGGGATCTAGGGCCCTGCTGTCACACCAGACGGCAAACCTCTTCCATTTAAAAGAGTAACATCTTTTAGTGGAATCTTTCCTGGAAGCAAGCAAGACTCGGGAGACACCCTCAGAAAGACCCAAGGAGGCAAATTCTAAGCTCTCAACATCCAGGCCGTGAGAGCCAGAGACTGGAGGTTGGGATGTAGAAGCGCCCCCTCGTTCTGAGTGATGAGGGTTGGAAAACACTCCAATCTCCACGGTTCTTTGGAGGACAACTCCAGAAGAAGAGGGAACCAGATCTGATGCAGCCAGAAGGGCGCAATCAGAATCATGGTTCCGCGGTCTTGCTTGAGTTTCAGCAAAGTCTTCCCCACCAGAGGTATGGGAGGATACGCGTACAGAAGGCCTGTCCCCCAATGAAGGAGAAAGGCATCCGACGCTAGCCTGCCGTGGGCCTGAAGTCTGAAACAGAACTGAGGGACCTTGTGATTCAATTGAGTGGCAAAAAGATCCACCGAGGGGGTGCCCCACGCTCGGAAGATCTTCCTGGCGACAGCCATGTTGAGTGACCACTCATGAGGTTGCATTATCCTGCTCAATCTGTCGGCCAGACTGTTGTTTACGCCGGCCAGATAAACGGCTTGGAGAAACATGCCATGGTGACGAGCCCAAAGCCACATCTGCACGGCCTCCTGACACAAAGGACGAGATCCGGTGCCCCCTTGCTTGTTTGTGTAGTACATTGCAACTTGATTGTCTGTTTGAATCAGAATAATTTGGTTGGATAACCGATCTCTGAAAGCCTTTAGAGCGTTCCAGATCGCTCGCAACTCCAGGAGGTTGATCTGAAGAAGCTTTTCCCGAAGGGACCAAGCTCCTTGAGTGTGAAGCCCATCTACATGCGCTCCCCACCCGAGGAGGGATGCATCCGTCGTCAGCACTTTTTGTGGCTGAGGAATTTGGAATGGGCGCCCCAAAACCAGATTGGATCGAATTGTCCACCACTGAAGTGAATTCCGAAAGTTGATGGACAGCTGGATCACATCTTCTAGATTCCCTGCAGCTTGAAACCACTGGGAAGCTAGGGTCCACTGAGCCGATCTCATGTGAAGACGTGCCATGGGAGTTACATGAACTGTGGAAGCCATGTGCCCCAGAAGTCTCAACATCTGCCGAGCCATGATCTGCTGAGACACTTGAACCCTGGAGACTAGAGACAGAAGATTGTCCGCTCTTGGCTCGGGAAGGAAGGCACAAGCTGTCTTCGTACACAACAGAGCCCCAGTGAATTCCAATTTTTGAACTGGGTTGAGATGGGACTTTGGGTAATTGATGACAAACCCTAGAAGCTCCAGCACTTGAATAGTCATCCGCATGGACTGTAAAGCACCTGCCTGGGAGCTGCTCTTCACCAGCCAATCGTCCAGATAAGGGAACACATGCACTCCCAGTCTGCGTAGAGATGCTGCAACGACTGCCAGGCACTTGGTAAATACCCTGGGCGCAGACACCAAGCCAAAGGGCAGCACACAGTACTGAAAGTGCTGCGTTCCCAGCCGAAACTGCAAATACTTCCTGTGAGCTGGAAGTATCGAAATGTGAGTGTAAGCGTCCTTTAAGTCCAGAGAGCATAGCCAATCATTTTCCTGAATCATGGAGAGAAGGGTGCCCAGGGAAAGCATCCTGAACTTTTCTCGAACCAGATATTTGTTCAGGCCCCTTAGGTCTAGGATGGGACACATCCCCCCTGTTTTTTTTTTCCACAAGGAAGTACCTGGAATAGAATCCCAGCCCTTCTTACCCTGGTGGAACGGACTCAACCACTTTGGCGCTGAGAAGGGCGGAGAGTTCCTCTGCAAGTACCTGCTTGTGTTGGGAGCTGAAGGACTGAACTCCTGGTGGGCAATTTGGAGGTTTGGTTTCCAGATTGAGGGTGTATCCTAACCGGACTATTTGAAGAACCCACCAATCGGAGGTTATCAGAGGCCACCTTTGGTGAAAAAATTTTAACCTCCCCCTGACAAGCAGATTGTCCGGCACGGACACATTTATGGTGGCTATGCTCAACTGGAGCCAGTCAAAAACCCTGGTTTTTGCTGGGGAGCTGCAGGGGCCTGTTTAGGCGCACGCTGTTGACGAGAACGAGCATGCTGTGGCAGAGCCTGAACCGGCTGTCGAGAAAGAGGAGTGTACTTACGGCCCCTAGAAGCGTAAGGTGCATTTCTCTTCCCTTTAAAAAACTTCCTAGAAGAGGAAGCGGATGCAGAAGGCGCCCGGCGGGAGAGAGAGTCCATAGCGTTATCACGCTGATAGAGATGATCAATCAACTCTTCGACCTTCTCACTGAAAAGATGATCCCCCCGGCAAGGGATATCCGCAATTTTCTGCTGAGTTCTCTCCTCGAGATTAGAGGCACGCAGCCATGAGAGTCTGCGCATCACTATACCCATAGCAGAAAATCTGGATGTCAAATCGCAAGTGTCGTAAATGCCCCTGGACAGGAACTTGCGACACGCCTTCTGCTGCCTGACCACTTGGCGAAAAGGCTCGGCCTGCTCCGATGGGAGTGCATCAACCAAACTCTCAAGCTGCCGCACTGAGTTCCGCAAATGAATGCTCGTAAAGAGCTGGTAGGACTGAATTTTGGAAGTGAGCATACCAGCCTGATACGCCTTCCTCCCAAAAGAATCTAAGGTTCTATGTTCTCACCCCGGGGGCGCCGAGGCAAAGTTCCTAGAACTCTTAGCTCTTCTGAGAGCGGAATCCACCACTGCAGAGTCAAGAGGCAACTGAGGCCGGATGAAATTGGGTTCCCTGTGGATCCGATACTGGGATTCAGCCTTTTTGGGGATAGTTGGACAAGACAGAGGCTTCTCCCAGTTCCTCATCAGCACTTCCCTGAGTGTATCGTGAAAAGGAGCTGTGGTAGAAGACTTAGGTGGAGATGGATAATCCAGGACCTTGAGCATCTTGGCCCTGGGCTCATCCACAGTCTCCACAGGGAAGGGAATGGCCTCAGACATTTCCCGCACAAAAGATGAAAAAGACAAGCTCTCCGGAGGGGAGAGCTGTCTCTGAGGTGAGGGGGTCGAATCAGACGGAAGACTTAGAGAATCCTCGGCAGAGAAAACTCCATGACCTCCATCTTCATCAGATGAGCCATCATCGGATGGGGCTAGTAACTCAGAAAGAGCAGCCCGGATCCGAGCCCGTCTCGACATAGAGGTGTGGTGACTTCAATGACAGTGTCGAGAAGTCGACTCCCCAGGAGACTCCGGTGAAGCTTCCTCCACCGAAGGCAATGGAGAGTCGACCCGGGAGGCAGCCGGCTCCGATACTGGAAGTGGTACCAGAGAAGGCGACCACACCACCGGCAAGAGGCACGGTACCGCAGGAGCTTCCAGCACCATCGGTACCGGTACCTCCGGCGCCGGGCGCAAATGTTGCAGCACCGCTTCCATGAAATCTGGAAAAAATAGCCTTGATGCGCTCATCTACAGAAGCTGTCGGGGAAGGCTGCTGTGCCGGTGTGGGCGTCAGAGGCAGAATCTGCAGAGGCTGGGGAGCCGGTACCGGGCTGCCAGACGACCTGCGCGTCGATACCTCAATAACAGAGGGAGAGCGATCCTCTCAGCACCGATGCTTCTCGGGTACCGAATGCCTCGATGACCCGGAGCTCGCGGTACCGTGTCGAGAAGGAGAACGATGACGGTGCTTCTTGGCCTTCACCTGACACCCCGTCATCGAGACTCCTCAGTACCGGTGAGGAAGACGTGGAATCCACACGCTTCCTCAGGGCTGGGTCCAAAAGAGGTTGGTCCCGGGGGGCCTGCAAAGCAGGAGGCGCCGAGGCGGGTGGTTTTTTTTTTTTAAACAACACCCGAAAGGGTAAAATGAACTCGTTTGAAGAGAACTTCCACTCTGAAGGCCTGGGAAAAACATGAAGCGCTTGACAGAACTCCGTGTCTCCTCAGATGCGGAAAAAAAAGAACTGAGGAGCATGACCGCGCGATGGGCGGGAAACTACGTGCGCACATGCGCAGTTTGAGCGCCACGCGCGGTGGAACACTCCAGAAGAGACTTCTGTAGATTTTTCACTGAAAATCCTCCGGGGCTGACGTGACGTCACCCACATGTGAGAATATCAGCCTGCTTGTCCTCGGAAAATACAAATACACCATCAGACAAACTAAAAGAACGTATTACAAAAAAATAATAGGACCAAACTACAAGGACAGACACAAACTCTTCTCACTCGTAAACAAACTCCTAAATACTACACCGGTTACCTCTAATAACATAGACACCCCATCAGCAACTAACCTTGCAAAATACTTCAATGAAAAAATTATAAAACTCCAACTCATGATACCTACCAACATCACTGACTACACAAGCATCCTTGAATGTCTAGACCCAAAACCTGGGGAATGCCCAGCAGATCGATCACGGACCAACTTCGACATAATATCATCAGATGAACTCTCACAATGGCTCAGAAAATACGCCAAGTCACAATGCAAATTAGACATTTGCCCTACGAGCCTAATAAGAGCCGCCCCCAAACAATTAAAAAAAAGACCTCACGAATCATGTAAACCACAGGCTTCAAAATGGTCTCTTTCCCACGGATAAAGGAAACAACTTACTTACTCCGCTGCCAAAAGATGCCAAGAAAAGTACAATGGACTTAACCATCTATCGCCCAGTAGCACCTATTCCGCTAATAACCAAACTCATGGAGGGTATAGTAACGAAACAACTCACTGAATACCTAAATAAACACTCAATTCTACATGAGTCTCAATCAGGATTCCGATCAAATCACAGCAGCGAAACGGTACTAGTGTCCGCAATGAACACATTCAAACAAGCAATTGCAACTGGGAACAACATACTTCTCCTACAATTCGACATGTCCAGCGCCTTGACATGGTTAATCATGAAATATTATTACATATACTAGAATACTTCGGAGTAGGAGGCACAGTTCTCAAATGGCTTAAAGGATTCCTGACCACAAGATCTTACCAAGTAACAACGAAAGCGGACATATCACTCGCATGATTACCTGTATGTGGAGTTCCCCAAGGATCCCCCCTCTCACCAACTCTCTTCAACCTAATGATGATCCCTTTAGCCAAACTTCTAGCCAATCAAAACCTCAACCCTTACATATATGCAGACGATGTCACGATTTATATCCCGTTCAAACATGATCTAAACGAAATCACCAATGAGATCAACCAAAGCCTCCAAATCATGCACTCCTGGGCGGATGCATTCTAGCTAAAACTCAATGCAGAAAAAACACAATGTCTTGTACTCACTTCTCAACACAATACAAACAAATACTCCACCATAACCACACCATACTGTTCTCTTCCCATCTCGCAAAATCTGAAAATTCTTGGAGTTACCATCGATCGAAACCTCACACAAGATACACACGTGAAGAATACGACAAAAAAGATGTTCCACTCCATGTGGAAACTCAAAAGAGTTAAACCTTTCTTCCCGAGATACATCTTCCGGACCTTGGTACAGTCAATGGTAATAAGCCATCTGGACTACTGCAACGCACTGTATGCTGGCTGCAAAGAACAGACTATCAAAAAACTCCAAACAGCCCAGAATACCGCAGCCAGACTCATATTTGGAAAAACTAAATACGAAAGTGCAAAACCCCTAAGAGAGAAACTGCACTGGCTCCCACTCAAGGAAGGCATTGCATTCAAGATCTGCACGATTGTATACAAAATCATCCACGCAGACGCCCCAATCTACATGCTAAACCTTGTGGACCTGCCTCCCAGAAACGCCATAAGATCAGCCCGCAAATTTCTCAATCTACACTTCCCCAGCTGTAAAGGACTAAAATACAAGCTGACACATGCCACCACCTTCTCCTACATGAGCACGCAGCTGTGGAATGCATTACCTACAGCCCTGAAATCCATTGATGAAATAACTAACTTTCGCAAATCTCTGAAGACACACCTCTTCAACAAGGCCTACAAAGAAAACCCATAACTTCACAAAACTACTTCACCAACCCACCCAGTTATTAAAGGACACCTTCTACACTATACTACTTAACACCTTTCCTTCTCTTTTCCCTTACTTTATCTTTGCACGTTACTAATTGTAAATTGTAGGATTGTGAAAAATTACAGAAGGACCTTACGAGACTGGGAGACTGGGCGGCTAAATGGCAGATGACGTTTAATGTGAGCAAGTGCAAGGTGATGCATGTGGGAAAAAAGAACCCGAATTATAGCTACGTCATGCAAGGTTCCACATTAGGAGTTACGGACCAAGAAAGGGATCTGGGTGTCGTCGTCGATAATACACTGAAACCTTCTGCTCAGTGTGCTGCTGCAGCTAGGAAAGCGAATAGAATGTTGGGTATTATTAGGAAAGGTAAGGAAAACAGGTGTGAGGATGTTATAATGTCGTTATATCACTCCATGGTGCGACCGCACCTTGAGTATTGTGTTTAATTCTGGTCGCCGCATCTCAAGAAAGATATAGTAGAATTGGAAAAGGTGCAGCGAAGGGCGACAAAAATGATAGCGGGGATGGGACGACTTCCCTATGAAGAAAGACTAAGGAGGCTAGGGCTTTTCAGCTTGGAGAAGAGACAGCTGAGGGGAGACATGATAGAGGTATATAAAATAATGAGTGGAGTGGAACAGGTGGATGTGAAGCGTCTGTTCCGCTTTCCAAAAATACTAGGACTAGGGGGCATGCAATGAAACTACAGTTTAGTAAATTTAAAACAAATCGGAGAAAAATGTTTCTTCACCCAACGCATAATTAAACTCTGGAATTCGTTGCCGGAGAACGTGGAGAAAGGCGGATAGCTTGGCAGAGTTTAAAAGGGGGTTAGACGGTTTCCTAAAGGACAAGGTCATAAACCGCTACTAAATGGACTTGGGAAAAATCCACAATTTCAGGAATAACAAGTATAGAATGTTTGTACGTTTGGGAAGCTTGCCAGGTGCCCTTGGCCTGGATTGGCAGCTCTCGTGGACAGGATGCTGGGCTCGATGGACCCTTGGTCTTTTCCCAGTGTGGCATTACTTATGTACTTATGTAAATGTACAGATACTATTTGTTTCTGACATCCTGGAATGAACATGTCATAACAAAACTCTGTAAGCCACATTGAGCCTGCAAATAGGTGGGAAAATGTGGGATACAAATGCAATAAATAAATAAATTTAGACTGCACCCTATATCCACGTTTTCCTTGGTGCTTGGAAATTATGCAGGTAAAGGCCAATATTAATCGCTGTATCCCGCAAACTTAAATGGGAAAAGTTAGGGGTAGCCTGTTCTGTAGTTCTACAAAGCCGGTTAGCTACATGAGAACCAGCCCTGAATATTACTGGTGGCTGCATGGCCCCGGCTCCTTCCTGACTGTGCCGGCACAAAAATGTTTTGGCTGTCCTTGATGTCCCAAGTTTTAAGTTTATTAAGTACTTTACCCACCATAAAGGCGGTAGAACTAGAGGACATAAAATGAGGTTGAAGGGGGGGCAGACTCAAGAAAAATGTCAGGAAGCATTTTTTCATGGAGAGAGTGGTGGATACTTGGAATGCCCTCCTGCGGGAGGTGGTGGAGATGAAAATGGTAATGGAATTCAAAAATGCGCGGGATAAACATAAAGGAATCCTGTTCAGAAGGAATGGATCCTCAGAAGCTCAGCGGAGATTGGGCGGCAGCACCCTGCCCCGCCCACACCACGTCCCTTTCAGATCCTCGCCCCGCCTTTCCCACCTTTTGAAGGCTCAATGTGGCTTACATATAACCGTTAATGGCTATATAGTATGAATGAATACAAAGTGATATTGTGGTATAATGAGGTATATGTATGGTAGGAAACAGTTTAATTGTTCGACAAAAGCAAATGGAAAATGTCAGAACTGGCCATGCCACAAATACCAAGGCTTGTACAGAAAAAAAAATACAGCTTTACACAATGTGTTCATATACTGTAACTAGATTCACACTTTTTTCACTTCATGTCAAAACGTGTCGGTGAAATGCACACAAATGATGTACCACTTTTGTGAGATTTCACAAGTAAAAGAAACACATGTGCCATTATTGTAAATGTGAGTGCGATAAGAAAATTTTACAAGTGGGCAAAATACAGAGGAGTTAAAAAGCGCACTGCCAGTCCAACAAGATTGCTGACCTCATTCCCTGGCCTTTGGTCTGGCAGGGGCTGGAGAACAAAAGAAGCAGAAACAACTACCTCTCTTTCCCTGAAGAATGGTTTATTTTTATTTATTTATGTTAATTTATATACCGTATCTTATTGCAACTGCAAAACAGAACGGTTTACATATGTATAAAAACAATTAGTGTATACAAATAAACAAACATAGGAATTCCATTCATGACAGGAAAGCACAGCAAACCAGAATAAAGTACATAAGTACATAAGTACATAAGTAGTGCCATACTGGGAAAGACCAAAGGTCCATCTAGCCCAGCATCCTGTCACCGACAGTGGCCAATCCAGGTCAAGGGCACCTGGCACGCTCCCCAAACGTAAAAACATTCCAGACAAGTTATACCTAAAAATGAGGAATTTTTCCAGTCCATTTAATAGCGGTCTATGGACTTGTCCTTTAGGAATCTATCTAACCCCTTTTTAAACTCCGTCAAGCTAACCGCCCGTACCACGTTCTCCGGCAATGAATTCCAGAGTCTAATTACACGTTGGGTGAAGAAAAATTTTCTCCGATTCGTTTTAAATTTACCACACTGTAGCTTCAACTCATGCCCTCTAGTCCTAGTATTTTTGGATAGCGTGAACAGTACAAATTAAAAATCTAATATACAGTTAAGCTACCCCTTTTTTTTCTTTTTCTTTTTGACCTTATCTCATTATGCTAAGTTCTGTTCTACGTAGCTTATAAAGAAAAAGGTTTTCAAAAGTTTTCGGTAATGGAGATAAGATTTCTCTAATCTGATCTCCTTTGGAAGGCCATTCCAAAGGGAGGGTGACAAATAGAAAAAAGCCGATCTCCGTGTAGATTCCCATCTAGCCTTAGCAAGAGGGGGAATAACTAACCTGTTATCTGTTAGGGATCTAAGAGTTCGCATAGCGGTGTAGGGAATTGTTAAATTCAACAAGTAGCTAGGATTTAATGTGTAAAAGGCTTTGTGGGTCAGAACAAGAGCCTTAAACTTTACTCTTGCTTCGACTGGGAGCCAGTGCAGACGATGCAGTAAAGGTGTTACTCTGTCATCCCTCCGGGCCCTGCAGATCATACGTGCTGGTGTATTTTGAATTCTTTGTAATCGCTTTAAGTTTGCTTGAGTAATCCCAGCATCTATATAAATAAATCCCACCTTGAACGTTCTGAAGCTCCCTCCAACTGTGGCAGTGAGTCCTGAACTGCTGTAGTCCTCCTGGCTATTCGGACTACTCACCACCGCCCTAAGCCACGCCCCATCTGCGACCTACGCCACGCCCCAACTGGACATAAAAAGCACCATGAACGTTCTGAACCACACTTTGAAGCTTCAAAAGTTTGAATGTTCGAAGCTCTGTAACCACTTTTAACCACAGTACATCTGGGCGCCGCCATGATCTGAAACGAGCGTCACAGCTGCAACACACCAATAGGAATACAACAAGGGAGGAGCGTCTGAGGCGAAGGCGTCAGTTGCCGTTGCCACGCAACGGAATGCAATCACGGGTCATGCACCTATCAAACAAAAGAAGGGGCGGACCTACGGCTCATCTAATCTTCTACTATAATAAAAGGCAACCTCAACGTTCTGAGGACACTGACGTCACTGAAGTCAGTCAGAGTCCCAGAACGGTTCGTAAGTTCGTGGTGGTGAAGCCACTGAACAACTTGCTGCCCCGCCCTCGCGTCAAACGTCATGACGTCGAGGGCGGAAAAGCAACATAAAATGAAAGAAGGGACCGCATCAAGGAAGGGGGAGGAGTAGGGAAACACGCGGAGCGTGTTTCCCTACTCCTCCCCCTGCCAAGGAAACGCTGGCTACAAAACCACCCAAAAGCTACATACATAAAATGGAGCCCCGCCAGAGAATGACCGAGATCCAACACCCCCCCCCCCCCCCCCGCAACCCCCCCCCCCCCCCCCCCAAAACAACCAACAAACCTCAACAGAAGAAAAGAAATCCCACAAAAGACAGGAGGTGCAACACCCCCCCCCCCCCCCAAGCCACCCACCGTCGCGTACCTTTGCTGGCGGGGGGCACGAAACCCCGCCAGCATAAGTCCTGTCTTCAGACTCCGGCTTGATCTTCAGCATTACTAGCCTCTGCTGCAGGCAGGGCTTCTGTGCGTCTGACGTCTTGCACGTACAGGACGTCAGACGCACATAACCCCGCCCAGCAGAGGCTAGCAATGCTGAAGATCAAGCCGGAGTCTGAAGACAGGACTTATGCTGGCGGGGTTTCGTGTCCCCCGCCAGCAACACTACGCAACGGTGGGTGGGATGGCGGCGACAGCGGGACTATCGTGCTGGGTGGGATGGCGGCGGCGGCGGCGGCGGGGGGGGGGAGGGGGAACATCGCGCCGAGGAGGCAGTGAAGGCTAAAAAACAAACCCCTGCAATCTAGCAGCGCTTCCTTCACTCATCTTCAAAGCACCGCTTCCAGAAACCCCTGCCCCCACACACTCACTCATCTGGCAGCGCTACCAGACCCCCCCCCCCCCACACCCCTCTTCATCCAAGTTGAACACCACAACACACCCCCCACAACCCTCCAACACTCACACTCTCTCTCTAAAAATCTCATCTGCCAGCGCATCCTGAACCCCCCCCCCCACACACACACACATACACTCTGTCTCATATGGCAGCGCTTCCAGAAACCACGTACACACACACACATACATATATACACACACACACACACACACACACTCACTCTCATCTGGCAGCGCTTCCTAAAACCCCTGCCACACCCACACACAGTCACTCACTAATCTGGCAGCTGTTGCTGAACCCCCCCCACACACACACACTCACTCTCATTTAGCCACACTTCCTGAACCACCCCACCACCACCACACACACACACTCACTCTCATCTGGCAGTGCTTCCTAAAACCCCTGCCACAACCACACACAGTCACTCACTAATCTGGCACCTGTTCCTGAACCCCCCCCCCCCTTCACACACACACACTCACTCTCATTTAGCCACACTTCCTGAACCACCCCACCACCACCACCACCACACACACACACACACACTCTCTCATCTTGCAGCGCTACCTGAACCCCCCCCCCCCCCCACACACACACAAACTCACTGTCCTCTGCAAAAGCTTGATAAACCACCCCCCACACTCATCTGGCAGCGCTTCCAGACCCCCCACACACCCCTCTTCTTCCAAACTGAACCACCCAACACACCCCCCACACCCCTCCAACATACACACTCTCACAAAATCTCATCTGCCAACGCTTCCTGAACCCCCCCCCTCCACGCACCCCACCCCCACACAATCACTCTGTCTCATCTGCCAGTGCTTCCTGAAACCCCTGCCACCCCCCCCCCCACACAGTCACTAATCTGCCAGCCGTACCTGAACCCCCCCCAACACACACTTACTCACTCACTCTCATTTAGCCCTGCTTCCTGAACCCCCCCCCCCCCCCTACACACACACTCACTCACTCATCTGCCAGTGCTTCCACAACCACTCACTATCATCTGGCAAAACTTGAAAAACCGCCCCCCCCCCCCCCCCCCACACACACTCATCTGGCAGCGCTTCCTGAACCACCCACACCCCTCTTTTTCCAAGCTGAACCCCCCCAACACACCCCCCACACCCCCAAAACACACACACCCACACTCTCATCTGGCAGCGCTTCCAGAAACCCCATACACACACGCACTCACTCTATCTCTCATCTGGCAGCGCTACCTGAACCCCCCCTACCCCCCCCCCCCCCCCCACACACACACACTCACTCTC
The DNA here is from genome assembly GCF_901765095.1 of Microcaecilia unicolor. Classification (NCBI taxonomy): domain Eukaryota; kingdom Metazoa; phylum Chordata; class Amphibia; order Gymnophiona; family Siphonopidae; genus Microcaecilia; species Microcaecilia unicolor. Next base: position 253,244,075 of record NC_044033.1, read on the forward strand.
TCTCAACTGGCAGCGCTTCATGAAACCCCATACACACACACTCACTCTCTCTCTCATCTGGCAGCGCTTCATGTACCCCCTGCCCCCCCACACACACACACACACTCCCTCACTCTGTCATCTGCCATTGCTTCCTGAACCCCCCCCCCCCCCACACACACACACACACACTCACTCTCTAACTTTCATCTGGCAGCGCATCCTGAATCCCCCACACCCCTCTTCTTCCAAGCTGAACCCCTCCAACACATCCCCCCCACACACACACTCTCTCTCTCTCTTCCTCTCCTCCAGCACACCAATTGCTTAGGTGCAGTGGCAGCAAACTCAGACACCACAGAAAGAGGGGGGCCTGACACCATAGAGAGAGAGGGAGGGAGGTATCTCTGTCACACACACACACACACTCTCTCTCTCTCTCTCACACACACTCTCTCTCTCCCACAGACAATGTGTTTCTGTCTCTCACTCTCATACACTCTATGTCTCACAGTGTATCACATTCACTCTCTATGTGTCACACAGTCAGTTACATACTCGCTTGGTCTCATACACTCAGTCTCACAGACAATCTGTGCCTCACACACACTCTCATTCTCGCACACACTGTATCTGTGTGAAACACACTCTCTCTCTCTCTATCACACTGTGTCTCCCATACGCAATTGCACACACTCTCATTCTCACACACACACACTCTCACACAGACACACTCACACCCAGACTCACTCTCTCTCACACACACACACACACACACACTTGCACTTTCACTCTCTCTATCACACACAGTCACTCTCGCATACACTCTCCAAAACATACACATTATGAGGAAAACCTTGCTAGCGCCCGTTTCATATGTGTCAGAAACGGGCCTTTTTTACTAGTATACAATATTACAGTAGTCTAAACGTGAAGTAATATATGCAGATGTCAGTGTTTTGAGAGAGTCCTTACTTACTGAATTTCTAACTGACCGAAGCCGCCTCAGATGAAAAAAAGATTTTTTCACTACATCGGATACTTGTTCCTCAAAAGTCAATGTGGAATCAATAATGACCCCGAGATATCTAAAGGACTTAACTGTTGGAATATTCTGACCAAATAGCATAGGTACCACAGGGGGATATGTGCCTTGCCCTACTATCCAAGATGTTATAGTCTTATCCGGGTTCAGTACCAGCTGATATGTTGTCAACCAGTCTGCTACTTTATCCAAGCATATTTGAATGGGTGTAAGATCTATGTTCGATGGTCTAACATAATGAATAAGCAGAAAATCATCTGCATATGAATAAAAACTGATACCCATTGTTTGAATGAGGAACGCCAGGGGACTGATGTATAGGTTAAACAGTAGTGGAGATAAAACCGAGCCCTGAGGAACTCCACATGATAGGTTGTATGATGTAGAACAAGATTGCTGCTGAACTACTTTAAATGAACGATCCGTGAGAAAGGATATAAATCATTTCATAGTTGTCCCTGAAATACCAATCTCACTCAATCTATCAAGAAGTAAGTTATGATTAATTAGGTCAAAGGCCGCAGACAAATCTAATGAAACAACCAGGGCAATATAACCGAGCTCTAATTTAGCATGGATTTCACTTAACAGTGAAGTCAGAATAGTCTCTGTACTGTGACCCTTCCTAAAACCAGATTGTCTGGGATGTAACAAATTTTTTGAATCGACATAAGTTTGCAACTGTCTAAACACTATTGTCTCTATAACTTTGGATAGAAAAGGAAGATTAGAGACTGGTCTATAGTTAGTAGGTAATAAGGGATCCAATGAAGATTTCTTTAGACTAGGTTTTACTAGCACTTCTTTCAAAATAGTGGGGACTATCCCATCAGAAAGGCTCAACGTGACAATTGAGTACATAAACTGTTGGACTTCTAACGTATGTTTTTCAACCATGCAGAAGGTATAGGATCCAACGAACTATAAGTGGGCGATAGACCTGCAACCAAGGTATATAATGATTCGGCTGTCCCCTCCCCTGCTCCCCCCCCCCCCTTGTCACATATTCCCCTCCCCTCCCCTTACTTACTATCTGGTGGTCTAGTTACTTCTTTGTGGCAGGAAAAAGCCCCTTCTTTCCTGCCCGGAGCGCTGCCTGTCCTTCTCTGCATCCTTCTCGGTCTCGGCTCGGGATTCAAAATGGCCGCCGAGAGTTGAAGTCTTGCGAGGCCGCTTCAACTCTCGGTGGCCATTTTAAATCCCAAGCCGAGACTGAGAAGGATGCAGGGAAGGACAGGCAGCACTCTGGGCAGGAAAGAGGGGGCTCTTTCCTGCCCCAAACAGATCACTAGACCACCAGGGCAGATGGTAAGAAATCCGGACAAACGGGTGGGCGGCCAAAACCCCCCGGACATGCCCTCAAAAAGAGGACATGTCCGGGGAAATCCGGACATATGGTAACCCTAGTTATGATGATACCACTACTGAAGGAGGAAAAGCCTCAAATAATGATAAGGTACTCCTTAGTTGAACAATTAATCAACCTTAGGGAGCCCCATTCATTCATCACCGGCTGAAAAACCTCCTGTTCTTCTTTATTTTAAAGCAATTCTTATCCGGAATCCATGCACAGAAGTGGCGGAATGGGAGGTGATAAGAAACAAACACCTCTCACTTGATCATGAATATCAGTCTAAGGGGTGGAGGCCTCGGCCGGATATGGGCGGAGGCTGCTGGCACCGTGGTATAGACCACATCGGAAGGCATGGTTACCTTGGCGAGAAGACTGACCACACAATGTCAGCTTAAGTAATGATTGAGAGCTAAGGATTAAATGGTTGATCCAGAGTTAAAAATGTCTATTTATTAGATTAGTGTAACAGTTTGTTCTAAGTTGTCAAAGTTCAATACAACAGAGGTGGGGAGGGGGGAGGAGAGGAGGGAAGAGGAAAACAAAGGGGGGAGGAGAAGGGGGAGGGTAGGGGGGAAATACAAAAAGAAAAGTTATTTGTTGCGAGTAGAAGAGAAAATGTTGATGTAACTGCATTGTTCCTAAAGTGACCAAATTCTGTGTGTATTAATTGTTATTTCTGACAATAAAAAAGATTTAAACATAAAGCAATTCTTTCTAGTAACGCTTGGTTCAGCTTATGCTATAATCAAAAGGAAACTTCTCTCTCCAGCTGCTCAGTCTCTTTCCACTGTCCACGGCCAACTTTGGCCAAGGTTTCAACTCCTGCATCGGCATTTAAAAAGGAGATAGAGCAGCTTTTAAACTAGAAATGGGGGGAAGGCCAACAGTCGCTCAAAAGCGCATGGTTCAGGATAAGGTATCTTGCAAGGATACCTCACAAACCCGGAAGATAGGGTTTCTGGATAGTAAGGTTGCACAACAGACCGTGGTAGGCCAGGTGCCCTTAAATACAACTAAAAATAAGACAAAAGATGGCAAATCAATAGTGTCAAGTACTAAGTATCATGCAAATAGGAACAACAAACATACTCTGAAATGTCTATATGCAAATGCTAGGAGTCTAAGAAATAAGATGGAAGAGTTGGAATGTATTGCACTAAATGAAAAATTGGATATAATAGGCATTACTGAGACCTGGTGGAAGGAGGATAACCAGTGGGACACTGTCATACCGGGGTACAAAGTATATCCTAGTGATATGGTGGACCGGACTGGTGGAGGGGAAGCATTGTATATTAATGAGAGCCTTGACTCAGATAGATTACAAATTCAGCAGGACACAAATCACACCTTTGAATCATTGTGGGTTGAAATTCCATGTATAAAAGGGAAAAGGATGGCGATAGGAGTGTACTACCGTCCACCTCACCAGGATGAGCAGGTAGACGCAGAAATGATAAAAGAAATCAGAGACGCAAACAAAATGGGCAATGTGATAATAATGGGTGATTTCAATTATCCAAATATAGACTGGGTAAATGTAACATCAGGACACGCTAGAGAGGTACAATTCCTTGATGAAATCAAGAACAGCTTCATGGAGCAGCTGGTGCAGGAGCCGACAAGAGAAGGTAAAATTCTAGACTTGGTCCTTAGTGGAGCGCATGATCTGGTGAGGGACGTTATGATACTGGGGCCGCTTGATAACAGTGATCATAATATGATCAGTTTTGATATCAACCTTGAAGTAACTATACACAGGAAGTCAAATACGTTAGCGTTTAACTTTTAAAAAGGAGACTATGATAAAATGAGAAGAATGGTTAAAAAAAACTTAGGGGGCAACTGAGAGGGTAAAAACTGTACAACAGGCATGGACGCTGTTCAAAAATAACATCCTGGAGGCCCAGGCCAAACATACTCCGCGAATTAGAAAAGAAAGACGGAAGTCCAAAAGACAGCCGCCGGCATGGTTGAAAAGTTGAGGTAAAGGAAGCTATTAGGGCTAAAAGAAACGCCGTTAGAAAATGGAAGAAGGAACCGTCTGAAAATAACAAGAAGCAGCATAAGGAGTGTCAAAGCAAATGCAAGGCGCAGATAAAGAAGGCCAAGAGGGATTACGAAAAAAAGATAGCATTAGAGGAAAAAAACATAGCAAAATTTTTTTTCGGTATATTAAAAGCAGGAAGCCGGCAAAATAATAGGTTGGGCCGCTGGATGACCGAGGGGTAAAAGGGGCGATCGAAGAAGATAAAGACGTAGCGGAGAGATTGAATGAATTCTTTGCTTTGGTCTTCACCGAGGAAGATTTGGGTGGACACGGTGTCGGAAATGGTATTTCAAGTGGACGAGTCGGAGAAACTTACTGACTTCACGGTAAACCTGGAGGATGTAATGGGGCAGTTCAGCAAACTGAAGAGTAGCAAATCTCCTGGACCGGATGGTATTCATCCTAGCAGTGGTGTTCCTAGGGTGGCTGACACCCCCCCCAATGGTGCAGTGCGACCCCCCCCCCCCCCCCCCGGCGAAAGGACACCTCCCCCTGGCGAAAGGACACCCCCCCCCCGGGTGTATTTTTACCTGCTGGAGGGGGGGAGTGCCGCGCACCTGTCGGCTTCGCTCGTTCCATGCTCCCTCTGCCCCGGAACAGGAAGCAACCTGTTCCGGGGCAGAGGGAGCACGGAACGAGCGGAGCCGACAGGCGCGCAGCACCCCTCCAGCGGCGTGCACCTGGGGCGGACCGCCCCCCCCCCCTTGGTACGCCACTGCATCCTACAGTACTGATAGAACTGAAAAATGAGCTTGCGGAGCTACTGTTAGTGATATGCAATTTATCCTTAAAATCGCGCGTGGTACTGGAAGATTGGAGGGTGTCCAATGTAACGCCGATTTTTTTAAAAGGTTTCAGGAGTGATCTGGGAAATTATAGACCTGTGAGTCTGATGTCGGTGCCGTGGAAAATGGTAGAGGCTATTATCAAAAACAAAATTAGAGCACATCCAAGGACATGGATTACTGAGACCAAGTCAGCACGGCTTTTGCGTGGGGAAATCTTGCCTGACCAATTTACTTCAATTCTTTGAAGGAGTAAACAAACATGTGGACAGCCGGTTGATATTGTGTATCTGGATTTTCAAAAGGCGTTAGACAAGGTACCTCATGAAAGGCTACAGAGGAAATTGGAGGGTCATGAGATAGGAGGAAATGTCCTATTGTGGATTAAAAACTGGTTGAAGGATAGGAAACAGAGAGTGGGGTTAAATGGGCAGTATTCACAATGGAGAAGGGTTGTTAGTGGGGTTCCTCAGGGGTCTGTGCTAGGACCGCTGCTTTTTAATATATTGATAAATGATTTAGAGATGGGAGTAACTAGCGAGGTAATTAAATTTGCTGATGGGAGTAACTAGCGAGATAATTAAATTTGCTGACACAAAGTTTTTCAGTCGTTAACTCGCGACAGGATTGTGAAAAATTACAGAAGGACCTTACAAGACTGGGAGACTGGGCAGCTAAATGGCAGATGATGTTTAATGTGAGCAAGTGCAAGGTGATGCATGTGGGAAAAAAGAACCCGAATTATAGCTACTTCATGCAAAGTTACACATTAGGAGTTACGGACCAAGAAAGGGATCTAGGTGTCGTCGTAGATAATACACTGAAACCTTCTGCTCAGTGTGCTGCTGCAGCTAGGAAAGCGAATAGAATGTTGGGTATTATTAGGAAAGGTATGGAAAACAGGTGTGAGGATGTTATAATGCCGTTGTATCGCTCCATGGTGCGACCACACCTTGAGTATTGTGTTCAATTCTGGTCGCTGCATCTCAAGAAAGATATAGTAGAATTGGAAAAGGTGCAGCGAAGGGCGACAAAAATGATAGCGGGGATGGGACGACTTCCCTATTAAGAAAGACTAAGGAGGCTAGGGCTTTTCAGCTTGGAGAAGAAACGGCTGAGGGGAGACATTATAGAGGTATATAAAATAATGAGTGGAGTGGAACAGGTGGATGTGAAGCATCTGATCACACTTTCCAAAAATACTAGGACTAGGGGGCATACGATGAAACTACACTGTAGTAAATTTAAAACAAATCGGAGAAAATTTTTCTTCACCCAACGCATAACTAAACTCTGGAATTCATTGCTGGAGAACGTGGTGAAGGCGGATAGCTTGGTAGAGTTTAAAAATGGGTTGGACGGTTTCCTAAAGGACAAGTCCATAAACCACTACTAAATGGACTTGGGAAAAATCCACAATTCCAGGAATAACATGTATAGAATGTTTGTACATTTGGGAAGCTTGCCAGGTGCCCTTGGCCTGGATTGGCAGCTCTCGTGGACAGGATGCTGGGCTCGATGGACCCTTGGTCTTTTCCCAGTGTGGCATTACTTATGTACTTATGTAGGGTCTGTGGTGTGAGACTATGGGTGAGATACATTGATGACATCTTTTGTATATGGGCTGGCTTAGAGCATGAATTAGAGGGCTCGATGGGATATCTAAACAGGTGCCATTCCACTCTAAGATTTACTATGCAGCATGACTTAAAGACCATAGCCTTTTTGGATGTCCTTATCAACAAGAGAGGAGGGAAATTAAATACAACCATTTTCCGGAAAGAAACGGATAGGAATACGTTTTTAGAATACATGAGTTGTCACCCCAAAACGTTGAAGGATAGTCTGCCGTTCTCCCAGTTTCTACAATATAGACGCATCTGTTCAGATGAGCTTGAATTCAGAAATAAATCGAAAGACTTGGAAAGGAGACTAAGGGATAGAGGGTACCCGAGAACCATAGTGCATAGAGCTTATCTATTACTACCTAAACATTGAGGACAGCAGGGAAGAGGAAATCATGACATGTGCCATGCGCTATTCCACAAGAGCCTCACAGATCTGTGGTATGATAAGAAAGAATTGGCATGTCATACAAACATTTCCAGAATTCACAAATGCAAGAATAAGAATGGCATTTAGCAGAGGATGTAATTTGAAGGAGATCTTGGCACCCGCGGCTCTGAGAAGGTCTGTAGAAGCCAACAATCTTGAAGGGGGACACAAGGGCTATGGGAAGTGTGGAATGTGTGCTGAAATGCTGGACACAAAAGAATTTACTGATCCCCAAACAGGCAAGAAGTATAAGCTTCATCAAAAAACTTCAGGTATATCTGAGTGGGTTGTATATGGTATTCAATGCCCTTGTAAGAAAATATATGTAGGGCAGACTTCAAGAAAACTGATGACTAGACTAGTAGAACATAAAAGCAACATCCACACTAGGAAGTTAACAGCGCCACTTGAAACACATTGTGATGCGCTAACCACACTTTTGAATCTTTGAAATGTGTGGTACTACTAAGTGGAGCATCAGAGGTGGGGATAGAAAACTCCTCTTATTGCAGCAAGAACAAAGGTGGATTTATCGTCTGCAAACGATTCAGCCAAATGGGATTAATACTAAGATTGAATGGAATCAATTCTTTTGAGAACATCTTTTTTAGAATCCGTTTGTTGTTCTTCCGTTTTTTTTCTGATTTTTTTGAAGTCCCCACAAAAAGAGAGAGGAGGGGTGGTCTTTCAGCAGATTGAAATTGCTTATAACCAATGGGAGCGGCTGTGTTAAAGGCGTGTGACGTCAAGGGTTTATAAGGCACACACCATATTGACTGTCTAACGCTATGGTAAAGAAAAGATCCAGCAATGAAAGTGAGGCGTTTGTGAGAGCAGGGGGACAGGTTATGTGTAAAGAACTATGTGGTGTAATGAATATGCTCTCTTGCAGATATCAGTCGATAGACACCATGGACCCTGATGCAAGAGTCAAAACCTTGGCCAAAGTTGGCCGTGGACAGTGGAAAGAGACTAAGCAGCTGGAGAGATAAGTTTCCTTTTGATTATAGCATAAGCTGAACCAAGCGTTACTAGAAAGAATTGCTTTAAGATAAAGAAGAACAGGAGTTTTTTCAGCTAGTGATGAATGAATGGGGCTCCCTAAGGTTGATTAATTGTTCAACTAAGGAGTACCTTATCATTATTTGAGGCTTTTCCTCCTTCAGTAGTGGTATCATCATAACACACAAGGACAAGTAGAGATCAATTTAAAAGGATAAATCAAGGTCAGGTATACATATAAAGTAGCACATATGAGTTTATCTTGTTGGGCAGACTGGATGGACCATACAGGTCTTTCTCTGCCGTCATCTACTATGTTACTAGCACGCTTATTTTCAAAAGAGAAGGGCGCCCATCTTCCGACACAAATCGGGAGATGGGCGTCCTTCTTTCAGGGTTGCCAAAATCGGCATAATCGAAAGCCGATTTTGGGCATTCTCAACTGCGTTCCGTCGCAGGGACGACCAAAGTTCACGGGGGGGTGTCAGCAGTGTACCGAAGGCGGGACAGGGGCGTGGTTAACAGTTGGACGTCCTTGGCCGATAATGGACAAAAGAAGGGTGTCCCTGACGAGCATTTGGCTGACTTTATTTGGTCTCTTTTTTTTTTCAGGACCAAGTTTTGAAAAGGTGCCCGAACTGACCAGATGACCACCAGAAGGAATCGGGGATGACCTCCCCTTACTCCCCCCCAGTGGTCACCAACCCCCTCCCACCCCCCAAAAAACAAATTAAAAACATTTTTTTCCAGCCTCAAATGTCATACCCAGCTCCACCACAGCAGTATGCAGGTCCCTGGAGCAATTTTTAGTGGGTGCAGTGCACTTCAGGCAGGCGGACCCAGGCCCATTCCCCCCTACCTGTTACACTTGTGGTGGTAAATGGGAGTCCTCCAACACCCACTCGAAACCCACTGTACCCACATGTAGGTGCCCCCCCCTTCATCCCTAAGGGCTATGGTAGTGGTGCACAGTTGTGGGGAGTGGGTTTTGGGGGGGGCTCAGCACCCAAGGTAAGGGAGCTATGTACCTGGGAGCAATTTGTGAAGTCCACTGCAGTGCCCCCTAGGGTGCCTGGTTGGTGTCCTGGCATGTAAGGGGGACCAGTGCACTACGAATGCTGGCTCCTCCCATGACCAAATGCCTTGGATTTGGTTGTTTTTGAGATGGGTGTCCTCGGTTTCCATTATCGCTGAAAACCAGGGATGACCATCTCTAAGGACGACCATCTCTAAGGTCGACCTAAATGTTGAGATTTGAGCATCCCCGACCATATTATTGAAACAAAAGATGGATGTCCATCTTGTTTCGATAATGCGGGTTGCCCCGCCCCTTCGCACCGCTGCCCTTAGAGATGGACGTCTCCATTCGATTATGCCCCTCTATATGGACAGCCCACTTAGGCAAGTTACAAGAAAAGCAAAGCACACAGACAGTATGGGCCAGGGAGGGCAGAACTACAATAAATGAAAGAAAAGATGAGGACGGTAAAAACTAAAGATCTTGCGTCTTCCAACAGCACTAAAAGGGACCTACAGACATTACACCTATTTATTTATTTATTTATTGCATTTGTATCCCACATTTTCCCACCTTTTTGCGGGCTCAGTGTGGCTTACAATAGGATATGAATAATAGAAATACATTTGTTACTATTTGGTTATGGATTACATTGTGCAAAGGTATAAGAGACATTCAAATATCAGATTTGGAATATGACAATGGGATATCAACATAGAAGTAATTGGAAGGGGGCAATGGGAAGCTAAAGGGTAGTGTTAGACAAAGACATATGGTGTCCATAGTTCCGTGGATAGGTGCGTGATAGATTGGGGTGCGGGATGAGGGATCAAAGTGGATGTAAAATGCATTGATGAATAGTGAGTGTGGACTCTATGTGAGTTGGCTCTTTCCGTAAGTTTGTTCAAACAGGTGAGTCTTTAGTAGTTTACGGAAGGAAGCTTGATCGTCAATCCTTCTCAGGTTACGCGGTAGTGTATTCCATGCCTGCGTGCTCTTGTGGGAAAAGGTTGACGCGTGCAACGTCTTGTATTTCATGCCTTTGCAAGTGGGGAAGTGGAGGTTTAGGTGTGTTCGGGATGATCTTTTAGCGTTTCTGGGTGGTAGGTCTATTAGATCAGACATGTACGCTGGGGCTTCGCCGTAGATGATCTTATGGACTAGTGTACAAACTTTAAAAGTAACGCGTTCCTTGAGTGGAAGCCAATGTAATTTTTCTCGTAGTGGTTGTACCCTTTCATATCTTGGTTTTCCGAAGATGAGCCTGGCTGCTGTATTTTGGGCTGTTTGAAGTTTCCTCAGTATTTGCTCTTTGCAGCCCGCGTATAGTGAGTTGCAGTAGTCCAGGTGGCTGAGGACGAGGGATTGCACTAGGCTGCGGAAGACGTATCTTGGGAAGAATGGTCTTATTCTTTTCAATTTCCACATGCAGTAGAACATCTTCTTGGTTGTGTTGTTTGCGTGGGTTTCGAGTGTTAAGTGGCGGTCGATGGTGACTCCAAGGATTTTTAGCGTTTCTGAGACTGGAAGGTTTAGGGTTGGTGTGTTTATTGCGTTGAATTTATTTGTGTTATGTTGGGAGGTGAGTATCAGGCATTGGGTTTTTTCTGCATTTAGTTTCAGGCGGAATGCATCTGCCCATGTGTTCATGATGTGTAGACTTTGATTGATTTCGTTGGAGATTTCTTTGGTATCTTGTTTGAATGGGATATATATTGTCACATCGTCGGCGTATATGTATGGGTTGAGGTTGTGGTTTGATAGGAGTTTGGCTAAAGGGATCATCATTAGGTTGAATATAGTTGGTGATAGAGGCGATCCTTGTGGGACTCCACATTCAGGTGTCCATGCTTTGGACGTGGTTGAATTTGATGTGACTTGATACGAGCGCATGGTTAAGAACCCCTTGAACCAGTTCAGGACATTTTCTCCTATGCCAAAGTATTCAAGTATGTGTAGTAGGATTCCATGATCAACCATGTCGAAGGCGCTTGACATGTCGAATTGTAAGAGGAGTATATTGTTACCAGTTGCAATTATTTGTTTGAATTTGGTCATGAGAGTGACTAATACTGTTTCTGTGCTGTGATTCGAACGGAATCCTGATTGGGCATCATGGAGTATTGAATGTTTGTCTAGATAGTTTGTGAGCTGTTTAGTTACCATACCTTCAGTTATCTTGGTTATTAGTGGTATGGATGCTATTGGCCTGTAGTTGGTTATTTCGCTCGTGTTTTTCTTTGTATCTTTAGGAATTGGGGTGAGTAAGATTTTTCCTTTTTCCTTTGGGAAGAGTCCATTTTGTAGCATGTGATTTATATGGTTTGTTAGGTCTAGTATGAATTGTTGAGGAGCAGATTTCATGAGGCTATTTGGGCATATGTCTAGTTTGCAGTTGGATTTGGCATATCTTTTGAGAGTTATCGAGATGAGGTCTTCTGACAGTAGTTCAAATTCGGTCCAGGTTCTGTCTGCTGGGTGTGTTCCTTCTTCTGGATCTAGACAGTCTAGAAGAGTGGTGTATTCTGTAGGGCTGGCGGGTATTTTGTGTCGTAGTAGTATAATTTTCTCCTTGAAGTATGTCGCAAGGTTGTCAACACTTGGTGTATCTTTGCCGTTGGTTGTAACTGGTGTGGTGTCTAACAGTTTGTTCACGAGGTTGAAGAGTTTATGTGTGTCTTTGTAGTTTGGTCCTATTAGTGTTTTGTAGTGTAGTCTTTTTGTTTGTTTTATGGTATATTTGTATTTTCTTCGGAGTAGTTTCCAGTCGTTTCGTGTTTGTTCGTCTCTTTTTTTGTTCCAAGCTCGTTCTAGTCTCCTGACTTGTGTTTTTAGTTTTTTCAGCTCTTCGGTGAACCATGGATTTGCATTTTTTTCCTGTGTGATGTTCTTGTTTGGACTGGGGCAATTTTGTCTAATGTTCTTGTGCTTATATCGTCCCATTCTTGGAGGAATTGGGTGGTGTCTGCGTTTGTAGTCCATTCGTTCTGGTAGATCTGTTGCCAGAATGTTGTGGGGTCTATTTTTCCTCTCGTGGTGTAGGTTGTTCGTTTATGTTTGGTGTTTGTGTTTAGTTGTGTTTTTCGCCAGTAAAGAGTGACACATCACTCTTAAAAATGTACGTAGAAAAAAAAAGAAACAAAACATAATTCGGGAGGTACAATCGATAAAAATCTGACCCAAAAAATTAACTCATATATTTGTTAAATAAAAAAAACAAAGCTTTCGGCTGTTTTCAGAACTTTCAATACTTCCTAAGAGCAAGAACTGAACCAGGGAAAGAAATTCCAAACTGAGGCCCGCTTGATAGGACATTGACCAGTTTGAACCAGTTTAACCAAAGGAAACTTTAAAACAACAAGTCCGAAGAGAGATCACGTGATGCACTGAGAGCAACAGCAGTGCTTAGGCTGTGCTCCGGGGTCCCCTCTCCATAATTGCAGTGCAGACTGTTCGAAATCCCCTCTTGTGCTAACCTGAGACGGCGATCGGGTACTGGAAAAGTGTATGGAAGCTTATTTGGTGCCGATGCCTCCCGGATCCGCAAAAAGAAGTGTAAAAGGCGATAAAGGAAAATCGCCACTGGCCTCGGTTGAATCCAAGATGGCGGATCCGACGAACGAGGCGCAACCAGAGTTCTCGGCAAAGCAGCTTGCCCAAATAACAAAAGCGGTTGAGGCGGCCCTGGAACCACGATTTGAGTCTCTTGCGGGGCAGCTGGGACAGATGGAGGCGCGAATCTCGGAGACGGTGAGACGGACAACAGAACTCGAGAACCGCGTGTCGGAGGCGGAAGACACATGGAATAAAAGTACGCCAGCGCTCAAAGTTCTGGAAGAGAAAGTAAGAACGCAAGGCGAAAAGCTTGAAGATTTGGAGAGCAGGGCCCGCCGTTCAAATATAAGAATAGTTGGGATACCAGAATCGGCTCCAGAAAAGAACCTGGGGGCCCTCCTTGAAACATGGCTGCAACAGGAGTTCGCGCTCTCTGATAGCCGCGGGGCCTTTTGTATTGAACGGGCGCATCGTCTGGGCAGATTTCAAAAAGAGAACTTGAAACCAAGAGTTGTAATTGTGAAAATTCACAATTACATACACAAGGAAGAAATAATGCAAGGATACAGAGTTAAAAGAGACTCCTTAAGATACAACGGAGTACCGATATTGATCTTTCCGGATTATCCAGCAGGCGTCCAGGAAAAAATCATGAATGCAAAATCATCGCCAAGTTCAATGGGATGTTCGGGACAGGGAGGTGGGGAGGGAGGGGTAGAGGGGGTTGGGTTTAGAAAGGGTATAGAGGAACCTTGTGAGCCATATAATAACATTTTCAGAGGGCAGGGTACACAACGGGTTTTGTTTATTGTGAGCAGAGATAAAGATGGCATCTGGGTATGGGGGAGGGGCTGGGCTCCCATATCCATAGAACCGGTCCACAGGATGTCAGTGGAAAGATCACATATTCATAAGGGATTGTCTCCTATAAATTTATAACTTGGAATGTGGGGGGGATTTCCTCCCCAATAAAACGGAAGAAGGTCCTTACACACTTAAAGCGACTTAATGCAGATATAGCTTGTCTTCAAGAGACCAGATTGTCTGCTGAAGAACACGAAAAGCTCAAGAAAATGTGGGTGGGCCAAGTAGATTATGTATCCTCGGGTCAGAGAAGAGGGGGGGTTGCAATTTTATATCGCAAACACTTAGTGTACTCATCAGAAATTATGTTTAAAGATGAGGAGGGGCGCTATCTGATGGTCAGGTTGAATATTCAGGGTAAAGAACTGTACTTGTTGTCAGTATACGCTCCCACCCCCCAAACTCCTGAATTTTTTCCTGAGTTGATGCGGGCTCTCCTCCCGTTTAGAGACCAGGAGATAATTCTTGCAGGAGATATGAATGCAATCATGGACAATAGAGGTGGATTGTACGGGGAGGAGGAACATGAGGGCAGATAATAGAAGGGGGAAGGACATACTATCCTCTTTCACGACATCTCTTGGGTTAATAGACACATGGAGAGCTCTACACCCAGAGGGCAAAGATTTCACACACAGATCCCGCGCGCACGGGACATGGGCACGCTTAGATTACATTTTTGTGTCGGCATCTTTATTCCCAAGTACCACAGAAGCCTCCATAGAACAAATTATAATCTCAGACCACTCCCCGATGAAGACTACTATAGAAATTGGTGGGGGGAACCACACAACAAAGCACTGGAGGTTTCCGGGATATCTGGTGAAAGATGTAGATTTCACCAGTTTCTTACAAAAAAAATGGGAGGAGTTCTCTTTCCACAATAAGCAACACAGAGGGGACCCAGTTTTATATTGGTGCACGGCAAAGGCAGTGATGAGGGGAGAGGTGATCTCTTTCATGGCGGCCAGAAAGAAAAAAGTTGCCGCTAGTATCATTAATTTGTCTGTGCAACTGAGCAACGCCAAGCGCAAATTTATAACCTCCCCCACACAGACACATAGAGATAATTATGAAGCGCTGCAAGTTACCATAAATTCTTTGATACAAGAACAAACACAAAAGAACATCACATTTCATAAATTTAGATTGCATAAATATGGGAATAGACAGGGAGGTCTGCTGGCCAAGATGGTTAGTCCCCCGACCGGAAATCGTACTATCACTGCACTGAAGGACCTTCAAGGGAATATGCATAACAGAACTAATGAGATACTGAGGCTATTGCAGGAATATTTTAGAAACTTGTATACATCTGCTAGCCCACCCCCCATGGAGGAGGTGGATAGGTTTCTGTCCAGTTCAGGATTGCCCCGGTTAGATGAGGGGATCCGCGCTGCCTTGGAATTGCCCCTGCAGCTAAAAGAACTCCAAAACGCTATTCGCAGCCTTAAGCTGGGGTCGGCCCCGGGGATAGATGGATTCTCGGGGGAATTTTACAAAACATTACAGTTGTCTATTGTCTCACCTTTAATGGAGTACTACCAGGCGGTGATAGACGATGGGACGTTCCCACAGCATGAAAACACGGCTCTGATCACACTCTTACTTAAACAGGGCAAATCGGCGGAGGATCCCGACTCCTATCGCCCCATCTCTCTTATCAACGTAGACGTCAAACTATTAGCAAAGATCCTGGCTAACAGATTAGCAGTGAATATCTCAGATCTCATAAGTCCAGCACAGGTGGGGTTCATCCCCAAACGTCATTCTGTTCTACACGTGCGGAGAATTCTCCTAGCCATGGCCCAATGCATTGGTCAAAAAGAACCTGGTATGCTAGTAAGCCTAGATGCGGCGAAGGCTTTTGACCATGTGGACTGGAGTTATCTGTTCAGGGTTTTGGAGTGGATGGGGTTCCTTGAAGGATTTATTCGCCCTATAAGAGCTTTATACGAAGGGCTAGGGGCACAAGTTGTGGCAAATGGGGGGAGATCGGATTGGTTCCCGGTTCGCAGGGGAACAAGACAGGGGTGCCCTCTGTCACCCCTCTTGTTTGATCTTTCCCTGGAGCCCCTGATACGGGCTCTGAATGGTGCTGATGAAATTGGAGGGGTGAACATTGCTGGTGAAGAGGTGAAAACCTTGGCTTACGTGGATGACATTCTGCTGGTCTTGCGGGAGCCCCAGGTGTCTTTGCGACATGCCCTGGAAGTGGTGAGGCGATATGGGGCTCTTTCGGGGTTTTCGCTGAACCTCCAGAAGTCATGCGCACTTGCCTTAGATGCTGGGTTACAACACACATGGCAGGGGAGCTTCCCGCTACGTTGGGCAGATACAAAACTAAAATATCTGGGAATAATAATCCCCCGGGATCTGTCGACCCTATACAAACTCAATATTGGCCCAATGATGGAAAGTATGAAACTAAAATTGACACTGTGGCAGGCTCTCCCGCTCTCCTTGTGGGGGCGGATTGCACTCTTTAACATGCTTATGGCCCCGAGGTGGCTTTACCTTTTTCAACAGCTCCCACTGTTTTTGAAAGGGAAAGAAGAGCGGGTTTTAAACAGGCTGATGCAAAATTTTCTCTGGCGGGGTAAACGTCCCAGACTGCCTTTGTCAGTAATCTTCACCCCCAAAGAACAGGGCGGGATGGGGCTTTTGAGTTTAAAGTACCTTTCGATTGCATGCGCAATGCGGCATGTCAACGATTGGTTTCGGGGAACGGCCGAGTTTTCCAATACTGTGGCTGAGACGACAATCTTCCCCGGGACACATTTTAGTTATCTCCTGCACACAGGTTACCGCTTACCGCCCTTAGCATATCACCGACATCCCTTATTGTACTCACTTAGAGCTACTTGGAGGTGGGTGTGTAGGAGACACAATTTCAATGCCAAAGTTACACCGCTGCTCTCTATATGCAACAATCCAGAGTTTCCTCCGGGGCTGGGGGCTAGTGTCTTTGGCCGGTGGAGGAACAGAGGTGTTGTTTATTTGTCTCAGGTAGTTAATGAAGAGGGGCAACTTAAAACACTGGCTGCTCTTACAGCAGAGTTTGGCATTCCTGGCACACACTATTTTGCATACACACAATTAAAACACTACGTGTCCTCCCTCATGTGGTCTGACCTCACAGAAGATGTAGTAGATATTCTCACGGAGAATTACTCGCTTGGGGCGCAGGTATCTGTCCCCCTGCAGTTTCATCTTCAGCAGCTAAAGGACACCACCCAAGAAATAGATTATATGCGGCTGGCTGCAAGTTGGTCAGAGGACCTGGGGTGTACGCTTACACTGGAGAATTGTAAGAAATTCATTAGGAAAATTCATTTGCAACACCTGTCAGTCCCGCAGTGTGAAAAGTTATATAGATTCTTCATGATGACATACTTGGCACCAAAGAGAGTAGCTCGTATAACTGAAGCTTGTGATGGGACCTGTACCAGGTGTGGGAGTGGGTCAGCCACACTGGGACATATGTTCTGGCTCTGTCCATTGGTGCAGCAATTTTGGGGGGATGTTCTTCACTCCCTGCACTCACAATGGGGGTGCTCTTTAGTGTGTGACCCTCTGATTTTATTTTACATCTACAAATTTACAGAGAGGCCGCCACCGGGGTTTAAGAGATATGTGCAGTGGGCGATACTATTTGGGATTTCCACAATTCTGAAAACCTGGCGGTCGGAGTTGAGACCCCCTCTGCCATGCTGGCGTGCTCTGATGATTCAACAAATGAAGCTTGATAGATGCAGGGTGCGGACATTGGACAGTGATGAAGGGGAGGAGTTCCGCAAACTGTGGGAACCTTTGTGGCTGACCATGCCCTCACGAGCGAGAAGCTATATCTTGAACATCTGATTGACTCACAAGGGGGGTGGGGAATAAGGGGAGTGGGGGGGGAGTTACTTAGTTCAGGTTTTGGGGTTGTAAAGCTATCGGTTAATGGAAAACTCAACATAGCTGATCTACGTTGTAATGTTTTATTTCATGCTTGTGATGTATTATGCAGCATATGTTGACAATAAAAAAATGATTAAACATAAAAAAAACAACAAGTCCTCTGATTGACCGTCTATCTAGGAAGTAAAAATGATCAGACAAATAAGAAGCAGATCTCCAACGAGGGATCGAAAAAAAACTACCGAATACATCTTAAAATTAGGTAGGTCTGGACAAGGTGCTTCCCATCGAGCTACCAATTTGCCAGACACGCAAAATCTGACAGACTGGGCTGCTCATTCTGGACAGTGTCAATATCTTTGCTCACAGACACTGCCACAGTGGATGTCCAGTTGTGGGTCTCCAAGACCCCTCTACTCACTCTGCCCAGGATGGCAGCACAGGCTGTGGGGTGGTAGGCAGCATAAGAGCCAGCTCTTGTGGATGTCTGAGCATCCCCCAATTTGAACAAACTCCTTAGAGAGGTCATTTAGCACCCCCAATAATTTTGAAAAGTTGGCTCCTATGGTAGGCAGAACGAGTAGATGCCTGGTTTGGCCTTTGGTTAATGACTTTGCATAATGACTTTTATGATAAGAGAAGAAAAACATACCTCTTATCATAAAAGGACATAAGTGAACCTCCACAGATTTTGAGCATAAGTGAATCTCTCGAATATGCATTTAGGATCACTATATAGAAAACGGATGGAATCCAATAACTGGAGTGAGCTTTGACGACAGCTTCAGAGGTTGGGAAGTAAGATCAATGCCGGGCAGACTTCTATGGTCCATGCCCCAACGTTTAACAGTGACAAAGTGGGACCTGTGCAGAGTGCCAGATTCAATTTTGCCCACCTTGTTGTACAGAAGGAATTTCCTAAGCGACTTTTTAAATTTTCTAATATATATGAAATTTTAATTACGAAGACAATGGTTCCATTGTGCTGTTCACCATTTTCTTTTTGCAAAAACGGAGGGGGAGAGCGTAGAGACAGGATTTTGCTCCATTAAGGACATCAGAGACCTCTAATGGCTGTACTGAGATACTGGACTCTGACTTGTAAAGATCCACAAAGCTTCTAGAACAGGGGTGGGAGGATGGTGGGGGGGGGGGGGGGGGGCTGCTCACCTGTAAAGTTAAATTATATTTACATTTAATTTAAGGTTTAAGCTTTGACTTTCAAGTGTCTTCATCTATTGGTGCCTGAGGACCTATTTCACCTCTTAACCTGTTGGATTCTAGGATGAGCTCTGTGTTTCTCTCCGCTCCTCCTGGTGAATGATGCTAAGCTGGGAACCTCCCAGCTCCAGAAAAATCCCTCATATCAGTACAGAGATGACGCACATTCCCATAGGGCATCCCTACACTCCCCCCGCCCCCCCCCCCTGGAAAAGGTAGTGTCCCGTAAAGACGAGCTGTCATTTGCAAAGACATAAAATTTGACAACATATCCTATGTCGATTGATGCTGTTACCAACTGAAAATAAGCAGAAAAACACCCATAACGTTTTGTAGGGTTTTTCTCATTTGCTGATAATAAGGCACGAAAATAGAAGAAAAATGGAGTAAAACATCAGATATGCTCGTAAGCGTACGTAGGCGTTGTTCCAAAGCCAAATGCCTAAGTGTTCTTACGCATTAACGGCAAAGTGGGCATTCGCATTGAAGGGGAAAGGGTGGATCATGGAGTTTCCCACTATTCTTGCATACACTATATAGAATTCTCGCATTCACATGTACAACTGCCACATTTAGATGCGACCATTTAAACCAGCCATAACATGGTATAAGTGATTGCGCCTACAGTTCGACATGTAACTGGGTACTTAGGCTGGTATTCTTTAACAGATATAGCGTGCAAATGTGCCGCTAGAAAATACTAGGCGAGTGCCCAAATTGTAGGTGCCTAAACTTTAATACCCTTAATTGAACTGACCCCACTGTGATAATGCACTGATGGCCTCCCAATTAGGGGTGCTGAAGTGTCAGACTAACAGGTTGCAGCAAAATTCATACTATGGCAGGGAGGGTGGTGAACTGGGACTGTGGGACCCTGGTGTCGGAGGAACTGCACCAGCTTCCAATGTTGTACAGAGTCCTATTCCAGATCCCAACTGGTGTGAGGACTCCTTGGTCATGGCAGAACCTTGGTCTTGGGATAAACACAAAGGAATCCTGTTTAGAAGGAATGGTTCCGCGGAATCTTAGCAGAAATTGGGTGGCGACGCCGGTAATTGGGAAGCAAAATGGGAGCTGGGCAGACTTCTACGGTCTGTGCCCTGACCATGACTGAATAGATAGGGATGGGCTGGAGTGTAAATTTTAAGGGGCTTCGAAACCTGGATCTCCCCGGAAAACTCGGCCTCAGTCGCGGCTCTCTGCCATGGAGGTTATCTCTTCTCCCACACTCCCCGCCCAGTTGGCCGTGGTGGAGGCGTTGGGCTACTACTCCCGCCCTCCTGTAGTTTCCAACCCCTCCCCCTACCGCAGTCTCACTGCTTCTCATCCTTTGAAACCCACTCCATCCGGCTATTCTACCCACTGCCACTCAGAGTCGCAGTCATCTACCGCCCCCCCCCCCCCCCCCCGATAAATCCTTCTCTTCCTTCCTCACCGACTTTGATGCTTGGCTTTCCGTCTTTCTTGAACCCTCATCTCCGTCTCTCATTCTCGGAGACTTTAACATACACGCTGATGACCCATCCGACCCTAACGCTTCTAAGTTCATCACCCTAACATCCTCCTTCAACCTCCAGCTGTGCTCCACCACCCACCACCCCCACTCACCGTGATGGCCACTGTCTTGACCTCGTCCTCTCCTCCTCCGGCTCACCCTCCAATTTCCACACTTCTACTCTCCCTCTCTCCGATCATCACCTGATCACATTCACACTTCTTCACCCCCCCCCCCCCCCATGCCCCGTCCAACTTTAACCACCACCTCCAGGAATCTCCAGGCTATTGACCCCCCCCCCCCCCCCCCCACACTTTATCGTCTAGTATCTCTAATCTCCTCCCCTCCATCATGTCCTCTGAGACTGTAGACAAAGCGGTCTCTGCCTACAATGCCGCTCTCTCCTCTGCTTTGGACACCCTCGCTCCATCCACCTCCTGTCCCACAAAGCGTACTAATCCCCAGCCTTGGCTGACCCCTTGCATCCGTTACCTTCGCTCCTGCACCCGATCCGCTGAACGCCTCTGGAGGAAATCTCGTACCCATTCAGACTTCCTTCACTACAAATTCATGCTATCCTCCTTCCATTCCTCCCTATTCCTTGCAAAACAGGACTATTACACCCAATCATGTCAGGTAAACAGCTGTGATTGGCTGACAGAAACTTGGAGGGACTTAATAGAAAGGGAAGGATATCTAAACAACTGATTCATGTGGTGCAGTGCTTAGAGCACTGGCCTGGGAATCAGAAGGTGGCTGGTTTGAATCTCCTTTTAACTATTTTTTAATTTGGAGGTCCCCAACTGCACTTGCATGGTTTTTTTTTTCTTCCGATTTTTGCTCTCTGCATGGGTCCAGGCAGCACCAACTAAACTAAATTTGCTCGGGGGACCTGCATACTGCTGTCATGGAGCTAGGGATGATATTTGAGGCTGGCATAGAGGCTGGAAAAAAAAGTGTTTAAAGTTCTGGTTTTTTTGGTGGGAGGGGGTTAGTGACCACTGGGGGAGTCAGGGGAGGTCATCCCCGATTCCCTCCATTGGTCATCTGGTCATTTAGGGCACTTTTTTGGGACCTGTTCGTGAAAAAACAGGGTCCAGAAAAAGTGTCCTAAATTCTGGCTAAAAATGCCTTTATTTTTTCGATTATCGGCTGAGCGCGCCCATCTCTCCTCAGTCGATAACCATGCCCCAGTCCCGCCTTCACCATGCCTCCAACACGCCCCCATCAACTTTATGCGTTCCCACGACAGAGTGCAGTTGGAAACGCCCAAAATCGGCTTTTGGTTATACCGATTTGGGCACCCACAAGAGAAAGACGTCCATCTCCCAATTTAGGTCGGAATTTGGGCGTTTTTCTCTTTCGAAAATAAGCTGGCAATTCTCTCAGCTCCAACCCTCGTCGTCTCTTCACCACCCTTAACTCCCTCCTCAAAGCGCCCCCCGCTCCCACTCCCCCTTCACTCTCTCCTCAATCACTGGCTGACTACTTCCGCGACAAGGTGCAAAAGATCAACCTTGAGTTCACTACCAAGCCACCACCTCCTCTTCAGCCTGTAGCCCCATCCAACAACCAACCAACCATGGCCTCTTTCTCCTCCTTTCCTGAGATCACTGAGGATGAAACCTCCCGCCTTCTTTCCTCCTCGAAATGCACCACCTGTTCCTCCGATCCCATCCCCACCAACCTACTTAACACCATCTCCCATACTGTCACCCCTCCATCTGTCGCATCCTTAACCTTTCTCTCTCCACTGCAACTGTCCCTGACACCTTCAAGCACGCCGTAGTCACACCTCTCCTAAAAAAACCATCACTTGACCCTACCTGCCCCTCCAACTACCGCCCCATCTCTCTCCTACCCCTCCTCTCCAAAATACTTGAGCACGCCGTTCACAGTCGCTGCCTTGATTTTCTCTCCTCTCATGCCATCCTCGATCCACTTCAATCCGGTTTTCGCCCTCTACACTCAACAGAAACAGCACTCTCTAAAGTCTGCAACGACCTGCTCCTCGCCAAATCCAGAGGCCACTATTCCATCCTCATCGATCTATCCGCTGCGTTTGACACTGCCAATCATGATTTACTTCTAGCCACACTGTCCTCATTTGGGTTCCAAGGCTCTGTCCTCTCCTGGTTCTCCTCTTATCTCTCCCACCGCACCTTCAGGGTACACTCTCATGGATCTTCCTCCACTCCCATCCCACTATCTGTTGGAGTTCCCCAGGGATCTGTCCTTGGATCCCTTCTCTTCTCAATCTACACCTCTTCCCTAGGCTCACTGATCTCATCCCATGGTTTTCAGTATCATCTTGATGCTGATGACACCCAGCTATATCTCTCCACACCAGACATCACCGTGGAGACCCAGGCCAAGGTATTGGCCTGCTTATCCGACATTGCTGCCTGGATGTCCAACCGCCACCTGAAGCTGAACATGTCCAAAACCGAGCTCCTCGTCTTTCCACCTAAACCCACTTCTCCTCTTCCTCCATTCTCTATCTCAGTTGATAACACCCTCATCCTCCCCGTCCCATCTGCCCGCAACCTCGGAGTCATCTTCGACTCCTCCCTCCCCTTCTCTGCGCATATCCAACAGACTGCCAAGACCTGTCGCTTCTTCCTCTTCAACATCAGCAAAATTCGCCCTTTCCTCTCTGAGCACACCACACGAACTCTCGTCCATGCTCTCATTACCTCTCGCCTTGACTACTGCAACTTACTCCTCACCGGCCTCCCACTTAGCCATCTATCCCCCCTTCAATCCATTCAGAACGCTGCCGCACATCTTATATTCCGCCAGAACTGATATACTCATATCACCCCTCTCCTCAAGTCACTTCACTGGCTTCCGATCAGATACCGCATACAATTCAAGCTTCTCCTCCTTACCTACAAATGCACCCGGTCTGCGGCTCCTCACTACCTCTCTACCCTCATCTCCCCCTATGTTCCCACCCATAACCTCCGCTCTCAGGACAAATCCCTCCTTTCAGTACCCTTTCTCCACCACTGCCAACTCCAGGCTCCGCTCATTCTGCCTTGCCTTACCCTATGCCTGGAACAATCTTCCTCAACCCCTAAGCCAAGCCCCCTCCCTACCCATCTTCAAATCTCTGCTTAAAACTCACCTCTTCAATGCTGCCTTCGGCACCTAACCTTTCGAGAAATATAGTATGCCCTATCAGATTGACTCTACACTTGTCTTTTAGATTGTACACCTGTCTTTTAGATTGTACACTTGTCATTAGATTGTACACCTGTCTTTTAGATTGTAAGCTCCTTGAGCAGGGACTGTCCTTCCATGTTAAATTGTACAGCGCTGCGTAACCCTAGTAGCGCTTTAGAAATGTTAAGTAGTAGTAGTAGTAAATTTTAAGGGGCTTCGACATTAGCTTCAGAACTGAGTACAAGAACAGTGGTGGGTAGACTTCTGCGGTCTGTGCCCTGAGAATGGCAAGGACAAATCAAACTCGGGTATAAAGTATCACATACCATGTATGGGAAACAAACTTCTAGAACTTGAGGCTACAATGATGGAAGCGGACTTGGATTTAGTGGCGTTCACGGAGACGTGGTTCATGGAAAACCATGACTGGGATGTTGCTATACCTAACCTGGCTATAATCTATTCAGGAAGGACAGAATAGGAAAAAAGGGTGGAGGTGTCGCATTATATGCTAAAAATGATATCCAAGTGACAGAACTGCAGGACACGCAGAACTGCAGAAGAAGCGCTGTGGGTTAAACTGGAAAGAGGGAAAAGAAAATGTATCTATATCGGAGTGATTTACAGACCACCCTCACAGTCAGAGGAAATGGACAGGGACTTAATTGAAGACATCCGCAAGATAGCTAGGAAAGGGGAAGTACTACTGATAGGTGACTTCAATATGCCGGATGTTGATTGGGGTGTCCCGGCTGCGGGGTCATTTAAAAGCAAAGAGATCTTAGATTCCCTACAGGAAGAATTGTTCCGGCAGTGGGTGACGGAACCGACGCGGAATGGAGTTGTTCTGGACCTGGTGCTTACGAATGGAGAGTACGTTTCGGACCTCAAGGTGGCGGACCATTTGGCATCTAGTGATCATGGTATGCCATGGTTCAATATTAAAACAGAAGAGAGGGCTCACTCGAGATTGAAGGTCCTGGA
Organism: Microcaecilia unicolor; assembly: GCF_901765095.1. Lineage (NCBI taxonomy): Eukaryota > Metazoa > Chordata > Amphibia > Gymnophiona > Siphonopidae > Microcaecilia > Microcaecilia unicolor. The sequence continues at coordinate 253,268,556 of NC_044033.1, forward strand.
TTTCAAAGGAACTAACTTTGCCGAGATGGGGGAATTTCTCAAGGAACAGTTAGCGGGATGGGAACAGCTGAAGGATGTAGAACAGCAATGGACGAGACTGAAAGGAGTTATATTAAAGGCGACTAACCTTTATGTTAGAAAATTACATAAAAGTAAGAGGAAAAGAAGGCCTCTCTGGTACTCGAATGTAGTAGCTGAAAAGATAAGGGAAAGGAGGCTAGCCTTTGGACGTTATAAGACGACTCAGAAAGATGAAGACAGGAGAGAATCATGCGCGGCACGTCACAGATCTATCCCGAGTCCCGACATTGTTACAGGCAGTAACAGTGGCACGTAGAGGCAGGACCAGCGGATCAACGGCGGTCTGTAACAAACGCCCAACCCGCCTGCCCGGTCCGTCATTGTCACCCACCGAGTCTCTGTCGCTCCTTTGAAAGCCCTGCCTGTCTGAAGCCTTCCCTTCCAGGTCGTTCCCTCAGAGTCCTGCCCTCGCAGAAAGAGGAAATGAGGTCAGAAGGCGGGACTCAGAGGGAACAAACTCGAAGGGAAGGCTACAGACGGGCAGGGCTTTCAAAGGAGCGACAGAGAACTCGAAGGGAAGGCTACAGATGGGCAGGGCTTTCAAAGGAGTGACAGAGAACTCAAAGGGAAGGCTACAGATGGGCAGGGCTTTCAAAGGAACGACAGAGAATCGGTGGGTGCCTGGAGGGGGGGGCAGGGGACAGAGGAGAATCGCTGGGTGCCTGGAGGGGAGGCAGGGGAGAGAGAAGAATCGCTGGGTGGCTGGAGAGGGGGGGCAGGGGAGAGAGGAGAATCGCTGGGTGGCTGGAGAGGGGGGGCAGGGGAGAGAGGAGAATCGCTGGGTGGCTGGAGAGGGGGGGCAGGGGAGAGAGAAGAATCGCTGGGTGGCTGGAGGGGGGCAGGGGAGAGAGGAGAATCGCTGGGTGGCTACAGGGGGGCACACACCCCTGTCTCTCTCTCAACTCACTCTCACACTCTCTCTTTCACACAGACGCACACACACACACACTTTCTATGTCTCTCTCTCACACACTCACACACATATACACACTCTCACTGTCTCTCTATCTCAACTCACTCTCACACTTTCTCTCTTTCACACAGACGCACACACACACACACACGTTCTCTGTCTCTCTCTCTCACACACTGTGAAGGAGAGGACCTGGGGGTAGATAAGATGGAAGTGGAAGAGGAAGAAGGGAGGCGGCTCACGAGCAGACATAGGCAGAACAGAGCCTGGCCTCCAGTGTTGCCAGGTGGGCGGTTTTCCCGCCCAATTGGGCGGTTTTAAAGCGGACTGTGCGGGAAATTTTTGAATGATGCGGGGTGCGGTTTATTGGGCGGTTTTCGCGGGCCGCGGTGCGCGATTGGGCGGTTTTCGTGCGGCCGCTGATTGGCCAGTTTCACATGCGGTACCACGGTAACCGACTAAATGGACTAATAGAAGCCCCGCTGAGGCGGGTTGAGCAGCTGTATTAAATGCCGAGCTGAGGCGCCGCCCCCCCCATCGCCGACTGGACTGTGAGAGCAGACTTGTCAGTGACTTGTCCGCTCGCTGCCCGTCCCGTCCGTGATTTGTTGAGAGAAAGAAAAAAAACGCTGCAACCTGCCAGACAGTGCCTGCAGCACTGTACTACAACTACAATATCGCGTAAGAGAACTTTTTTTTCAAGTTACTGAAATTTAAACCTCCGCCGCAGCCGCAGCCGCCCCCTGGACTCCCGAGTCGCCACTCGCGGCGGCTGGACACCCCCTCCCCCCCCCGACTCGAGTCGCCTCGGCGCCGCTGCCCTGCTGTCCTCCGAGTGAGGAATAAGGATCATCTGATCCCCCAAATTCCCCCCGCCCTGCCCGCTCTCCCTCACACCAGCCTGGAGCCCTCCCTCCGGTCCGGATTCTTTCCGATGATCCCCCAAATTCCACCCTTCCCCCCCCCCCCCCGCCCTGGCGCCCTCCCCTCCATCATTCACACCAGCCTGGATCCCGGAGCCGTCCCGATCCGGACCCCCCGCCCTCACCCACCCGGAATCGTGAAGAGGACCCACCTCCGAGTCCCCCCAGGCAGACCCCACAACCTCCGAGATGCCATGCCATGTGGTTGTGTGGTGTGGGCCCATATTAACAGCCCCCACCCTCTTTCTCCTCCCGTAGTGAGTCTCCTAGAGGGCTCTCCCTACTGTCCGTCCGTCCGTCTTCTACACTCTCTCTCTTCATACCTTCATCTTCAATTCTTGTCCCGAGACCGTCGTCTACTCTCCGACCGACTCAGACCAGCAGCAGCAGGAAGTTCAATATTCATTCACTCATTTATTTTCCGGATCCGACAGAGAGGGCGGGGTTATGTACGTGACGTCAGCAATTTGAAGCCACCACCAGTTCATCTACACTGTTGCTTTGTTCTGAGTGTGTAATGCTGCTACAGCAGTACACTCAAAACAAAGCAACAACTACTACTATTTAACAAGCAAGCAAAGCAAACCTTCCTGCTACTCCAGTCCCCACTGCATGCAAATCCTCCTGGACCCCGCACCCACTCCCCCCCTTTCCCTAGTCCTGACTCTCTGCTGGACGCCCCAGCCCCCCCCCTCTCTCCTGACCCCCTCCCATACTCTCTGGATCCACCCCCTCCTCTCCCTAGTCCCGACTCACTGCTGGACCCTCCCACCCTCTCCCCCTGACCCCCTCCCATACTCTCTGGACCCACCCCCTCCTCTCCCTAGTCCCGACTCACTGCTGGACCCTCCCACCCTCTCCCCCTGACCCCCTCCCATACTCTCTGGACCCACCCCCTCCTCTCCCTAGTCCTCCCCTTGCTGCTGGACCCTCCCACCCTCTCCCCCTGACCCCCTCCCATACTCTCTGGATCCACCCCCTCCTCTCCCTAGTCCCGACTCACTGCTGGACCCTCCCACCCTCTCCCCCTGACCCCCTCCCATACTCTCTGGATCCACCCCCTCCTCTCCCTAGTCCCGACTCACTGCTGGACCCTCCCACCCTCTCCCCCTGACCCCCTCCCATACTCTCTGGACCCACCCCCTCCTCTCCCTAGTCCTCCCAACTTGCTGCTGGACCCTCCCACCCTCTCCCCCTGACCCCCTCCCATACTCTCTGGATCCACCCCCTCCTCTCCCTAGTCCCAACTCACTGCTGGACCCTCCCACCCTCTCCCCCTGACCCCCTCCCATACTCTCTGGACCCACCCCCTCCTCTCCCTAGTCCCGACTCACTGCTGGACCCTCCCATCCTCTCCCCCTGACCCCCTCCCATACTCTCTGGACCCACCCCCTCCTCTCCCTAGTCCTCCCAACTTGCTGCTGGACCCTCCCACCCTCTCCCCCTGACCCCCTCCCATACTCTCTGGATCCACCCCCTCCTCTCCCTAGTCCCGACTCGCTGCTGGACCCTCCCACCCTCTCCCCCTGACCCCCTCCCATACTCTCTGGACCCACCCCCTCCTCTCCCTAGTCCCGACTCACTGCTGGACCCTCCCACCCTCTCCCCCTGACCCCCTCCCATACTCTCTGGACCCACCCCCTCCTCTCCCTAGTCCTCCCAACTTGCTGCTGGACCCTCCCACCCTCTCCCCCTGACCCCCTCCCATACTCTCTGGATCCACCCCCTCCTCTCCCTAGTCCCGACTCACTGCTGGACCCTCCCACCCTCTCCCCCTGACCCCCTCCCATACTCTCTGGACCCACCCCCTCCTCTCCCTAGTCCCGACTCACTGCTGGACCCTCCCACCCTCTCCCCCTGACCCCCTCCCATACTCTCTGGACCCACCCCCTCCTCTCCCTAGTCCTCCCAACTTGCTGCTGGACCCTCCCACCCTCTCCCCCTGACCCCCTCCCATACTCTCTGGATCCACCCCCTCCTCTCCCTAGTCCCGACTCACTGCTGGACCCTCCCACCCTCTCCCCCTGACCCCCTCCCATACTCTCTGGACCCACCCCCTCCTCTCCCTAGTCCCGACTCACTGCTGGACCCTCCCATCCTCTCCCCCTGACCCCCTCCCATACTCTCTGGACCCACCCCCTCCTCTCCCTAGTCCTCCCAACTTGCTGCTGGACCCTCCCACCCTCTCCCCCTGACCCCCTCCCATACTCTCTGGATCCACCCCCTCCTCTCCCTAGTCCCGACTCACTGCTGGACCCTCCCACCCTCTCCCCCTGACCCCCTCCCATACTCTCTGGACCCACCCCCTCCTCTCCCTAGTCCCGACTCACTGCTGGACCCTCCCACCCTCTCCCCCTGACCCCCTCCCATACTCTCTGGACCCACCCCCTCCTCTCCCTAGTCCTCCCAACTTGCTGCTGGACCCTCCCACCCTCTCCCCCTGACCCCCTCCCATACTCTCTGGATCCACCCCCTCCTCTCCCTAGTCCCGACTCACTGCTGGACCCTCCCACCCTCTCCCCCTGCCCCCCTCCCATACTCTCTGGACCCACCCCCTCCTCTCCCTAGTCCCGACTCACTGCTGGACCCTCCCACCCTCTCCCCCTGACCCCCTCCCATACTCTCTGGACCCACCCCCTCCTCTCCCTAGTCCTCCCAACTTGCTGCTGGACCCTCCCACCCTCTCCCCCTGACCCCCTCCCATACTCTCTGGATCCACCCCCTCCTCTCCCTAGTCCCGACTCACTGCTGGACCCTCCCACCCTCCCCCCCTGACCCCCTCCCATACTCTCTGGACCCACCCCCTCCTCTCCCTAGTCCCGACTCACTGCTGGACCCTCCCACCCTCTCCCCCTGACCCCCTCCCATACTCTCTGGACCCACCCCCTCCTCTCCCTAGTCCTCCCAACTTGCTGCTGGACCCTCCCACCCTCTCCCCCTGACCCCCTCCCATACTCTCTGGATCCACCCCCTCCTCTCCCTAGTCCCGACTCACTGCTGGACCCTCCCACCCTCTCCCCCTGACCCCCTCCCATACTCTCTGGACCCACCCCCTCCTCTCCCTAGTCCCGACTCACTGCTGGACCCTCCCACCCTCTCCCCCTGACCCCCTCCCATACTCTCTGGACCCACCCCCTCCTCTCCCTAGTCCCGACTCGCTGCTGGACCCTCCCACCCTCTCCCCCTGACCCCCTCCCATACTCTCCGAGTCGCCAAGGTGGCGGCTGGACCTCCTGGACCCCGCACCCATTTTTATTTCTTCCACAGCTTATATTTTCAAACATGCATTGCTGGCTTGTGCTGCATATGGATGTACACAGAGGAGTATTGGTATCATCGGTTACAGTACTACTAATTTGTTCTACACATTAAAGGGCAGACTTTTAAATGACCATCTGGGCATATGTGGTAATAATCTCATCTTTTGTTAAATGTTTTGACATATCCATGTACTTGCTGCCATGATATAATAACTGAATTCTGTTATTCTGTCTTACTGTATTTTCAAATGTAAGCCTCATTGAACCTGAGTTTGCTTGAGATAATGTGGGACAAAAACAAAATGTACAACAAATATACCTTTATCCTCCATCTTTTAAGACACTGCCTATCCAGCTGGATGGTGATGGCACAATGAAAGCAAGTTTGGCCCACTGAAGACTAACTCAAAATAAGTTATAACCTGTTTCTTAGCTGAAATTGCAGCCCTATGATGCCTCTGTGGTTATGTTCTACTAATAAGTAAAACCATTCACTGGCTGTCTTGAAATGATTATATAACCTTTAGATTAGATGCATGACTAGGGACATAAATCTGCATTTTTCATGAAACAAAATATTTATATTTATTTTCACTTATTTATTTTAATTACATTTGTATCCCACATTTTCCCACCTATTTGTAGGCTCAATGTGGCTTACATAGTTCCGGGGTAGCGTTTGCAGACTCTGGTGTAAACAAATAAAGAGTGATGTTGTGGTACGGTAAGGGATCATGTCACGGGAGAGTTGTGTTATGTCCATACTGTACTTAGTTTCTTGTGTTGCATAGTTTGGGCATTTATGTTGGGTTGGCTAGGTATGCCTTTTTAAACAGGTTGGTTTTCAGTGTTTTCTGGAAGTTTAGGTGGCTATTCATAGTTTTCAAGGCTTTTGGTAATGTGTTCCACAGTTGTGTGCCCATGTATGAAAAACTGGATGCGTTGGTTGTTTTGTATTTGAGTCCTTTGCAACTTGAGTAGTGCAGATTTATGTACGTCCGTGATGATTTGGCTGGTTTAATAGGGGGGACATCCTAGCCTAGCATGTGAATTTTCTTGTTTTCTCCTGATAAAAGGGACACTAAAACAGGCATGTTATGAGAATCATGTGCTCATGTATTGGCGTATAACAGTTATATCACATATTAAACATGAATGAAGTTGAAACCTGGGTGCATTTAAAACCTTTTTTCCTGTGCCTAGATCAAAATAAAAGATGGCATGTATGTGTGGGATCTTGCTCATTTTGTTTTGTGGATTGCAATTTGCAGTGCTGCTTGCAGTGGCGTTCCTAGGGTGGCTGACACCCGGGGCGGATCGCCGATGCGCCCTGTCTCCCCCCCCCCCCCACCCCGGCGAAAGAACCCCCCCTCCCCCAGACGCACGCTGCTGGGGGGCGGGGGGTGCCGGTCAGCTTCGTTGGTTTCCATGCTCCCTCTGCCCCAGAACAGAAAGTAACCTGTTCCGGGGCAAAGGGAACATGGAAACCAATGAAGCTGACTGGCGCGTGGCACCCCCCAGCAGTGTGCATCCAGGGCGGACTGCCCCCCCCCCCTTGGTACGCCACTGGCTGCTTGTATATTGTAAAAATGCACTTCCCTTTTTTTTATCTGTATTCTACAGGTTCAAATTGAATGAGGGAAGGGCTTCCAAATTCCTTCATATGTTTAGTGGAAAACAGCTGTTGGTTCAGGCCTCTCGCAATGTGAATATTACTTTATTGCTACCAAGTAATACACAGGGGGCATTTGCTTTGAACTTGTTTTTGTTCTTGCTGCTGGTTTGATTATATATATGATAATGCTGCAGGTTTGATTATGATGCAGATGTTGATTATATTCATATTGTGGTGATTATGCTGCTGGATATATATGTTGTTTGATGCTAATTATAATGATGCTGCTTAAGATTACGATTAGGGACAATTACAGTATTTCAACCTGCATCAGGAGCAAAGAGAGACAGCAGAGGTGCAAGATATTGGGCAGGGGGAGACCAAGAGGGGGAAATGCACATGTATAGAAGGGAGGGGGAGGGTAATGGTAATGGGCATGGATGGAAGAAGCGGAGGGAGAGGATGAAATGCTACATTGGAAAAGAAAAGGCAAGATGTACTGCACATGAAGTTTCATAATAGCAGGTTATTTAGGTGCTCTAGGGCCTGTCCTCATAAGGACTAGCTATTAAGAGAGCTTTTTGCTGACGTGTTATTTGTAAAGTGTGTTCCCTTTTTCTAAAATAAATATACTCAGGAGGATTACAGGGGTACACTGAGCTGGGCACACCCAACCAGTTGGGCTTTCAGAATATCCACAATGAAGATGCATTACATTAAGAGAGATTGTCATATACTGTCTTATTGCTATACTAGCCGTTGAGCCCGTAAAAATGGGCTGGTTTTGGGGGTTTTCCTTCCCCTCCCCCCCCCCGCGAGGTGGCCACCGCTCCCCCCCCCCTCGGAGTCGCCGCCGCCACCACCACCCCTCCACCCGGCCCGGGCCCTCTCTTCGCTTCTGAACTTACACATCCATTTGCCGAACGCAGCAACGCACATCAACTCAGCTGCCATGGACCCTTCCTTCTCTGCCTGTGGGCCCGCCCTCCTGTGACGTTACGTCAGCGAGGGCGGGACACAGGCAGAGAAGGAAGGGGCAGCTCAGCTGATGTGCGTTGCTGCGTTTGGCGAATGGATGTGTAAGTTCAGAAGGGAAGAGAGGGCCTGGGCCGGGTGGAGGAGTGGCGGTGGCGACTCCGAGTGGGGGGGGGGAGCGGTAGCAACCTTGGCGGCGTAGTTTCCCTCTCTGTCCCGCCCCCTCCCCCCCTTATCATGTATTGACGCGGGAGCGGGACAGAGAGGGAAGTCTGTACTGTGCATTTGCGAGTGAGTCAGTCACTCGCCTTTTTTATGTTTGATAGGCATGCATCTGCATAAGATTGCTAATGTAAAAGGGGAGGGGAAGGGGTTATGTATGGCACTTTATTGCATATATTTGTGGTTCACATGGTTAACAAATCTGTATTTCTTTACTACAGCTTGTTTTTTACTACTACTTATCATTTCTATAGCGCTATAAGTCATACGCAGCGCTGTACACCATATAGACAAAAAGACAGTCCTGATCGTTTGCTACTTCCCGACTGTTCCGATTCATAATATCATCATGGGAAAGTGGGCAACATATACAAAGAAGTACTGCAAGAGCTGGGAGAAAGAGGCACTCTTAAAAGACTGGATAAGGAGTGTGCCAGGAGATGACAAAAAAGCATATTGTCGTTTTTGCAAAGCTGAGATACGTCCACATCATGCTGACTTAGTTAACCATGCCAATACAGCCAAACATAAGAAGAATGCAGCGCCGTTTTCAAGTGTTAGGACTTTATTTGATATGGGCTGCCAGCCTACCACTATTGACAAATCGACCAAGATAGCGGAGCTGAAGTTGGCGGCACACGTTGCGTGCCATTCCAGTATTGCAACGATCGATCACCTAGGCCAGGTTGTCAAAGCCATTTCGGGCAAAGACATAGCTATACACCGCACAAAATGTTCTGCACTGATCAAGAATGTACTTGGCCCTGCACTCCATCAAGAATTAATTTCGGACCTGGGCACAAATGACGCGTCTTATTCCTTGATCATCGATGAAAGCACAGATATTGGCCTAGAGAAGCAGTTGTGTGTGATGGTGCGCTACTACAGTACTTCCTTGAAGTCTATTAGCACCGCATTTCTAGGAATATTAGCCCTTGAGACTGGTACTGCAGAAGGAATATTCAGTGCCATAACCAATTTTCTTACAGCAAATCATCTTCAAATAGACAAATGCATTGGCTTAGCAACTGATGGCTGTAGCACCATGTGTGGCAGAAATAATTCAGTAATAACAAGGTTCCGTGAAGTGTGCCCCAACATTGTACATATCAAGTGTATTTGCCATTCAATTCAGCTGAGTTCATCACATGCGCTGATGGTGCTGCCAAGGAACATTGAATTCATGGTTGCTGAGACCTATAACTGGTTCTGCCATAGTACTGTTCGCCAGCAGAAATACAAACAGATATATCAATGCATTAATGTTGGTGAAGAACCACTAAAGATCCTGAGGTTGTCAGACACTCGCTGGCTGTCCATAGCTGCTTGTGTTCAGCGTGTGCTTGACCAATATGATGAACTGAAGCTTCACTTCCAGGTAGCGAAGGATGAGACACGCAGCTACACCGCTGACCAGCTGTACCAGATGTACAACACACCACAAAACAAGCTGTACTTGATATTTTTGAGGCCCATACTGCAGGAACTCAACCGAGTGAACAAGCTGTTTCAGTCTGATAAAGCCAGCCCTGTCCGTTTGCTTGACGACCTGATGACATTGTATCACACCATGCTGCTGCAACTTGTGCGACCGATCACATTAACATCGTGGGGCGCAACTATCACGTATGATTTGGAAGACAGGTCTAAGCATCTACCGCTGGCAGCGATGAACTTTGGTATCGAATTCCAGTTGGCGCTGCATGACTCTGGACTTGAACCCGCATCTGCAGAACACATTAAAGAACGCTGTAGAGATTACCTATTTGAACTGCTGAGGGAAATGCGTAAGAGGCTACCGTCAAATGTCCAGCTGCTACAGTCTCTGTCAGATCTTTCTCCATCTGTTGTCCTTGGAGCCTTGAAACCACAGCTGTCGAAGTTGTCATTTCTACCTCTGTATAACGGTAGTATTGGAGATCTGGAGCAACAGTGGCTACGAATCAGCACAGTGTTATGGCCAACCTACAGGGACAATGAGATCGAGCAGTTTTGGGTGACTGTAGCAAATCACACAGATGCTACAGGAGATCATGACTTCCTCCTGCTAGGGAATTTTGCCCTATCTATGTTGGCTTTGCCTTTCAGCAATGCAGCTGTGGAAAGAACCTTTTCTCAGATGAATCTGATCAAGACAAAACTAAGAAACAGGATGCGACAAGGCACTCTGGAAGCCTTGTTGCGTATTCGTAGCTACATGGGGCGTAAAGACATATGCTGCCATGAGTTTGTTCCTACAGATCAGATGCTGAGTTTATTCAAGTCTGATATTTATGAGAGTACAAGCCAGACCCAGGAGGAGGAGGAGGAGGAGGAGGATGACGACGTGATGTTGATACCCGACGATGACGATTGTGCACCTTCCTGCAGTGGAGTTTCCAGGCCGTAAGAGCCCGGTGAGTCCTCTTCTTGGAGGGGGTGGGTGTCAGATAGTAACCTGAGCATTGGGTGAGAGAGTCATGCTTTATTCCCTCTTGTTTCCTTTTCAGTCCGAGTTCCTGTGCCTGGCTGAGTCAAGAGAGCCGGGGGGTTTCTGTGCCTGGCTGCGTCGAACGAGTCAGAAGGGGTTCTTGCGCCTTGCTTGCTACGCCTCAGTGTTCCTGTGACACCTGGCTGATTCATCGCCTGGTGAGTTCTTACTTTTCTTCTTCAATCTCCTAAGTGGGGCGATGGAGGTCTCTGTGTAAGCAAAGGCGGTCACTCACTCATCCTTGATTCTTTCCCTCTTTTGCAGCCTCTACAGCTTTCCTGCTCCAGAGTCCAGAGTGGGAGAGCCCCAAGTGTGCCTGCAGCGGAGTTTCCAGTGTTCCTGCAGTATACGGTCCCAAGGCCCTAAGAGCCCGGTGAGTCCTCTTCTTGGAGGGGGTGGGTGTCACACAGTAACCTGAGCATTGGGTGAGAGAGTCATGCTTTATTCCCTCTTGTTTCCTTTTCAGTCCGAGTTCCTGTGCCTGGCTGCGTCAAAGAGAGCCAGGGGGTTTCTGTGCCTGGCTACGTCGAACGAGTCAGATAGGGTTCCTTTGCCTGTCCGTGTGAAACGAGTCAGGGGGGGTTCCTATGCCTGGCTGCGTCCATCGAGTCAGAAGGGGTTCTTTCGCCTTTAGAAATGTTAAGTAGTAGTAGTGTTCCTGTGACACCTGGCTGATTCATCGCCTGGTGAGTTCTTACTTTTCTTCTTCAATCTCCTAAGTGGGGCGATGGAGGTCTCTGTGTAAGCAAAGGCGGTCACTCACTCATCCTTGATTCTTTCCCTCTTTTGCAGCCTCTACAGCTTTCCTGCTCCAGAGTCCAGTGGGAGAGCCCCAAGTGTGCCTGCAGCGGAGTTTCCAGTGTTCCTGCAGTATACGGTCCCAAGGCCCTAAGAGCCCGGTGAGTCCTCTTCTTGGAGGGGGTGGGTGTCACACAGTAACCTGAGCATTGGGTGAGAGAGTCATGCTTTATTCTCTCTTGTTTCCTTTTCAGTCCGAGTTCCTGTGCCTGGCTGCGTCAAGAGAGCCAGGGGGTTTCTGTGCCTGGCTACGTCGAACGAGTCAGAGAGGGTTCCTTTGCCTGTCCGTGTGAAACGAGTCAGGGGGGGTTCCTATGCCTGGCTGCGTCCATCGAGTCAGAAGGGGTTCTTTCGCCTTTAGAAATGTTAAGTAGTAGTAGTGTTCCTGTGACACCTGGCTGATTCATCGCCTGGTGAGTTCTTACTTTTCTTCTTCAATCTCCTAAGTGGGGCGATAGAGGTCTCTGTGTAAGCAAAGGCGGTCACTCACTCATCCTTGATTCTTTCCCTCTTTTGCAGCCTCTACAGCTTTCCTGCTCCAGAGTCCAGAGTGGGAGAGCCCCAAGTGTGCCTGCAGCGGAGTTTCCAGTGTTCCTGCAGTATACGGTCCCAAGGCCCTAAGAGTCCGGTGAGTCCTCTTCTTGGAGGGGGTGGGTGTCACACAGTAACCTGAGCATTGGGTGAGACAGTAATCCTTTATTCCCCCCTGTTTCCTTTTCAGTCCAATTTCCTGTACCTGGCTGCCTCTGTCTGCATTGGTGTTCAGTGTTCCTGTGCCTGCCTCGGGAGCTAGGACTGGAGAGTTCAGCATTCCTGTCTGTGCCAGTTTCATTTTCATCTGTTTCATTCAGTGTACTTCTAATTGTTCCATCCTAATCTGTTTCTTTTTCTTTTTCTCTTTCAGTTTGTGTTCCTGTGCCTGTTCCTGCCTTGGTGATGGTGATGTTCCTGTCCCTGTCCCTGGGCCTGCCTTGGTGTTCCTGTTCCTGTTTCTGTTCCTATTCCTGGGCAGGAGCAGTAACACTGGGGCAGGTCCAGGAACAGGAACACTGGGGCAGGCCTCAGTGTGTACCTGGTTTCCTGGGCCTGCCTCAGTGTTCTGTTCCTGGCCTGGGCCTACCTCAGTCACCATTGCTGCTTCTGTTTTCAGGTGCTCTGATTCTGTTTTTTTTCAGGTGCTCTGTTGCTGCTTCAGTCGCCATCCTGTTCCTGTTGCCTCAGCATTTCCTGTCAGGATCTTGATACTTAAGCTAAGTGCTTGCTTAAATTAATTTTAAAATCTACTCAAATAGAAATGTAATTTGCAATATATCGAATTTCTCATTAATATTCATAATTTCCTCATTAATATTCATAATTTCCTATGAATATTCATAATTTTTTATGAATATTCACGATTCCGCATGAATATTAACGTTGGGCTCCTTTTGGGCTCCTTTTGGCCACTAATTGGGCTGGAAATTTTTTTGCCATCTGGCAACCCTGCTGGCCTCCATTCCATCCCCAGAGAGCGAGAGAAGTAGTAATGCCCCCTAGAAAAGGGTGGAGGGAAAAAGACTACATTATCCAGCATCCCCCGAGAGAGAGCAGAGAAAGGTTCGTGACCCCTGTAAAATGGAGGAGAGGAAGAGACTACATTTCCCAGCAACCTCGGGGAAAAGCCTGGTACAGAGATTACCTTCCCCAGCAGGAACAGGGGGAGAACTCTAACAAGGAAAGGGTGGTGCCCCTGCAGGGTAATCAAGGGAAAGAGGAACAGCTGCAAAGTGGTTGGGACAGGGAGCCCATGGAGTATCAAGAAGCTGGGCAGAGAGAAAGAGAGGAGAGCGAGGAAGAGCCTATGGACCTCTCAGCCTGGCCTTAGGTAATAAACTAAGGGACCAGGTAACTTCATGGTATGGTAACTGGGCTAAGAGGGGAAAGAGGAAAGGCCATGTGGGAGGATGGGTCAGTGCTTAGAGAGAGTGACCCAGATGGGTGGGGCCTCTTCATTTTCCAGAGCTCAGGCTGTGAATGAACTTTGAGTTTAAAGAATTCTGGTTGAAGAGGGATGAGAGATTTTCCCTGAGTGGGCTGAGCCCAGCAGGAAGAAGGTGGAGTGTGAACTGTGGCTAAAAAGCCTAAAAGAAGCTGAAGGGGTTTGAGCTGTGTGCTAAAGCCTCAAGAACTGTGTTTGTTTGTTTTTTTGGAACTGCTTGCAGTGTTTTGGCCCCTCCCAAGGGAGAGGGGGGGAGAAAGAAGACCCAGGGCTATAAAAACTGTCTAAAAGGAGCCCAGCTGGGTGCTGGAAGCCTGGGAGTTAAAAGTTGTTTTTTTTCTTGCTGTGTTTGTACCCCTGAGAGGAGCACCAGGGGGAATTGTGAGGGTTTTTGTTGATTCAAGTATTGTGTCTTTTTGCACTGCTGGACTGTTGGATCCCAAGCAAAATAAAGAACTTGTTAGTTTTGCTTTGAAGTTGATTTCTTTGAGCCCTGCCCTGTGGACTGCAGTGAACCAGGAGGTTGGGCAGCAAGGGTGAAGGGGAGATCCCGAGGACCCTCAGGCGGAGGGGAGGATCATTTTCACAACACACACACACACATATATACACACTCTCACTCTCTCTTTACATTTCAGAAATAAAACATATTGCCCGTTTGGCTATTTCATTACATTATGCACAACAGAAATGTCGCAGTTGTAAAGGGCTTTACGGCTTGTACCTAAATAAGCGAAGAGAAGCTGGAAAAGCTATCAGGAAAGCGAAGCAGCAAATGGAGGAAAAGATAGCTAATACAGTAAAATTGGGGGACAAGACCTTTTTCAGATATGCAAGTGACATGAGGAAGTGCCATAATAGCATTGTGAGGCTCAAAGCTGAGGGAGAGAAATATGTGGAAGATGATAAGGAAAAAGCTGAACTGCTTAACGATTATTTTAGCTCTGTGTTCACGAATGAAAGACCGGGGGTAGGGCTGCAGAAAACAAAGGCTAAAGGGGATGGATGTATGGTAGACCGTTTACTGAGGACTGTGTTCGTGAGGAGCTTGCCAAACTAAAAGTAGACAGAGCGATGGGGCCTGATGGGATACACCCAAGGGTGCTTAAAGAACTCGGAGAAGTTCTGTCGGCTTAGGGTTACCATTTTGTGTCCTCTGAAAAAGAGGACACATGTCACGCCCCCTACCCCGCCCCTGTCACACCCATGCCCCGCCCCTTCGGGTCCTTGTTCCGCCCCGTCACATAGTCCTCCTCGGTCTGGCTGGGGATTCAAAATGGTCGCCGAGAGTTGAAGCAGCCTTGCGAGACTTCAACTCTTGGCGGCCATTTTGAATCCCCAGCCAGACCGAGCAGGATGCAGCAGGCAAGGGCAGGCAGCGCTCCGGGCAGGAAAGAGGGGGCTCTTTCCTGCCCCAAAGACGTCACACTAGACCACCAGGGGAACATGGTAAGGAAGGGAAGGGGAGGGGACGGGAGACCAGACCCATGTCGCCGATCGCCCGCCCACCGCACACACGCGCCCGCCCCCACGTTTGTCCAGAAATCCGGACAAACGTGCGTGCGGGCAAAATCCGCCGGACGCCCCGGACATGCCCTCAAAAAGAGGACATGTCCGGGGAAATCCGGACGAATGGTAACCCTATGTCGGCTCCACTGACGGACCTCTTCAATGCTTCCTTACAAACTGGAGTGGTCCCGGTGGACTGAAGAAGAGCGGATGTGGTTCCTTTGCACAAGAGTGAAAAAAAAGAAGAGGTTGGGAATTACAGACTTGTCAGTCTGACCTTGGTGGTGAGTAAGCTAATGGAAACACTTCTAAAGAGGAGGATTGTAAGCTTTCTTGAACTACATGGAATGCGGGACCCGAGGCTGCATGGCTTCACTAGTGGCAGGTCGTGTCAGACGAATCTGTCTTCTTCGGACTGGGTGACCAAACAGTTGGATGTGGGAGGGGCACTTGATGTGGTATACTTGGATTTCAGCAAAGCCTTTGACACGGTTCCGTACAGGCGACTATTAAATAAATTGAGTTCCCTCGGTGCGGGACCTAGAGTAACTGATTGGGTAAAAAATTGATTGAATGGTAGGAGACAAAGGGTGGTGGTAAAGGTAAAATTATGTATCATACCTGATAATTTTCTTTCCATTAATCATAGCAGATCAATCCATAGACTGGTGGGTTGTGTCCATCTACCAGCAGGTGGAGATAGAGAGCAATCTTTTGCCTCCCTATATGTGGTCATGTGCTACCAGAAACTCCTCAGTATGTCGATATCAAAGCTTCATCCGCAAGACTCAGCACTTAGAGAATTACACCCACAAAGGGACACTCTGCCCAGCTCACCACCGCCAAAGCGGGGGAGGGGAATCAACTCAGCTCACCACCGCCGAAACGAGGGAGGGGAACCCACGCCTGCCGACGCCGGGGGGGACTGACTTATCCTGCTACCGCAACCACGGGAGGAGCTGGCTTACCCTAACACCGCCGAAGCGGGAGGGATACAAAGCTACCCTACTGCCGCACGAAGCGGGAGGGAGCGCCGGCATAATTTAGTTATCAATCCAGCCACCGTCGAAACGGGGAGAGAGGAAGCAGCAGCTCACTGTAACACAAAATCGTCTCAACTCAAGGAAAATCCAATTGAAGAACTTGAACACGAAGTCCTCCTGTACAGGAACTGAAGATTAAACTTGAACCTGAAATATAACCAGAATACAAACAATACAGATATCTGGGAGGGGCTATGGATTGATCTGCTATGATTAATGGAAAGAAAATTATCAGGTATGATACATAATTTTACCTTCCATTTCATCAAGAAGATCAATCCATAGACTGGTGGGATGTACCGAAGCAGTACTCACCCAGGGCGGGACATGGAAATCCCTGCACGCAACACTGAAGCTCCAAACTGGGCCTCGGCCCGAGCAGCCACATCCAAGAAGTAATGTAGTGAGAAGGTATGAGCAGACGCCCAAGATGCCGCTCTACAGATCTCTTCCAAGGAGACGAATCTGGACTCTGCCATTGAGGCCGCCTGTGCTCTAGTAGAGTGTGCCTTCAGCTGAATAGGCGGAATCTTCCCTGCAGCCACATAAGCTGCCGCAATCGTCTCCTTGACCCAATGTGCCACAGTAGGCTTAGTTGCCTACAGACCCTTACAAGGGCCTACGAACAGCACGAACAGGTGATCCGACTTCCAGAAATCATTGGTCACTTCCAAGTATCTGATGATGACTCGTCTAACATCCAGACATTTGAGAGCAGGGTACTCCTCTGGGTAATCCTCCTTATGAAAGGAGGGTAGACAAAGCTGCTGATTCACATGGAAGCGAGAAACAATCTTGGGCAGGAAGGAAGGCACCGGGCGAATCGACACTCCTGCCTCAGTGAACCGCAGGAACGGCTCTCGACACGAGAGTGCCTGGAACTCGGAAAGTCTTCTGGCTGAAGTGATAGCCACCAAAAAGACCGCTTTCAACATCAGGTCCTTAAGCGATGCCCTCAACAAGGGCTCAAAGGGCGGCTTCTGCAAGGCCCGTAGCACCAGATTGAGATTCCATATAGGCACTATCGAGTGCAGAGGAGGGCGCAGGTGATTAACTCCTTTGAGAAAGCGCACCACATCTAGCTGCGAAGCCAGGGAAGCACCCTTCAGACGGCTCCTGAAGCAAGCGAGAGCCGCCACCTGGACTTTCAGCGAACTGAGCGACAGGCCTTTCTCCAGACTCTCTTGCAGGAACGCCAACACTGAAGATATTGGAGCAGTGAAGGGTGATAGAGAGCCTGCCTCGCACCACGATGCAAAGGTACGCCAAACCCTGGCGTAAGTAGTAGAAGTAGAGCGCTTCCTCGCTCTCAGCATAGTGGTGATGACCTTTCTGAGAAGCCCTTCTTCCTCAGCCGCTTCCGCTCAAGAGCCAGGCCGTAAGACCAAAGGGGGAGGGATCCTCCATCACCACGGGACCCTGATGCAAGAGGCCCCGCTCCGCTGGCAGCCTCAGAGGGCCGTCCACTGAGAGCCTGATTAAGTCCGCATACCAGGGACGTCTGAGCCAATCCGGACCCACCAGGATCACCTGGCCCGGATGCTTTGCCACCCGGCCTAGAACTCTGCCCATCATGGGCCAGGGCGGGAACACGTAGAGAAGCTCCTGTGCCGGCCACTGCTGGAGAACAGCATCGACTCCCAGAGATCGAGGGTCCCGTCCTCTGCTGAAAAAACGTGGTACTTGGCAATTGGCCGAGGACACCATCAGATCCAGGCTCGGCTGGCCCCAGCGCTTCGTGATGTCCAAGAACGCCCGGGCAGACAGCTGCCACTCTCCGGGATCCAAAGTATGGCGACTGAGAAAGTCCGCCTTGACATTCATGACTCCCGCAATGTGGGCCGCCAACAGCTGTTCCAGATTCGCTTCCGCCCACAGGCATAGCTTCATGGCCTCCTTGGCTACAGGGATGCTCCTGGTACCTCCCTGGCGATTGACATAGGCCACAGCCGTGGCATTGTCCGACAGGACCCGTACTGGCCTCAGCACCAGGACCGGGAGAAACTCTAGAAGCGCCAACCGAATGGCTCGGAGTTCCAGGAGGTTGATAGACCACTTCGCCTCTGCAGGAGACCAGAGCCCCTCCGGGGTCGTGAGAGGCATTCCTGTGGACAGCTTGTCTGGCCTCAGCCACCAACTCAGCGCCTTGCGCAACGCTGGATCCAAGGGAAGGCGTACAGCGTAATCCTCCCAAACTGGAGTCCACCGCCGCAGAAGAGAGTGCTGTAGTGGTCTCATATGGGCCCTGGCCCAGGGCACTACCTCCATCGTGGCCGTCATAGAGCCCAACAGCTGCACATAGTCCCAAGCCCGAAGAGTCGAGGATGCTAGGAACTGGTCCACCTGGGCTCGAAACTTGACACTCCGGTTGTCTGGCAGGAACACTCTGCCCACTTGGGTGTCGAATAGAACTCCCAGATACTCCAGGGACTGAGTCGGGCGCAGCTGACTTTTCTCCCAGTTGACGATCCAACCCAGGGAGCTCAGAAGAGCAATAACCCTGTCCGTAGCTCTCCCACACTCTGCATAAGAGGGGGCTCGGATCAGCCAGTCATCCAGATAGGGATGGACTTGCACTCCTTCCTTGCGTAGGTAAGCTGCAATGACCATCATTACTTTGGAAAAGGTCCGCGGAGCAGTAGCCAACCCGAAAGGGAGGGCTCTGAACTGGAAGTGTCGGCCCAGGACTGCAAAGCGCAGGAAGCGCTGATGAGGCGGCCAGATGGGAATATGTAAGTAAGCTTCCTTGATGTCCAAGGATGCCAGGAATTCTCCTTTTTTCACCACAGCTATTACGGAGCGGAGAGTCTCCATCCGGAAGTGCCGTATTTTCAAGGCCCAATTGACCCCCTTGAGGTCGAGAATAGGCCGAACAGAACCTCTCTTCTGTGGCACCACAAAGTAAATGGAGTAGCGTCCCTTGCCAAGTTGATCTACTGGCACTGGGACCACCGCGCCCAGGCGGATCAGGTTGTCCAAACTCTGCTGCACTGTCGCTGCTTTGACTGGAGACTTGCAGGGAGAGTTCACAAACCCGTCTCTCAAGGGCCGGCAGAATTCCAACTTGTAGCCGTCTCTGATGACTTCCAGAACCCAAGCATCTGAAGTTACCCTGGTCCACTCTCCCAGAAATGAGGATAGCCGTGGACCAGGGCCCCGTCATTGGATACGAGAGCCTGGGGGAGGGCCGGAGGACGAAGCTCCGGGACGGCGGTCCCTGCGAAAGGAATGCTGCTTGGGGGAGAAGTTCCGCTTGGAGGAAGAGGAGGTCGACTTGCCCAGGCGATACCGACGGGCTTCCTGAAATCGGCCCTTGGAGGACCAAGGGCGAGCACTGCCGGCCCATGCCCTGACCTCCGGCAACCTCTTGCCCTTAGACTTGCCAAGCTCCGTCACGATCTTGTCGAGCTCGTCCCCAAAGAGCAGCTTGCCTTTAAAAGGCAACTTGGCTAGGCGAGATTTTGAGGCATGGTGAGCCGACCAGTGCTTAAGCCAGAGCCACCGCCGGGCAGAGACTGTCTGAGCCATACCTTTAGCCGAGGCTCTCAAGACATCATACAGCAAGTCTGCCAAGTAGGCCAATCCCGACTCCAGGGCCGGCCAGTCCGCCCTCAAGGAAGAATCCGAGGGGGAAGCCCGCTGCAAAACAGTCAGGCACGCCCTGGCCACATAGGAGCCGCAAGCCGAGGCTTGCAAACTCAGGGTGGCCGCCTCAAAGGCCAACTTTAAGGCCGCCTCCAATCTCCTATCCTGATCGTCCTTCAGGGCAGTGCCACCTTCCACCGGCAGAGCCGTTTTCTTAGTCACCGCAGTGATTAAAGAGTCCACTGTAGGCCAGAGAAAGGCTTCCCGTTCCCCCTCTGGTAGAGGATACAGACGGGACATAGCTCTGGCTACTTTAAGGCTCGCTTCAGGGGAATCCCATTGAGCCGAAATTAAAGTCTGCATGGCTTCATGAACGTGGAAGGTTCTAGGCGGGCGCTTAGTTCCCAGCATAATGGCTGAGCCAGCTGAGGCTGAGAGAGGGCCTTCCTCCGGAGAGGAAATTTTCAAAATGCTCATGGCCTGCACTAACAGGTTGGGCAAGTCCTCTGAGCGAACAAGCCGCCCTGCAGAGGGGTCATCCGCTCCATCCGAGCGAGGATCAGTCTCCTCCAAAAAATCCCCTAAGGACCTTTGAGAGAACTCAGATACGCTGCCCTCATCCACATCAGAGGAGACAGAGTCCCCTAGGGCCTGGAGATCCACCCGAGGGCGTTTGATCATAGAAGCCTCATCAGCCTTCTCAGACAGGGGAGCCGGGGCAGCGTTTTGCATAAGAAAGGCCTGATGCATCAGCAAAATGAACTCGGGGAGAAACCCCCCTAGTCTGTGCATTTCTGCAGCCTGGGCCACAGCCCTAGAGGCACTCTAAACCTGCGCTCCCAAGAGCGGGGGAGAGGCGCGCTGCGCATCCAAAATGGCATCCGTCACAACACTCCACGAAGGAGCCGCGCGGGAAGAATGGCGTTTTAATTTTGCCGACTTTTTACCGTCGCCCGAGTCAAGGGCAACCATACTATTAGTGTCTCCCACCTCGAGGGCGGCCCAAGAAGAAGCCATCTGAGCAGCATGGCCGGCCACAACCGGGAGGGCGGCCAGCGGGGGATGGGCGCCTAAGGCGGGAAAAACCGCCGCACCGGAGGAAAAACCAGGGAACTCTCCCGACTCCGAAAAGATGCCCAAAAAAGGCGACTCTGCCTTCGAACCCCCCGCTTCCCCGCTAGACTTGCGTACGCGGTCCGGGGAGCATCTTTTCGCGCCCTTGCCATCTGACGCCATTAGCCACATGGAGACCGTTCGGGGAACCCCCTGCCCGCTATAAAAGGTAAAATTACCTGCTTCTCGCTCCGAGCTGCAAAGAATTGGTGTCCCAGTGAGTAGCCGCAAGGAAAGCTGTTGTAGATTCAAAGCGCAATCGTTTGTTTTTGGTTTTTTTTAAACGGAGCCAGCGGGAGGGGGGAGAAAAGGAGGGACCTGGCACCACCAGGTTTGCACTTGCTCAAGAAGAGCCCTCAACCCCAGGTACTCAACAAAACCTAAACAATTAGGCTTGGAGACCTAGCCAGAGCTGCTGCTGTATGACCACACACCTGCTGAGATAGAGAACATACTGAGGAGTTTCCGGTAGCACATGACCACATATAGGGAGGCAAAAGATTGCTCTCTATCTCCACCTGCTGGTAGATGGACACAACCCACCAGTCTATGGATTGATCTGCTTGATGAAATGGAATGGAGCTTGCTCTGAAGAAAAGGAGGTCGTCAGTGGAGTACCGCAGGGATCGGTCCTAGGGCCGGCTCTTTTTAACGTCTTTGTGAGCGATATTGCGGAAGGGCTGTCTGGTAAGGTTTGTCTCTTTACAGATGATACTAAACTCTGCAACAGGGTGGACACCCTGGAGGGTGTGAATGACATGAGGAAGGACCTAGCAAAGCTAGAGGAATGGACCGATATTTGGCAACTAGTCTAGTAACGCTTTAGAAATGATAAGTAGTAACTAAGGTTTAATCCCAAAAAATACAGGGTTATGCACTTGGGTCGCAAAAGTCCGAGGGAACGGTACAGTATAGGGGGTGTAGTGCTTCAGTGTGCGAAGGAAGAGCGGGACTTGGGGGTGATTGTGTCTGACGACCTTAAAGCTTTCAAACAGGTAGAAAAAGTGACGGCCAAAGCCAGAAGGATACTTGGGTGCATAAAGAGAGGCGTGACCAGCAGGAAAAAGGCGGTGATAGTGCCGTTGTATAAGTCTCTGGTGAGGCCTCATTTGGACTACTGTGTGCAGTTCTGG
The DNA here is from genome assembly GCF_901765095.1 of Microcaecilia unicolor. Lineage (NCBI taxonomy): Eukaryota > Metazoa > Chordata > Amphibia > Gymnophiona > Siphonopidae > Microcaecilia > Microcaecilia unicolor. Next base: position 253,290,174 of record NC_044033.1, read on the forward strand.
AGACCGCACCTACGGAAAGATATAAACAGGATGGAGTCGGTCCAGGGGGCGGCTACGAAATTAGTAAGTGGACTTGAATGCAAAAATTATAGGGACAGGCTTATGAACCTCAACATGTATACGCTGGAAGACAGGAGGGAGAGAGGAGACATGATAGAAACGTTTAAATATCTTAAGGGCATTTATGTACAGGAAGAGAGCCTTTTTCAAATGAAGGACAGCTCTGGAATGAGGGGGCATATGACAAAGATAAGAGGGAATAGGCTTAGGAGTAACCTAAGGAAGTATTATTTCACAGAAAGTGTGGTGGAGGCATGGAATGGCCTCCTGGTGGAGGTGGTGGAGTCGAGGACTGTTCCAGAATTTAAAAAGGCATGGGATAAGCATGTGAGATCGCTTAGGAACAGGAAGAATTAGGGGTTACAGAGGATGGGCAGACTGGATGGGTCACATGGCCTTTATCTGCCGTCATGTTTCTATGTAAAATGAGTTTATCTTGTTGGGCAGACTGGATGGACCGTTCAGATCTTTATCTGCTGTCATTTACAATGTTCCTATGTTAACCTGTAAGGGAGGTGAAACTAGGAAGACTGTCCCAAACTTGCAGTTTATAGAGTTGTATCTGAGTTTTTGGAAACATTGCAAAGCCTGTTTTTTTTCACCCGACTGTTGCAGGATAGAAAGTTGGCGGGGGGCAGCAAAGGTGGATTTTCTTCCTTTTAAAATAGTTGTGATTTCATTTTGTGGAGATGAATTTTATCGTTTGATATGTATCTGTAATGATGGAATTGCATTAAATAGAACAGACAGGCGGGTATAAGGGTAAAAATATAAACTGGGATCCTTGAAGGCCACAGTCCAGTTAGGTTTTTCAAGATTTCCACAATGAAAATGCATGAGATTGATTTGCATTGTACTGCTTCCACTGTGTGCAAATAGATCTCCTGCATATTCATTGTGGAAATCTTGACAACCGGACTGAGTTGTGACTCACAAAGACCATGGTTGCCCACCCCTGCTCTGAACAACAGGAGAATCCCTGCTATTTCCATATTGGAGAGACCAGATGGAGAAAAGCCAAGGTCGATTCTTATAAAATTTTGGCTAATTCTGCAGTTAAACTGTATAGGAAGGATGAGAAAGCAACATTCATTACATGCCAGCCTCAGGTAACTGACTCGTCTCCATAACCACTTAGTGCATGGCGTACTCCCAGACAGGGCCGGTCTTAGCAAGTGCGGGGCCCTGTGCAGACCAATTTGGTGGGGCCCCATCCTAGCCCCTCCCCACCCTAGCCCCACCCCCACCCTAGCTGCACCCCATTGATAAGATTATTCCATTTTTAGAAAATTTTTTATTTATGAAATTTCAAATATAGACAAATGAAGCTAAAATTGTACCACTTGTAGAAAAAAACTGAATGAAATAATAAGCACAATGCTATAATGAACACCCCCCCCCCCCCACCGAAATTCAGTTCAAGTCCACTACAATTAGTAGTTCCAATTCTCATACACGCACCACTTTAGCTAACCTCTTGATCTTTTCCTGTCACTGCCCTTCATAAAACACTGAATTTTGACTTAATCACTGATGGGAGAATAATAGACTACTGCAATAGTATTTACCTTTAAAATGGCACAAAAGGGGTTTGAAACTTCCTTCTTCCTTATAAGAAAAGCTATCATCATACCTGGCACAAACTTGCTCCAGCTCCACTTGACTGTCTTTATTTATTTTTAAGTCCCACTCACTCGCACACTGGCTCACCTCTGACCAGGCTCCAGACAGCTTTCCCGCTCAGTGACTCCCGCCCGCCAAACAGGAAATACCTCATCAGAAGGCGGGACATTGAGCGGGAAGTGAAACGCTGGGGTGAGCCGTCACTGCAACTCTCTGTCGGGAGCCGGGGCCGTCGTGCTGGTTCTGCAACTGTCTGTCGGGGCCGTTGGTGCAACTGTCGGGGTCCGGGGAGGCTGCTGACGGCGGGCTCAGCGGAGGGTGGGCACCGTGCCGCAACGTGGCGGGAGCGGAGCTGCGGCGGCCGAGCATGATCATGATGCGGTCGTCCGAGCAGGGGTCGGACGAAGTGAGGCAGAGTTGAGGCGCGCTGTGCGGGGCCCCCCTAAGCGCGGGGCCCTATGCGGCCGCCTTGGTCGCCTCTGCCTAAGACCGGCCCTGCTCCCAGATACAATTTCATAGACCATTGTATAAATTCTAGGTTGGAGTCCAGTTTCACAGGCTCAGAAAATCTCATGCCAGGCTTCCAAACTAGAGACTGGATTACCTTTATATCCATTGTGACTGTGTTAGAAGGTGCAGCGTACACTCACCAAGGATAAGACATTTGTGTGTGTGTGGGGGGGGGGGGGGGGGGGGAGTGAGGAATTCCTTCAGTTAATTTACATGCGAGAAGACCGCATCCTCCCTTGAAGAGTGAAAAGGAATATACTGTCAATAGACAAAGTCACTTTCTCACAAAGGATGATCTTCGAAACATTCAAGAGATTAAAACAGAGAGACAGCTTTAAAGCATTAAAGTTCGTAATACATCATGTACATAAGTACATAAGTGTTGCCACACTGGGACAGACCGAAGGTCCACCAAGCCCAGTATTCTGTTTCCAACAGTGGCCAATCCAGGTCACAAGTACCAAAACAGTACAATACATTTTATGCTGCTTATCCTAGACATAAGGAGTGGAGGAGTGGCCTAGTGGTTAGGGTGGTGGACTTTGGTCCTGGGGAACTGAGTTCGATTCCCACTTCAGGCACAGGCAGCTCCTTGTGATTCTGGGCAAGTCACTTAACCCTCCATTGCCCCATGTAAGCCGCATTGAGCCTGCCATGAGTGGGAAAGCGCGGGGTACAAATGTAACAAAAAAATATATATATATATTCAATAGAAAAGACCACAAATTTATGTGTGGGGACTTGCCAAATTGTACACTGTTAAACCTTGTCCCAAACAACCATACCGTTTTCTATAATCTTATTTTCTTTTTCTCATTGTATATATACTACAATATTGTAGTCTTCTGTAGCAATAGATTTTCAAACACTGTCATCTTGTAACATTTTTCCGGGGGATCATCAGATAATAATGCTGTTCTCACCATATGAACACAGAGTTCAATGTTCACTTATCCATCCAGGAAAATAGTGGTTGAGGCACAAATTCTCATAGATCAACCCACATCGTTTTTGTCTTATATATATAAATTCTTATTACTTATTTTTCAATGGATATTTCCAAACATTTTTCTTAAGGGTTGAAAATTCATGTTTACACTTATCTTTCACATCGGCACCATTCTTACATCAGGAGAACCTCCGCCAACATGGCCAAGTTTCGAAATCTTCCTCAGGGAAGAGGTTCCCTGAAAAAACAGAATCATGTTTGTATATTTCATCAAGTCCAATCTGCTGCCTCTTTAAACATAATAAACATATCTTTCCCCTTTTGAATAATTGTACTTCGAGCTACAGAACAGTCCTGCTCCTGCATAAGTTTGAAAAAATGGCCGTGGTTTGTCGGCCCCAAATCATTGATTTAAATAGTACACAGCTGATTGCAAAACGTGAATTCTGATTGGATCAAATACTGCATCTCTCATCCAATCATACAAGAGACCACCCTTAAGAAAAATGTTTGGAAATATCCATTGAAAAATAAGTAATAAGAATTTATATATATAAGACAAAAACGATGTGGGTTGATCTATGAGAATTTCCTCTGACCTGTGTATTTCCCTGGTTAACTACATCAGTACACCCCACTTCTTTGGGGGGGGGAGGGGTGAGAACTAAGGGTCCGATGGTCAAAAGTCACCGTTAAAAACCGATTTTGGCACAAGGCTCAAAAAGTCACATGCAAATGAGCTTCACGCAATTTCAGCGAGCAGCTCAGAAGGGAAAATGCCTAACACGTGCATAGAACAGTCTCTCGCTAAGCGTCAACGCTATGCGAATGCCCAAGAAAAAAAAAGCTACAACCCCATCCTAGCCGTGTGTAATACATTTGAGGAATTCCTTCAGTTAATTTACATGCGAGAAGACCGCGTCCTCCTCGCAAAAAGAGTAAAAAGCTTTTCTTAAGGGCAGGGCTGCCGAGAGGGGGGGGGGACAGGGGGGACAAAATTCCCGGGGCCCGGCCTCCAAGAGGGGCCCGGCACCACAGTCCCACCCACCACCTCCACCGGGCCCCTTCCACCCCAACCCCCGCCAGCAGAAGTGCTGTCTTCTGACTCCAGCGTGCGCAGCCCACACAGACGCGCTCCTCTCAGCTGATCTTTGCTGTACTCTGCAGGGCTTCTGTGCGTCTGATTCCTGCCCAGTCTCTCGGCGGCCCTGCTTGAGGGGGCATGGAAGCGTTAACTAACTAGCGCATTTGGATTACTGAGCACTAACTGGCTAACACGGAGTTAACACGGGAAAACTGATGCCTTCTAAACAGGAGGCGGTAAATGCTCTCATGTTAATTTTTTCAGGTAAAGCACAGTAATGCAAACATTAATGCACAACTTGGAAAAAAATAAAAAAGGAAAAATTCCAAAAATACTGCCACATTAAAATGGGCTTAGCATGCGGGAAAGTCCCGTGATAAGATGCGCTAAGCCCTTTTCTTAACGTGGTTTCGTAAAGCGGCCCCGGAATTTCTCAAAGTAATAAAAAAAAAAAGAGTTAGTATGTCCTTTCAAAAATACCTTCTGTTCTTCTAGGCCTGTTCCTTTTCCCCAATATCGTCGTCCCGTTTAAAGGGAAGTCTACCTGTTAAATCTGGGTATCACGACTGCCATCTGTTGCCAGTATTCAGCATCTGCAAGAAAACAACAGGGACAATGAGAAGACAGAACTGGTGAAAAGATGCCTCCCCCCCCCCCCCCCCTGGATATGGGGAAACTCTTCTTTCTGAGCGAATTTCCAGTGAAGCTGAAAAAAAAAACAAAACAAAAAGGAATCAGAAGGGCAAAGGCGAGCACTCAAGAAAAGATGACAACGTTGTGCAATTATTATTATTATTAGCAATTGTATAGCACTACCAGACGCACGCAGCGCTGAACAACTGACACAGAGAGAAAGTCCCTGCTCAAAAGAGCTTACAATCTAAAAATACAGACAGACAAGACAAGGGCGAGGGAAGTACTGGGTGAGAAGGAACAAGGGGAGGGCAATTGAGTAGTGGCTAGGAACCAAAAGCAGTGGTGAAAAGGTGGGTTTTCAGCATAGATTTGAAAATAGGTAGAGATGGAGCTAGACGTACAGGCTCAGGAAGTCTATTCCAGGCATAAGGTGCCGTGCAATGAATGATTTCTTTCAAATGCGCTACCCAGGGGCAGATGAGGGTGGTCTGGACCTCCCACTCAGCTGGTGCCTGACACCCCCCCCCCCACCCCCCCGCTGCCCCGGTCCTACCTGAGGGATCCTGGTGGTCTGGTGGCCTCTGCAGGGAGGGCATGTTCTTTCCTACCTGCTCTGCCGCGATTCCCTTGCCTGCCAACACCACCGTGTTTTCAAAATGACTTCCTTCAGTAGTCTCAGGGGTCTCGACAGTCTCGGCCACCATTTTTAAAATATGGCGGTGCCTGGCGAGGGGGGAATAGCGGCCAGACAGGAAAGAACATATTCCCCCCCCTGCTGAGGCCACTAGATCACCAACAGCACGCCAGGCATCTGGGCAGAGCCTCGGGGTCTCCTAGACCCTGTGGGCCCTCGGTCACTGCCCAGTTGCCCGGTCAGTTCGCCCCTGGTGCTGCCTATCAGTTTCACAGCATGTTCCCTAAGTCTTTGTACTTTTTGAAAGAGTTAAAAACATCACTTCTCTATTTACCTGCTCCACTCCACTCAGGATTTTGTTAAACATGGTAAATGACCTGTATTGTCCAACCAGTCTGCCGAACAAGATGGCCAGAGTGTAGGTTACACCCCTTTAGGCCTTGATTAAGTGTGAAGGACGTTTCAGGTTTGCTTTACTATCACACAAGGAATGATGCCAGGTCAGTGTTTGTTATGAACCCCACCACCAACCAAAAAAATTTACTATGGCACATTTAGTGGAAATATTCGCACCATGGGGAATCAGCAGAGCATATGCAATGGAAGAGGGACGCAAAGAAATTCAGTCATGCACTGTTTACAGTAAATTCCATATCACTCGAACCTGAGAACACCCAAAATATGAATACAGCAGAGACACTTCAGGAGGAACAGACAGCCACAGTCTGAGAAGACAGGGAAGGGACTTGGAATGAGTTTGGGTGGTGTGGGGGCGTGAGGGAACACGTTCACTTACAAAATGCAAGAGCATTAGCCACAATAACATACACAGTAGATGACGGCAGATAAAGACCTGTGCGGTCCATCCAGTCTGCCCAAGATAAACTCATAGTATAAAATATGATGTGATACTACATATGTAGGCTTACTTAGCCAGAAGCTAACTATTTTCTACCCTAAAACAGAAAAACACTGAGAACCCCCCCCCCCTTTCTCTCTCACTACTTGGTACTAGGCGAAAAATGGCTTGCGCTGGCGTAGACGCATGTATTGGATGCGCGACTTAGTAAACTGGGACTTTAGAGTCCTAAAGCATTGGTGCCCTCCTGTGGCTGATGTCCAGAATAGCGCCTGTAGTACATTGATTTCTGTATGGAACAATACAGACTATGATCTACACTCAGATAATCTACAGGAGAACAATTGCAGACCAGAGTGAAAGTCGAAATACACTCTTTATTAAAATCTATTGCCTGATGTGGCTGTTTCACCTCCCAGAGGCTGCGTCAGGGGCTTATCATTCCTCTATAAAAATAAATAATAAAAAAACAGACTAATGAAACAATATTATAAATTATTAATCCCAATAAAAACTAACCCAAAAACAAGTACAGGCATATATTAACAACATAAGCATAAAAATATTATTCAGTCAGTATGTTAAAACGCATTCAACTATTAATCTTCAAAAAACAAACATACAAAACATATTGTCATACACGCTTCTTAAAAAAAACAACTTAAAAGGGACAAGTACCCATAAAGATACATACACTTGAGAGCAGCTGAAACAAACACTACAGAAGTAAATTGCCTAAAAAAAACATCAAAAAGAGAAAAACACATAAGCTCTAAAAAGCCAAGTCAGCTCAAGACAGAATGATACTCAAATTCCACAAAAATGTCCCAAATGATCAAATTAGACACATCATAATAATTTCTTCACCAAATGCAGCAAATGCTGAAGCTCTTCAGTAACCTTGTTCTCACAGAAAAACAACCACCATTGCTATGTGCAAGTTTAAATGCAGTGTGGATTAGGTCAAAAGTCACTCTACTCAACAAAAATACAAAACAAAATCAAAAAAACCTTGTCAAAGAGCAGAAAACTTGGAAAATAGTCAAAAATAATATACTGTCAAGGCTTCAAAATATCACCAAAACATTGAAAAAACAAAATAAATCAAATTTAAAAAACTGTCAGTCCTAATTAAAATTGATCCATTCGAAATTAAAACCACTAAAACCTATCAAAAAATCTATTAATATAACAACAAGCCTGCCCAACCTAGCAACACTAATTTTCAATTCAAAGCACTATGAATTCACTTCAAAATGAGAGAAAATAAAACAGAAATTTCTGTGTTTCAGGCAACCATGTTTTTGCACTTCAATCTGAAATCTTGCAACTCTTTGTCCTTTTCCCTTATTTGCTACTCTTTGGGATTCCGGAATCTTGCTACCCTTTGTACTTGTCCTGTTTGTCTGTCCTAAATTGATTGTAAGCTCTGTCGAGCAGGAACTGTCTCTTCATGTCCAGTGTACAGTATTGCGTACGTCTAGTAGCGCTATAGAAATAATGTAGTAGTAGTCTTTGGGATTCTGGAATCTTGCCACTTTGGGATTCTGCACAGAATGTTGCTATTTTTTGGGATTCCGCAATGTTGCTACTCTTTGGGAGTTCGGAATCTTGCTTCTCTTTGGGATTCCAGAATGTTGCTACTCTTTGAGATTCCAGAATGTTGCTACTCTTTGAGATTCTGGAATCATGTTTCTCTTTGGAATTCTGGAATGTTGCTACTCTTTGTCATTATCCCTTATTTATCCTGTTTGTCTGTCCTAGCTAGATTGTAAGTTCTGTCGAGCAGGGACTGTCTCTTCATGTTCAAGTGTACAGCGCTGCGTATGTGTAGTAGTGCTATAGAAATGACAAGTAGTAGTAGTCTTTGGGATTCTGGAATCTTGCTACTCTTTGGGATTCTGCATGGAATCTTGCTACTTTGTCCTTATCCCTTACTTGTCCTGTTTGTCTGTCCTGATTAGATTGTAAACTCTGTCAAGCAGGGACTGTCTCTTCAGGTTCAAGTGTACAGCGCTGCGTACATCTTGTAGCACTATAGAAATGATAAGTAGTAGTAGCAGTAATGGTCCACGCACGTACAATGCCGATTACCACCCGGTTAGCGCTGCAAGTTGGAAAATTTCCAGCATACTTTGTGGACGTGCATAAAAAATTAAATTACCACCCCGGGCCACGCAGTAGGACGTGCATAGGTACCTACACAGCTTAGTAAAAGGACCCCTAAGTGGGATACAGCCATGCCAGACTATAATCTTCTTTGTGGAGAGAGAGAGAGAGAGAGAAGAGGTTGAAAAGAGGACGTAATACTTTACATAAAGAATACTATCAAAATAACTGAGATGCAGGGGGTGTGGGGAAAGAAGGAAGCAGTGTGGAGCATCTCAGAAAGAAAGGACGGCACTCTCGTCCTTATGGGCGCTGCGAACAGGTCTCCATCGCAGATGGAGCTAAACAGGAATCTGGCCATTGGTATCCAAAAGCAGGGAATGAAAGGGGAGGTGCTGCTACTGCAAAATTTCAACCTGCCAGACGTAGCTTGGAATATCCCATCTGCAGAATCGTAAAGAAGAAGAAAAATAAACAACAACCTCATAGATGCCTTTTAAGGAGTCCTCCTCAGCCAAATAGTCATGGGCCCTACAAGGGAAAGGGTGACACTGGATAGGGGATGTAGCACTTGCAAACAGACGATGTGTCTAATTTCACTATAAGGCAACACTAATATCTAGGTTTCAAACAACAATCCTAGTTATAACAGGCAACACCCTAAAATACTAATATACTTCCTGCTGGAAATACAGAACAAGTCAGACTGCCACAGATCCAGCTTACAATTCAGCATTTAACATACTACAAATAATGAGAAAATACAAATCAGACTTTATAATGGTTAGAGCAATAGATAGAAACAAAAGCTGAGATTGGTTTATATGGGGGATTTAATACAATTCAAGAGAGGAGTAGAATCAATTGAAATTAAAATTAAATTAGGGAAGGACATGAGGTGGGGGAAAGGAAAAGTGAAAGTAAGAGACAGTGGACATAGATGTGAAGGGGATAAACTCTCAACCAGCTATTGACTCTTTAAAATTCAAAACTAAATCATGCCCCCCCCCCCACCCCTCAACGAATTTCTTACTCCTTTATCGTCCTCCTCCACCATCCTCTTTATTCTTTTCAACATCTTCAAATTACTTACGGTAATTGTGTTAATTCTAAGGCTCCTATTACCTTAGGCGACTTTCGTTTTCAAGTTCATAAAGCTACAGCTCCTTATATCCGAGATCCGATGGCTCTGATCTCTAATCTGGATCTTACCCATGCATCTAAACCCACACACAGTGCGGGGCACACCGTTAATCTGGTTCTCTCACTGTCCCCAATGACTCATCACCCTTGTTCCTTTTCCTCAGTCTCACTGCCATGGACAGATCATTCCCTCCTAACTTTTTTTTCCCCCCTTTACTCTGCCACAATTTCTGGCATGCAGTCTATACACACAGGATTGAAACCAGAAGTTTCAGCAAATTAACTCCATAGACCATTTGCGAGAACTCTTTTTTTAAATAGAGCTAGACAAATCCAATCACCTTCAAAGTGGTGAAGACCTGGAATGAATCGCTTCATGCTGCCTTTGAAACTTCAGCACCCTTAACAGTGAATATAGCAAATAATCCTCATTATTTATTTATTATTATAAAGAACCTTTGGTACTTTCAACAGCTCTATACACAAAAAAGCCAACTCAGTCACGCTGACTGTAAATGGAAATGCCAACGCTCCTTACATACTCTCACTACTTACAAAGATACAGCGCATGCCTACAGATTGGCAATTCTAGCAGTAAAAATTAAATAGTGGGATAAACACAAAGGAATCCTGTTTAGAAGGAATGGTTCCGCGGAATCTTAGTGGAGATCGGGTGGCGACGCCGGTAATTGGGAAGCAAAACAGGAGCTGGGATGACTTCTATGGTTTACGCCCTGATCGTGACTGGATAGGGATGGGCCTCCGCCTACCCTCCTCTCCTCCTTCCTGTACACATTAATTGATTTGACTTGCTTACTTTATTTTTGTCTATTAGATTGTAAGCTCTTTGAGCAGGGACTGTCTTTCTTCTATGTTTGTGCAGCGCTGCGTATGCCTTGTAGCGCTATAAAAATGCTAAATAGTAGTAGTAATAGGAGTGTAAATTTTAAGGGGCTTCGATGTTGGCTTCAGAACTTAGTACAAGAACAGTGCTGGGCAGACTTCTACGGTCTGTGCTCTGAGAATGGCAGGGACAAATCAAACTCGGGTATACATATAAAGTATCACATACCATGTAGAATGAGTTTATCTTGTTGGGCAGACTGGATGGACCGTACAGGTCTTTATCTGCCGTCATTTACTACGTTACTATGTTACATCTCTAGATAGCCAAAGAACCTAATACAGCAAACCTTTATCAAACTTTGAAATTCCTCACTATGCCTAATCTCCCCCCCCCCCCCCCCCCCCCAGCTGATCCAGCCTTACTTCCTACTGCCCAGGATCTTACAGCCTATTTCAATGATAAATTCTCCACTCTGATCGCTTCCCTTCCACCAACAACTAACATTACAACAACCCAATCCATTTCTAATTCTGTACTACCAACTAGAACACTCATTTTTTAAATATCCCATCAGAATCTCATCTATGTACTATTGTTCAGGACATGAAATCTACTACAGCCCCCCAGCTTTGGCCGATGTGTGTCTCTGATATCTTGCATTTCAAAATTCAGAATATCTTTTCTCTCTTAGTTGTCCCAGCATTTTATTTTTGCATTTGCTTTAGTCCCAGTTTTTTTTTTCTTGTCATCGCAGGGTCTCCTGTCCATAAGACATTTCATTTGTCTCCACACCCACCAACCATCTTCTCTGTTCCTTATCTGTCCTGTCCAGCATTAACCCCATGTCTAGCATCACCCATCTGTATCCCTGTCCCTATGCTTCCTCCATACCCAGCATCTCTTCTCTGTCCAGTGTATTCTTGTCTCTTTCCCTCCTCCTGAACCCCCTCACCTGGGCCAGCATCTCATCTTCCCCCTCCCCTCCTTCTGTTGGACCAGCATCTCTCCCATTCTCTTCCCCACCCCTTGTATCCAGTTTCTCTTTTTTCCCCTTCACTCCTCCCTCCACAGGTCCAGCATTTCTTCCCCTCTTCCCCCCTCCCTGGGGACCAGCATCTCTGCCCCCATCCCCACTTGCCAATCTGGTATCTCTCTCTCCCATCCACTTCCCCTGGAGTCCAGCATCTCTCCTTCTTTCTTTCCTCTCTCCTAGTCTGGCATATCTCCCCTTCACTGGAAAAGGTGCAGCGAAGGGCGACTAAAATGATAGCGGGGATGGGACGACTTCCCTATTAAGAAAGACTAAGGAGGCTAGGGCTTTTCAGCTTGGCGAAGAGACAGCTGAGGGGAGACATGATAGAGGTATATAAAATAATGAGTGGAACAGGTGGATGTGAAATGTCTGTTCACGCTTTCCAAAAATACTAGGACTAGGGGGCATGCGATGAAATTACAGTGTAGTAAATTTAAAACAAATCGGAGAAAATTTTTCTTCACCCAATGCGTAATTAAACTCTGGAATTCGTTGCCGGAGAACGTGGTGAAGGCAGTTAGCTTGGCAGAGTTTAAAAAGGGGTTAGACAGTTTCCTAAGGGACAAGTCCATAAACCGCTACTAAATGGACTTGGGAAAAATCCACAATTCCAGGAATAACATGTATAGAATGTTTGTACGTTTGAGAAGCTTGCCAGGTGCCCTTGGACTGGAATGGCCGCTGTCGTGGATAGGAAGCTGGGCTCGATGGACCCTTGGTCTTTTCCCAGTGTGGCATTACTTATGTACACCTCCCCTCCAAAAGTATGGCATCTCTCCTTATTCCCCCTTCATGGTTCTCACATATATGGGGTGAAGGGAGAGGTCTGGCATCTCTGCTCCCCCCCATCCTGTGGGTCTAACATTTCTCCCTCCCCCCCATCCTGTGGGTCTTATATCTCTCCCTCCCCCATCATCTAAGGGTCTGGCATCTCTTCCTTTCCCCAGTCCCACCCCCTCGTGGTTCTCCAAATTCAGTGACTCGCCAGTAGCTCACAGGAAGTTGCATCAGAGGTGGTGGAATGTGGCAGAGAGCAGGCCCTGAGGCCAGCCACAGCATCTCTTCATCACTGCTGCTGCTGGTGGCTCACCAGATTTGGAGGATCGGGGGGGGGGAGGGTAACAGATGCCACCAGCCCTGTAGCAGCTTGAGGGCGATGGAAAGGAAGAGATGCCAGACCCAGGGGAGGGAGGGAAAGAAAGGGAGAGAGAGAACTGCTAGACCCACAGAGGCAGGGAGCCTATGGTTGCAAAACAAAAAAAAAAGGGGGGGGGGTCTACTAGCAGCCAGCCTGGCCATTGAAAAACCACTTGGCAACCCTCTCCTTCAGTGTCCTCTTTAAACCGGTGTTGGAGGGCCTTTCCCCCTGCACCCTGTCTCAGTATGCCACCTCTATGTAGTCAAGGCCAGCTCAACCATTAGGCATAACCAGGCAGTCGCCTAGTACAGCAGCTTCTAGGGGGCAGTAAAGAGAAGTCGGTCCTGAGCACCATATACACTCCAAGAAGCATCAGCTCATATTTTAACCTGCATTTTTGTAGGATTTCTGTGTGATGATCGTCATTGTTAAGTTTCATCATCATATCTTGGGAGGTTAGGGTTCTGAAAGTTTTTGGGAGGTGGGTGTAAGGGTGAAAGTTTGCCTAGAGAACCCACTATCTTTGGAAGCACAGGCCTGAAGATGGGATATGCTCCAGACATCCACTTCCTGCCTCTGAAGAACTAGCCAGTCACTGGGTTCCCCTACGCCTATAGTTTTCAACTAGATGAGCTTAAGATGCTGCCCTGGTTTAAGACTAGTGGAGCTTGTTTGAATTATTTCTCTGTGTTTTATGTTGTATTTGGGATCGTGTGTTGTGAATGGCCTTGCATCAGTTCTGCAAATTAAAAAGGGAATGAATAAAGTGGATTGACGATCCAAAGCAATCTACCTTTTCTGCACTGATAAAGAAGCCTAAAAGAGAATATGAAGGGAAACTTGCCATGGAGACAGAAGCTCATAGTAACATCTTTCTCAGATACATCAGAAGCAGAAAGCCTGTGAGGGAATCTGTGGGACTGTTAGATCATGACGGAGCAAAAGGGACACTCAAGAAGGACAAGGCCATAGCAGCAAGATTGAATGAATTCTTTGCTTCAGTCTTATGGAAGAAGATTTAAGAAAACTACTTGTACCAGAAATGGTTTTTCAAGGGCGACGATGTGGAGGAACTGAAAGATCTCAGTGAAACGGGAAGACATACTGAGCCAAATTGACAAGTTACAATGATAAATCATCTGGACCTCTGTCTTTTAAAATCATCCATAGTACCTGAAGATTGGAGGGTGGCCAGTGTAATGCCAATTTAAAAAAAAAGGTTCCGGGGTGATCCAGGAAATTACAGGACCGGTAAGCCATCTCCACCACTTCCACCAAGAAGTCATTCCAGGAATTCATCACCCCTTTCAGTGAAGAAGTATTTCTTTAGGTATTCCTGAGTCTGTCCCCTTTTGCCTTCACCCTATTTCCCCTCATTCCAGAGCTTCTTTTCAGTAGAAGGATACTTGCCTCCTGCCTTTCTTCCAAGTATACATATTGAGATCTTTAAGTCTCTTATCTCTTATTTGTACGTCTAGTAGCGCTATAGAAATGAAAAGTAGTAGTGGTAGTAGCATTAACAGATCAGATTCCATTGTTTTGAGCACTGCACCTCTTCTATGGGTGCATTGCTTCAGTCCTTGTTACAGCCTGACAAGGGCAGATAGGGAGGAGTGAACCAGGGAGTTCCCGAGTTAGCATCTTTAAAGAAGGTCTCCTTGCTTGATCTTAACAAGATTGAAAGATTTGCATGCATTTGACATTCTTACATCATCACTCAAAAGACATTCATACGGAGTCTGCCATTAGATGAAAAACTGACTATATAATTGGACAGCATGACGATGACAACAAGACGAAGATGCAAGTGATGAATTAGACCCACATCTTATAATGCACATGTTAATAAAGTATTCTTTGCTATATGGAAGTCAACTGTTTCGGACAGAGATTTCCTCGATTAATACCTGCAGACCCAGTAAAAGGCATCAATTGAAGACCTTGGTTCTGACTCATCAACGTATATTTGGGAACGTTCCAGCCTACTTTCAAAATACTGTACACTCATACAAACAGAAACGAACACTAAGATCTGAGACGTCTCATCAACTGTTTACCCCCCCCCCCCCCCCCCCCCCCCCCCCCCCCCCCCCCCCCCCCCCCCCCCCCCCCCCCCCCCCCCCCCCCCCCCCCCCCCCCCCCCCCGCAAAATCATACAATTGCGTAGAGACAAAACTGCACGCCTTCATCACTGTCCCCGGATACCTGAGATCATGTGAAGACATCAGAAATTCAAACGGCTGCTAAAAAACACTGTTTGTCAAAGCTTTTTGGACTACATAAAAACTTATCGGATTGACTATACAGGATATTTGTTTTCTCGCTATCCTATCACTTTGCATTTTGTTTGTCTGCTGTATTTCTAAGACCAGGTTAATGGTCTTGCTTTAGCTCTATTATACCTAGCAACTGTTATTACATTCAAGACTATGTACATAGAAGTTGCTAATATACTTGCGATCGTTATGTATTCAAGACTATATGTGGATATTGTGACCCACCTGGATAAAGGTGGGATATAAATGTAATAATAATAAAAAATAACAATATTGTAGCTTGGCCTATGAAATAACTTTTTTTTTTCCTTTTATCAGACTAACCCAATCCACTTCTGCTAGTGCAGTTGTTGAACATTTCGAGCTGCGCTGGATTAATGATTCAAGTGCACTTGCATGAAAGATAGCCATTCTCAAAATTTTGTTTTATGAAAAGCCCCAAAGAGAATGAATTGTTGCGCAATAAAGTTATTGGGATAAACAGTTGCATTGTAGTTGTGGTACTTTTACTTTTTACACAAAAGTATATTCATTTGAGTAAATTTTTGAATGTGTTCTTCACTGTACTTTTCCTTTAACTTAAGTATTAAAATATACATTATTTTTTTACTTGAAATACTTTGACCAACCCTTTATACTTTAGAGAAGGAAATGCAGATATTAGTTCACTACTATCCTGCTCAACCTAGCTTAAGGGAGGTCCCATGTTAATTTGAAAAATTACAATACTTCAATAACTGGCTTGGTTACGAACTCTTTGTGTGACCTTGGAGTAAATCAGGCTATTCTCCTGCCTGTCTCTTTCCCTCTCAACAACCCCACTTAATCCCTTCACCCACTGAAGTTCCCAGCATCCAATGCATCTGTCACCCAATAACCCTACTCATCCTCAACCTACTCTAATTCAACCCTACCACCCACTAAGCCCCTACACCCCAATGAGTCCTCCCCACTCCCAACACCCCCAATCAGTGCCCCTGGTCACTCACCTTGTCCCAAGCTCTACCTGTTAAAAGACACCCTACAGGACCCCCACCCCCAACCCACCCACCCCCAAGACTGGCTACTTCTAAAATGAAAACCAAGCAAATACAGGTCCCAGATAAATTTCCAAGTAGCTTTCAAACATTAGATGAAACAAGGGGAAGTGGTACAAACCAGCTCTCTCTTCTGTTTTTTTAAAGTTTGGCTGTGAGTTGTTGGCCTAACAGCCCTGGTCTACTCACAGTGACTCCTGTTCTCGGGCTGCTGATTTTTTTCTCACTTCCATTCCTTCTAGTGTGTGATTTCCCTTCTAACCAAGGCTGTCAAAAGACAGAGACAGGAGGGGGGGGGGCAATTACTGTCAATAATGGGGTGCTAACAATCAATTACTGATGTTAATTGGCGCTCATTAAACATATTAACATAGTAGGTGATGGCAGATAAAGACCTGTACTGTCCATTCAGTCTGCCCAAAAAGATGAACTCATAGCATAAAGTATGATGTGATACTACATACATATACCTGATCTTTCCTTGCCATTTTCAGGACACAGACTGTAGAATTAAAATGTATAAATCCATTTATGGTATGAATTCGGTTATAGGTGGGGCAATTATTACCATCTCCATACTTAAGAGGGCAATTGAGAAGTTCAAAAAAATCTGATACTTGATATTCCTTCTACAAAGAAAATGAATTGAAATCAATTTGGGAACACTTTTTCTTTCCAGGGTCAAAATATGGAACACTTTACTAATATCTTTCTATACCTATTTTCTTAGAACTTCTTTCCCAACCTCTATCTCCTTGCATCTTCAATTGTATCTGACACCCTGGAATGGCAATGCCATAACAGATCTCTGTAAACCACATTGAGCCTGCAAATAGGTGGGAAAATGTGGGATACAAATGCAATAAATAAATAAATATCTTTACAATTGATCTCTAATTATAGTTTATTTCGTAAGTTTTAATGTACTTGAATACTTTCTAGGATTATTTTTGAAGTTTAAACCAAAATTAAAGCGTTATCATATCTGACTAGGATATTCATCTACAATGTGAATCACTTTAAAGACTTTGTTAAAGGCGGTATAAAAGCATCAGAGTAGAATAGAAGACTGCCCAGCACTGGCTTGCTCTACTTCCCAGTTACTACTACTACTACTATTTAGCATTTCTATAGCGCTACAAGGTGTACGCAGCGCTCCACAAACATAGAAGAAAGACAGTCCCTGCTCAAAGAGCTTACAATCTAATAGACAAAAAATAAAGTAAGCAAATCAAATCAATTAATGTGATCGGGAAGGAAGAGAGGAGGGTAGGTGGAGGCGAGTGGTTACGAGTCAAAAGCAATGTTAAAGAGGTGGGCTTTCAGTCTAGATTTAAAGGTGGCCAAGGATGGGGCAAGACGTAGGGGCTCAGGAAGTTTATTCCAGGCGTAGGGTGCAGCGAGACAGAAGGCACGAAGTCTGGAGTTGGCAGTAGTGGAGAAGGGGACAGATAAGAAGGATTTATCCATGGAGCGGAGTGCACAGGAAGGGGTGTAGGGAAGGACGAGTGTGGAGAGATACTGGGGAGTAGCAGAGCGAGTACATTTATAGGTTAGTCATTAGTTTCTTGGCGTGTGCTTTTGATTTTGTGTTTGACAGGTTAAACAACCATTTCCTCTCTCTCCCTTTCCATCCCACTCTTGATTTCTCTTGAATGTCTCTCCTATCCCCCATCAAGCGTCTTTTCTTCAAGCTGAAAAGCCCTAATGCGTTCAGCCTCTCTCTTACAGGACGTTCTCAATCTCTTTATCATTTCGGTTGCCCTTCTCGATATAATTTTTGAGCAACTGCACACGGTGCTCAAGGTGTGGGACAGACCCGGGGCTTCACAGAGGCATAATGATAATTTCAGCTTTTTCACCATCCCTTCGATAGTCAGTACTACTGTGATGGCCTAAGATTATATCATTCTTGGGATGGCAGCTGGGAAGAGAAAAACTACTAACTAACTGACAAACTAAAGCGAGAAATGGTACAAAGTAAAAAAAAAAATTTTTTTAAACACCATTATTGCTAAGAATTTGGTGAAATTAATAGAAGATAACATACCTCAGTCACAGCGCTCTACAAACACTGCCATGCAAAACGGCCCCAGTTCAAGGCTTCTGCAGGTAGTGGGGGGGGGGGGGGGGGTTAGTTAGTGGTGTTGTCATTGAATCACCACTAAGCTTGTTTGGTCCATGCCTTATATACAGGATTCCTTTCTGTTTATCCAAAGGTCCAAAGGTGTAACTAGACCTCAATTGTGGGGGGCATTTTGCCCTACCTCCCCACTACGTCCGTCCCCGCCGCAACCCCACATACCTGGTGTCATGAACGCCTAGCCACCCGCATGGGGTTACCCACAGTCACTAGGGTCTATCCCCCAGCACAGCTCAGGTCCACCTGCACCTGCTACTTGCACTCTACACTAGCACCCTCCTCCCACCAACTGGGTGCACAACCGCCTCTGGACGAGTCTCCTGCTCTCCAATATCCCCAGTAATTTCTAGGTTACTGGAGCCACACTCCCAGTGGTCCCACAGTTCCCAGAAAGCACTCACAGACCCAACACATAAACACCAGGATTCTTTATCAGTCCAAACAGGGCAAACAATTACGGTTTATTCTCTTAAAAATATGAACAGTGGAACAAAGTGCAATTAGCAAAACACTAACAGGTAACTGAAATATGGCTCATTATAACACTAACTAAACATTTGCATACTTCCTGGAAAGTACCTGGGGAGATCAGGACATATATAGCTCTTCACTAGTTATCAAATATAACTGTTTTTTTACAGGGCTTCAGCAAAGGCTCTCTCTTTCTCTCTCTCTCTCTTCTCCCAGGCTGAACTGAACCCAAAACCAGTAAAGTCCAAATGAGATGAGCCCAGTCAAGAAGATTTCAATATATACTGCTTCTTGCTTCTTGTTTGCAGGGGCCGTGCCAAGGGTCTCTGGTGCCCCCCTGCAGACTATCAGTTGGCGCTTCCCCCCCCCCCCCCCCACCCCGTGTGGCACAAGCTGCAAAGGAAATAGGAGCTGAAAGATGGAGTGCATCTTTCTGGGATGCTGAACAATAAAGGGTTTATAACCACTTAGCTTTTCATGCTTTCATGTTCATGAAATTAGTAATTAAATCTTTGATATCTAACTGGGCACATAATATCATTCTCAATAGCAATCATGGCAAGGCTTACAAGCCTTTCTTGCAAAATACTTGATCGCAAATAATTTTTTTATGATTTTTAACCGTGGAAATGATCGCTCACACTTGCCACACTGACAGGAATTGTCAGCAATATTCTTAGAATGATGCTCACATTTGGGAATGGAAGGCTGTTTGATAGAACAAATTTCAGAGTTTCAAAGGATTATGAAAATGGCACAATTCGGTCTAAACAGATCTGTTTAGTCTTCTCCTCCAACGGATTTGAGCAGTGGCTTTGAACTCTGGTTCCCCCTCAAACGTCTTAACAAATTTGCCGAGCAGTTTGAAGCAATGACTCATAACTGGAATCAGTAAGGTAGTTAGAAATAAATGTTTTTAAGTGTTAATGGCTGTCAAAGCAGTTGCAACATTTTCACTTTTACTCTGAAAATCTTACCGACTGGATTGATATGATTCAATAGGTCATGCCACAGGATGAGGGAACACAAGAACTGGAATCCTTCAACTTGGTGCTCAAATATGCGCTTCATATTTTGATTCGTTGTCATATTTCTCATCACTAAGAATCTCATACAGAGCATCATAGATTTCTCCAATGTTGTGCCTGAGTGGCTGCAGAGCATCTATGCGACTTTCCCAACGAGTTTCTGAAGAGGTTTCAATGTCAGAGAGGGAAGTCCTTCCTGAGAACTGCCCAGTGGCTTCGTTGATGACGAGAAAAACTTATATAACTCGTTTGCTGGCCTGGTTCTATTCTCACAGGTAGCGGTGCGGGCTGGCTGTTGTGGGATTGGCAGTCTTCCCAATGTGTATCATGTGATGGATATTCAGAGCACAGGGCAGGCTGGTAGGTTAGCCCTGTTTCACGGGCAGCAGGCGGGGGGGGGGGGGGGGGTGTGTCTGTCACTGGCAGTCATTTGCTGGCCTGGTTCCGTTTCTCACAGGTAGCGGGTGGGCTGGCTGTTGGTGGGATTGGCATTCTTCCCAATGTGTATCACTTTGCACTTGCCAACATTAAATCTCATCTGCTATTAGGATTCCCAGTCTTCCAGCTTTGAATTGTTTTGCGTCATCTGCAAATTTAATTATCTCACTCGTCATTCCTATTTGTAGATCAGTACATAAGTAATGCCACAGTTGTAAAGGATTAAAATACAGACTAACACACGTTCACGTACTCTGCATCCGCGCGTGGGAAGAGCTGGGCGGGTGGCGGGTACCAAAGAGCCGTGCGCTGCGTGCGGGAAGGCAGCAGCAGCACATGCGCATAGGCGCCGACGCACCAACGCCGTTTCCCCTCCTTAAAGAATACCATTGAGGTAGAAACTGCTCAGTTAAGCGTGCATGTGTTCACATATACACATAAATGACTCAAATATCTGTATTTATGCATGCATTTACTACCTAAATCTAGACTGCTCCTTATAGAATTATTGTGTATGTTCTTCCCTGTCCATCTCTCTTTTGATAACTTAATATCCTGACAAAATGAGATACCCTAGGCTTTTGTGTGTGATGTACAATGTTTTCTGCAGATGTAGACAATGGGGTTGGAGTAGCCTCAATCACATACATTAGGGAGAATTGAACCAAGCAGCTTAGTGGTGCAAGGAAACCAGGCCTGCCATTTATCCCAACTGCACCTGTGACGAGAATCCCACTCAGAGAAGAATACTCCTTACATACGCAGGACAACCTTTCACAGTACATCCTTTTCTTGTATTTCTCATTTCAAGATGGATTTCAGCAAGCAAGAAAAAAATGTTTTATATGGGCTTATTCTTAAATTAAAACATACTGTATCTGTTCTGCGGACCAACATAGAAAGAGGATCTCTGAGATGCAGCAAATTAAGAAAGGCTTTCTTTAAATGTAAGTGCATGTTCTTCTCCTTCGTCCCACCAGCAAAACCAGTCCATAGTACTGTAGGGTAACTTTCAGTAGAACCCAAAGGCCCCTTCTTGCCTTAAAGGAAACAGATTTATTTTTCGGGGGAGACCCACTAAGATCTACTGAAAAAGAACCAACATCAGAGGAAAAAAATGATGACTCACCCCTCTGTTGCTACACCAGCAGCAGGCTAGCTAAACTGACCTCCCCAGAGGATCAGCAGCGGCTCTCACTGCCTCTCAGTCTCAGCACTCCAACGATGGCAACACCCGGCAACACCGGCGGTCCAAATAACTCCGACCGGACAGACATTCACGTACTCTGCATCCGCGCATGGGAAGAGCTGGGGGTTGGCGGTGCCAAAGAGCCGTGCGCTGCGCGCGGGAAGGCAGCAGCGCATGCGCATAGGCACCGATGCGCTGACGTGGTTTTTTTTTTTTAAATTTGGATTTTGAAATTCCACTGGGTGGCAGTGCCGGGCGCGGCGCCCTTGTAGACAGGCGCCCCCCTGCAGTGCTTACCGGGTTGGCACGGCCCTGCCTGTTTGTGTCAAACTAAAGAAAAAACACTCGGTTCTCTGTAACAGCTTTACAGCAAAGAAACACCACCTGCTGGCCAATTAGGAGAAATACACTTCAGAACATAATCAGTGCACTGTTTCTTCACACCTGGGCTGGTGGGGGTCCACAAGCCTTCCTGCGGTGACATTCGGTTCCATTCTGACTGCCCTGATTTGCCATTCCAGCATGTATGGTGGTTTCAGTGAAATTTAGCATGCAAAGCTTGTGCATGCTCAATTTCAATAAAAACCAGCATGCACACAGGGGAGAGGGGGAAGCAGGACAGGCAGCACAGTGGTGAATATTGCTTCAGGAATGCTTGGGGACCCCCCACCAGCCAAACCAGCAGACTTTGGAGGGCCCAGGCCCCCAGTGGCCACACCCATAGGTGCCCGGTATAAGAGGCTTGGGGAGGCTAATGCTCCCCAGCCACAAGCCCCAAGCATCTCTCTCTCATATCCCCCGATGCAGCATCCATCCCTCTCACTCCCTCCCTGTGGTCGGTCCCTTTAATTTGATTTAGATCGTCATCGCTCATCGTCGCTGCCGGTAGCGGCACGGTTACGCAAACATCGTACTACAGCTTGCTTCGGGGCTTCGTCCTGACGCTGACAGCATGACGTGCCCCACTTCCTCTGACCAGCCTTCCTGCTTCCGCGAAGGCTGGACACATCATAAGGAAGGCTGGTCAGAGGAGGCGGGGCACGTCATACCGTCAGCGTCAGGACGAAGCCCCGAAGCAAGCTGTAGGAGATTGGCAGAATCGGCAGCAGCTTCCACAGGGCTGTGCCTGGTGATGTACGTGGCTTCTATTTGTTGTTTCTGCCAGTGCCAACTGAGGAGGGTGTTAGAGGTAAAAAAAGAGACCCAGGGAGTGACAGAAGATAACAGTAGGGGTGGGGGGAGAGTGCACTGATGCTAGTCCTTGGTTGATGGTGAGGAGACAGAGGGCAATAGTGGGAGAATAGCACAGAGGGCAACAAATGTAATAAATAATAATAATACTGGATGTGAGGAAGGGATTGTGCACAGAGAGCAGTACCTAATGGAGGTGGGTGGAGAGTGCACGAAGGGTGACGGTGAGGGGGAGAGACAGAGGGGCAGTGCTGGATGGTGGTGGGAGGAGACAGAGCAATGATGGATGCTGGAGTGTGCACAGGGGGCAACGGTGGTGGGGGAGAGCGGATGGTAGGGGCACAGTGATCAAGGGTGATGCCAGATGGTTGGGGGGTACAGCAGCAGAGGGTGATGATGGATGGTGGGGATATAATTTTATTTTATCATATCACTAGTAAAAGAGGCCCGTTTCAGGAGCAAATGAAACGGGCGCTAGCAAGGTTTTCCTCCCCAACACCCACCCCCCATTCTCCCTCCCTACCTCCCTACCTCCCGACCCTTTCATCGTTCTGACGCCATTGCTCCGCACCTCCTGAACGCACCATACGCCATTGCTCCGCCCTCAGTGTGTGACGCCATTGCTCCACCCTCGACATCATCACGTTTGACGTGAGGGCAGGGCCCCCGAGACTTGGCGATTTCGGTGGCTTCACCACCACAAACCCTTCGAACCCGTCTTGAAGGAAGTGACGGAAGTGACGTCAGTGTCCTCAGAACGTTGAGGGTGAGTTTTATTATATAAGATTATTGAACATTACATTTTTTTCCTACTCTCACTTGTATATTATGTATTATCATTTTATTTACCCTACCTACCTGTTATTCTTGTACATTAATTGTAATATGCTGAACCTCTTATTCTGTTAATGGTGATGCCATTGCTATATAATGTAAGGTTCTGAGTGTGTTTTTGCACAAATTTGTGCATAGTGTTTTGCAGTTGAGCAATTGTGGTTAGTATATGCTTTGAGTATCCACTTTATTCTTTGACATATGATACGTATCTAATATCTACATTTAATAAAAGGTATTAATTGTGACTTATTTTTACTTATTTTTTTTTCTGTGTGTTGTCAGACAATTATGGATATAAACTCCGCCCCTGGCTCCACCCCTAACCCCACCCCCTTTAGCCTCCCCAAACAGTTGGGCCACCGACCTTCTATGGCCACACCACTGGTTTATCCCATGCATTTTTTAATTCCTTCACCATTTTCATCTCCACCACCTCCCACCGGAGGGCAGTCCAGGTATCTACCACCCTCCCGTGAAAAAGCACTTCCAGACATTATTCCTGAATCGGCTCCCCAGGATCCTGTTTACTTTAACAGCTGTTTGCCTCTCTTTGTTGGTAATGTACTAATGGGTATAGAAGCTCACAGAACATTAATCATTTTCTGTGTGCCTTTTTTCCCAGGGAACTTATGTAAGGAAAGAACCATTAAACAATTTAGCAAAATTCCTCTAAACCTAGTGTAACCAATGGAGTCGTTTCATCACTAATGTGAAGAAGACAGAGTAACCCAAGTGTAAAAATATAATGCCTATGCTCCAAAACCTTCCAGCTCATTATCAGCATCAAATACTGTGCACCCCCCCCCCCCCAAAAAAAAAAAAAAACCCAAGCACCTCTCAAATAAACATCTTCCACTGTTTATCCTTTCAATGTGAAGGAATAAAAGTTAATAAAAAAAATCTAAGGTAAAAGCACAAAACACTGACTGAGTTAGACATTTCAAGTTTCTTTATTTGTTATACCACCCATTGGGGACCATCTGAGCAGTTTATACATATATGTATAAAATTTATAATATAGAATTCACTGAAAATAATTCCCTTAGGAAAGTTTAAGAAAATAAAAAGGCGCAAACTAACCTCCAACATTGTTCCCATCCACGCAGAATGGGAAGATTCCTTTGGTGCAGCAGCCCAACTGGATTCAGTAAGAAGCAAATGTGTTTAGCATGAAACAAATACCGAACCAGAATCATTAAAAGAAAAAGCGAATGCTACATACCTGTAGAAGGTATTCTCCGAGGACAGCAGGCTGATTGTTCTCACTGATGGGTGACGTCCACGGCAGCCCCTCCAATCGGAATCTTCACTAGCAAAGTCCTTTGCTAGCCCTCGCGCGCCGCGCATGCGCGGCCGTCTTCCCGCCCGAAACCGGCTTGTGCCGGCCAGTCTCATATGTAGCAAGACAAAGACCAGGGAAGACACAACTCCAAAGGGGAGGCGGGCGGGTTTGTGAGAACAATCAGCCTGCTGTCCTCGGAGAATACCTTCTACAGGTATGTAGCATTCGCTTTCTCCGAGGACAAGCAGGCTGCTTGTTCTCACTGATGGGGTATCCCTAGCCCCCAGGCTCACTCAAAACAACAACCAAGGTCAATTGGGCCTCGCAACGGCGAGGACATAACTGAGATTGACCTAAAAAATTTACCAACTAACTGAGAGTGTAGCCTGGAACAGAACAAACAGGGCCCTCGGGGGGTGGAGTTGGATCCTAAAGCCCAAACAGGTTCTGAAGAACTGACTGCCCGAACCGACTGTCGCGTCGGGTATCCTGCTGCAGGCAGTAATGGGATGTGAATGTGTGGACAGATGACCACGTCGCAGCTTTGCAAATCTCTTCAATAGTGGCTGACTTCAAGTGGGCTACTGACGCTGCCATGGCTCTAACATTATGAGCCGTGACATGACCCTCAAGAGCCAGCCCAGCCTGGGCGTAAGTGAAGGAAATGCAATCTGCTAGCCAATTGGATATGGTGCGTTTTCCTACAGCCACTCCCCTCCTATTGGGATCAAAAGAAACAAACAATTGGGCGGACTGTCTGTTGGGCTGTGTCCGCTCCAAATAGAAGGCCAATGCTCTTTTGCAGTCCAATGTGTGCAGCTGACATTCAGCAGGGCAGGAATGAGGACGGGGAAAGAATGTTGGCAAGACAATTGACTGGTTCAGATGGAACTCCGACACAACCTTTGGCAGAAACTTAGGGTGAGTGCGGAGGACTACTCTGTTATGATGAATTTAGTGTAAGGGGCCTGGGCTACAGGGCCCTGAAGCTCACTGACCCTACGAGCTGAAGTGACTGCCACCAAGAAAATGACCTTCCAGGTCAAGTACTTCAGATGGCAGGAGTTCAGTGGCTCAAAAGGAGGTTTTCATCAGCTGGGTGAGACGACATTGAGATCCCATGACACTGTAGGAGGCTTGACAGGGGGCTTTGACAAAAGCAAACCTCTCATGAAGCGAACAACTAAAGGCTGTCCTGAGATCGGCTTACCTTCCACACGGTAATGGTATGCACTGATTGCACTAAGGTGAACCCTTACAGAGTTGGTCTTAAGACCCCGACTCAGACAAGTGCAGAAGGTATTCAAGCAGGGTCTGTGTAGGACAAGAGCGAGGATCTAGGGCCTTGCTGTCCCACCAGACGGCAAACCTCCTCCACGGAAAGAACTCCTCTTAGTGGACTCTTTCCTGGAAGCACGCAAGATACGGGAGACACCCTCTGACAGACCAAAGAGGCAAAATCTACGCTCTCAACATCCAGGCCGTGAGAGCCAGGGACCGGAGGCTGGGATGCAGAAGCGCCCCTTCGTCCTGTGTGATGAGGGTCGGAAAACACTCCAATCTCCACGGTTCTTCGGAGGACAACTCCAGAAGAAGAGGGAACCAGATCTGACGCGGCCAAAAAGGAGCAATCAGAATCATGGTGCCCGGTCTTGCTTGAGTTTCAACAAAGTCTTCCCCACCAGAGGTATGGGAGGATAAGATACAGCAGACCCTCCCCCCCAGTCCAGGAGGAAGGCATCCGATGCCAGTCTGCCGTGGGCCTGAAGCCTGGAACAGAAATGAGGGACTTTGTGGTGGCTCGAGATGCGAAGAGATCCACCAAGGGGTGCCCCACACCTGGAAGATCTGTCGCACTACACGAGAATTGAGCGACCACTCGTGAGGTTGCATAATCCTGCTCAACCTGTCGGCCAGACTGTTGTTTACGCCTGCCAGGTATGTGGCTTGGAGCACCATGCCGTGACGGCGAGCCCAGAGCCACATGCTGACGGCTTCCTGACACAGGGGGCGAGATCCGGTGCCCCCCTGCTTGTTGACGTAGTACATGGAAACCTGGTTGTCTGTCTGAATTGGATAATTTGGTGGGACAGCCGATCTCTGAAAGCCTTCAGAGCGTTCCAGATCGCTCGCAGCTCCAGAAGATTGATCTGCAGATCGCGTTCCTGGAGGGACCAGCTTCCTTGGGTGTGAAGCCCATCGACATGAGCTCCCCAGCCCAGGAGAGACGCATCCGTGGTCAGCACTTTTTGTGGCTGAGGAATTTGGAAAGGACGTCCCAGAGTCAAATTGGACCAAATCGTCCACCAATACAGGGATTTGAGAAAACTCGTGGACAGGTGGATCACGTCTTCTAGATCCCCAGCAGCCTGAAACCACTGGGAAGCTAGGGTCCATTGAGCAGATCTCATGTGAAGGCGGGCCATGGGAGTCAAATGAACTGTGGAGGCCATGTGGCCCAGCAATCTCAACATCTGCCGAGCTGTGATCTGCTGTGACGCTCGTACCCGCGAGACGAGGGACAACAAGTTGCTGGCCCTCGCCTCTGGGAGGTAGGCGCGAGCTGTCTGAGAATCCAGCAGAGCTCCTATGAACTCAAGTTTCTGCACTGGGAGAAGATGGGACTTTGGGTAATTTATCACAAACCCCAGTAGCTCCAGGAGGCGAATAGTCATCTGCATGGACTGCAGGGCTCCTGCCTCGGATGTGTTCTTCACCAGCCAATCGTCGAGATATGGGAACACGTGTACCCCCAGTCTGCGAAGTGCCGCTGCTACTACAGCCAGGCACTTTGTGAACACCCTGGGCGCAGAGGCGAGCCCAAAGGGTAGCACACAGTACTGGAAGTGACGTGTGCCCAGCTGAAATCGCAGATAATGTCTGTGAGCTGGCATTATCGGGATGTACGTATAGGCGTCCTTCAAGTCCAGAGAGCATAGCCAATCTTTTACCTGAATCATGGGAAGAAGGGTGCCCAGGGAAAGCATCCTGAACTTTTCTTTTACGAGATATTTGTTCAGGGCCCTTAGGTCTAGGATGGGACGCATCCCCCCTGTTTTCTTTTCCACAAGGAAGTACCTGGAATAGAATTCCAGCCCTTCCTGCCCGGATGGCACGGGCTCGACCGCATTGGCGCTGAGAAGGGCGGAGAGTTCCTCTGCAAGTACCTGCTTGTGCTGGAAGCTGTAAGACTGAGCTCCCGGTGTACAATTTGGAGGTTTGGAGGCCAAATTGAGGGTGTATCCTTGCCGGGACTATTTGCAGAACCCACTGATCGGAGGTTATGAGAGGCCACCTTTGGTGAAAAGCTTTCAACCTCCCCCCGACTGCAGGTCGCCCGGCACTGACACTTGGATGTCGGCTATGCTCTGCTGGAGCCAGTCAAAAGCCCGTCCCTTGCTTTTGCTGGGGAGCCGAGGGGCCTTGCTGAGTCGCACGCTGCTGACGAGAGCGAGCGCGCTGGGGCTTAGCCTGGGCCACAGGCTGTCGAGAAGGAGGATTGTACCTACGCTTGCCAGAAGAGTAGGGACCAGTCTTCCTTCCCCCGAAAATCTTCTACTGTAGAGGTAGATGCTGAAGGCTGCCGGCGGGAGAACTTGTCGAATGCGGTATCCCGCTGGTGGAGATGCTCTACCACCTGTTCGACCTTCTCTCCAAAAATATTGTCCGCACGGCAAGGCGAGTCCGCAATCCGCTGCTGGAGTCTGTTCTCCAGGTCGGAGGCACGCAGCCATGAGAGCCTGCGCATCACCACACCTTGAGCAGCGGCCCTGGACGCAACATCAAAGGTGTCATACACCCCTCTGGCCAGGAATTTTCTGCACGCCTTCAGCTGCCTGACCACCTCCTGAAAAGGCTTGGCTTGCTCAGGGGGGAGCGCATCCACCAAGCCCGCCAACTGCCGCACATTGTTCCGCATATGTATGCTCGTGTAGAGCTGGTAGGACTGAATCTTGGCCACGAGCATAGACGAATGGTAGGCCTTCCTCCCAAAGGAGTCTAAGGTTCTAGAGTCTTTGCCCGGGGGCGCCGAAGCATGCTCCCTAGAACTCTTAGCCTTCTTTAGGGCCAAATCCACAACTCCAGAGTCATGAGGCAACTGGGTGCGCATCAGCTCTGGGTCCCCATGGATCCGGTACTGGGACTCGATCTTCTTGGGAATGGTGGGGATTAGTTATAGGTTTTGTCCAGTTCACCAGCAATGTCTTCTTAAGGACATGGTGCATGGGTACTGTGGACGCTTCCTTAGGTGGAGAAGGATAGTCCAGGAGCTCAAACATTTCAGCCCTGGGCTCGTCCTCCACAACCACCGGGAAGGGGATGGCCGTAGACATCTCCCGGACAAAGGAAGCGAAAGACAGACTCTCAGGAGGAGAAAGCTGCCTTTCAGGAGAGGGAGTGGGATCAGAGGGAAGACCTTCAGACTCCTCGTCAGAGAAATACCTGATGTCTTCCTCTTCCTCCCACGAGGGCCTCACCCTCGGTGTCAGACACAAGTTCACGAACCTGTGTCTGCAACCGCGCCCGACTCGACTCCGTGGAGCCACGTCCACGATGGGGGCGTCGAGAGGTAGACCTCCCTCGCCCGCATCGGCGAAGCTCCCTCCGCCGACGTAGTTGGGGAGCCCTCCTGGGAGGCGACGGCAGTCGGTACCGCATGCGGCACCGACGCCGGTGACCTCACCTCGGGCGATGGACCAGCCGGTGCCACGCTCAACGGTACCGGAGGCGCAAGCACCGCCGGTACCGGAGGGGTAGGGCGCAACAGCTCTCCCAGAATCTCTGGAAGAACGGCCCGGAGGCTATCGTTCAGAGCGGCTGCAGAAAAAGGCATGGAAGTCGATGCAGGCGTCGACGTCAGAACCTGTTCCGGGCGTGGAGGCTGTTCCGGGCTGTCCAGAGTGGAGCGCATCGACACCTCTTGAACAGAGGGTGAGCGGTCCTCTCGGTGCCGATGCCTGCTGGGTGCCGACACCCTCGGCGACCCAGAGCTCTCGGTGCCGACACGGGAAGGGGACCGGTGTCGATGCTTCTTAGATTATTTGCGAAGCACGTCACCGGCGCTTCCCGGCACCGACGAGAAGGACGTAGAATCCAGCCGTCTCTTCCTCGTGGCTGAGACCGAAGAGGGTCGATCTCGGGGGGGCTGTACCGCAGGAGCCCTCAGGGTAGGGGGAGACCCACCCGAAGGCTCACCGCCACCAGCAGGGGAGTGGACAGCCCTCACCTGCACTCCAGACGAAGCACCACCGTCCGACGACATCAGCAGACGAGGTCCCGGTACCACCGACGTCGATGCAGTCACCCGATGTCTCGGCGCCGATGCAGAGGGTCGATGCCTCGATGCACTCGATGCACTGGCCGCCGAGGATGAAGGTCTGGACGCTGCAGACGTCGATGCACTCGATACCCCCGGTGCCGATGCCGACGAAGAGCCCGAGAACAAAATGTTCCACTGGGCCAACCTCGCTACCTGAGTCCGCTTCTGTAAAAGGGAACACAGACTACAGGCCTGAGGGTGGTGCTCGGCCCCCAGACACCGAAGACACGAAGCGTGCCTGTCAGTGAGCGAGATTACCCGGGCGCACTGGGTGCACTTCTTGAAGCCGCTGGAAGGCTTCGATGTCATGGGCGGAAAAATCACGCCGGCGAGATCGAAAGACAAATGGCGAAATTTGGCACCAGCAGAAAAAAGCGGGAAGGAAATTTCGACCAGGGCCTAAGTAAGGCCTACCCCGACGACGAAAGAAAACTTACCGGGGTGAAAAAAACTCGAACTAGAGGAAGGGGAAAAAGCCAAAAGAGGATTTTTTCCAACACTTTTGAAGCAAACGAGTCGAAAACGACGCACGAGGTCGACTTTTTCGGGGCACGAAACGGAAACACAACCGTCCCGAGCGCGGAGAAAAGAAGACTGGCCGGCACAAGCCGGTTTTCGGGCGGGAAGACGGCCGCGCATGCGCGGTGCGCATCGGCGCGCGAGGGCTAGCAAAGGACTTTCCTAGTGAAGATTCCGATTGGAGGGGCTGCCGTGGACGTCACCCATCAGTGAGAACAAGCAGCCTGCTTGTCCTCGGAGAACAACTTTAACAACACTTCAGGGTGTCATAGCATTATAATTTAGCCTTGCCAAGATTGGTATATGTCTCAGTAAATAAATAAAATAAATACAATTTCAGAGTTGCGGCTTTTGGTTAATAGCTGATAATGGTGCATGAAACGTAGGATTACATGTTTATCTTGAGAAAAACAGGGGCTCAACAGGCAGAAGTGTGCAGCACCTGCCAAGCTTCAACCTACCTCTATGCTCAAGTACATGTATTTTCCTACATACAGTGGGGGAAATAAGTATTTGATCCCTTGCTGATTTTGTAAGTTTGCCCACTGACAAAGACATGAGCAGCCCATAATTGAAGGGTAGGTTATTGGTAACAGTGAGAGATAGCACATCACAAATTAAATCCGGAAAATCACATTGTGGAAAGTATATGAATTTATTTGCATTCTGCAGAGGGAAATAAGTATTTGATCCCCCACCAACCAGTAAGAGATCTGCCCCTACAGACCAGGTAGATGCTCCAAATCAACTCGTTACCTGCATGACAGACAGCTGTCGGCAATGGTCACCTGTATGAAAGACACCTGTCCACAGACTCAGTGAATCAGTCAGACTCTAACCTCTACAAAATGGCCAAGAGCAAGGAGCTGTCTAAGGATGTCAGGGACAAGATCATACACCTGCACAAGGCTGGAATGGGCTACAAAACCATCAGTAAGACGCTGGGCGAGAAGGAGACAACTGTTGGTTCCATAGTAAGAAAATGGAAGAAGTACAAAATGACTGTCAATCGACAAAGATCTGGGGCTCCACGCAAAATCTCACCTCGTGGGGTATCCTTGATCATGAGGAAGGTTAGAAATCAGCCTACAACTACAAGGGGGGAACTTGTCAATGATCTCAAGGCAGCTGGGACCACTGTCACCACGAAAACCCTGGGAAACACATTACGACATAACGGATTGCAATCCTGCAGTGCCCGCAAGGTCCCCCTGCTCCGGAAGGCACATGTGACGGCCCGTCTGAAGTTTGCCAGTGAACACCTGGATGATGCCGAGAGTGATTGGGAGAAGGTGCTGTGGTCAGATGAGACAAAAATTGAGCTCTTTGGCATGAACTCAACTCGCCGTGTTTGGAGGAAGAGAAATGCTGCCTATGACCCAAAGAACACCGTCCCCACTGTCAAGCATGGAGGTGGAAATGTTATGTTTTGGGGGTGTTTCTCTGCTAAGGGCACAGGACTACTTCACCGCATCAATGGGAGAATGGATGGGGCCATGTACCGTACAATTCTGAGTGACAACCTCCTTCCCTCCGCCAGGGCCTTAAAAATGGGTCGTGGCTGGGTCTTCCAGCACGACAATGACCCAAAACATACAGCCAAGGCAACAAAGGAGTGGCTCAGGAAGAAGCACATTAGGGTCATGGAGTGGCCTAGCCAGTCACCAGACCTTAATCCCATTGAAAACTTATGGAGGGAGCTGAAGATGCGAGTTGCCAAGCGACAGCCCAGAACTCTTAATGATTTAGAGATGATCTGCAAAGAGGAGTGGACCAAAATTCCTCCTGACATGTGTGCAAACCTCATCATCAACTACAGAAGACGTCTGACCGCTGTGCTTGCCAACAAGGGTTTTGCCACCAAGTATTAGGTCTTGTTTGCCAGAGGGATTAAATACTTATTCCCTCTGCAGAATGCAAATAAATTCATATACTTTCCACAATGTGATTTTCCGGATTTAATTTGTGATGTGCTATCTCTCACTGTTACCAATAACCTACCCTTCAATTATGGGCTGCTCATGTCTTTGTCAGTGGGCAAACTTACAAAATCAGCAAGGGATCAAATACTTATTTCCCCCACTGTATGTACTGGGACCTCGACCCACCTCCCCACTCTAGGTACATGCATTCTTCTACATATTTACTGCGACCTCGACCCACCTCTCCGTTCTTCGTACATGTATTTTTCTACATATATTGCAGCTTCGACCCACCTCTCCACGCTAGGTTTGTGTATTTTTCTACATATTTATTGCAGCTTCAACCCACCTCTCTGCTCTTGGTACATGTATTTTTCGCGGTTTCAACCTACCTCTCTGCTCTAGGTACATGCATTTTTCTACATATTTATTGCGGCTTCAACCCACCTCTCCGCTCTTGGTACGTGTATTTTCCTATGTATTTATTGTGGTTTCAACCCACCTCTGCGCTGTAGGTACATGCATTTTTCTACATATTTATTGCGGCTTCGACCCACCTCCAGTCTGGTAGCCCCTGTGCTACCTTGGAGGAGGGAGGTCTCCTAGAAGGCCAGCATCACCCTAGTGTAGGAAGTACTCCTGTAGCCAGTACCTGTCCACCAGGGGATGTGCTATCCTCTCGCAACGAGGCTAAGTCTCCAAGTGCTGCCCAGGAAGGAAAGGTTAGGACAGCTGTTGTAGTTGGGCATATAGATAGCTGGGTGGCTGGTGGACGTGAGGATCGCCTGGTGACTTGCCTGCCTGGTGCGAAGGTGGCAGACCTCACGCATCACCTAGATAGGATTTTAGATAGTGCTAGGGAGGAGTCGGCTGTCTTGGTACATGTGGGTACCAATGACATAGGAAAATGTGGCATGGGCGTAGACTGGGGGGGGCGAGGAGGGGCATTGCCCCCCCCAAACTTGTCTTACCGGAAGTTGCGGGTGCGCCAGTAATAAAAGCACCAAACAGGCAGCTCCGACTCCGTCCTTCGCTTCCCTTCCCTCAGCGTTCCGCCCCAAAGGAAATGACATCAGAGGAAGGCGGGACACTGAGAGGGCAGGGAAGCGAAGAACGGAGTCGGTGCTTCCTCCTGTTTGTTGCTTTTACTACGCCAGGAGTTCATGTTCGCCGCTCTGTTCTTCGCGCCAGTGAGCGCCAGGCCAGCTCTAGGAAGGAAGAAGGCCAGAAGGGGAAGGCGCCGGCACCGCGAAGCCATCTTCTGACTGGTAAATCAATGTTTCCTTTCCACTCCGAGTCCTCCCCCGCGCATCCAGCCGTCGCCATTCACTCTTGTGAGCTTTCTGGATCCCTATCTCTACTCTTTTCCCTTCTCTTCATCTTCCCTCTTTTTTTTCTCTAGGTGATTGCAATGGGAGTATGGTCTTGTAGATTCTGACATTTATTTTATATATATACTCCAGTCATTATTTAGCTCAGCTGGTGTGGTGAACATTGTTTCAAACACTTACAACCGCTGGCTGAATTAGTGTAGGGGGGAGTCAGGAGAGCAATGATCATTTGTGGAGGGAGGTCAGGAGGGGTTCTAGAAGGAAAAAGCTCTTGGGGGAGCTCTTTTGGGAATGGGCTTTGTTAGTAGAAGCAGTCACAAACTCAGCTGATATTCAGCTATCTGCTTGTTTTTGCTGTCCTAACTTTAACCAGTTAGCAAACCTGGTAGCGGGAAGAATTACTGCCATTGCCTGGATAGCTACCGACCCTTCCCCAACTCCTCCTCTGGACTGCCTCGGTACTAACCAGATAGTGCCGAGGTCAGAGGCAATATTCAGCAGTTCTACCTTCTGAAGTGCCACCAAATATTGGTGGATGGCTTATGGCTAGCTCAGCGGGCTTTAACCTCTCCTGCCTGGATAAACCCTTTAGACTTTGATTGTTGGGGACAGAGGATGATAAAGAGCTCTTTTTTCATCCCTCCCCCCCCCCCCCCCCCCCCAATCTGCTCAGGGACACTTTTCTCAGTGTCACTTATGTGCAGGGTTTTGTTTTGTTTTACTGCACTTTTTGGTTTAGGATGGGAGGGGAGGTTGATCCTGTTTTTTCCTTGGGATGTTGTAGTGTTATTTTTATATGTGTTGTAGATAGGATTATTTATTTTGTCTCAGAATGCTCAAGGGTTATTTAGATGATCAATATTTGGTTATTTCTTGGAATGTTACTGGGTTAAAGGCGACATTGAAGAGATGGGCTTTGAGTAAGGATTTGAAGATGGGCAGGGAGGGGGCCTAGCGAATGGCCTCAGGGAGTTTATTCCAAGCATGGGGTGAGACGAGGCAGAAAAGGCGGAGCCTGGAGTTGGCGGTGGTAGAGATGGGTACTGAAAGGAGGGATTTGTCTTGAGAGCGGAGCCTACGGGTAGGAACGTAGGGGGAGATGAGGATAGGGAGAGGCTGCAGATCGAGTGCATTTGTAGGTTAGTAGGAGAAGCGTGAACTGTATGTGGTACCTAATCGGAAGCCAGTGAAGAGACTTGAGGAGAGGGGTGATATCTTTCCCATGGGCTTGTATATTGATCACTGAAGGTGTCAAGTATTGCAGTGATGCTTCTCGTGTTAGCCAACCCTTGTTAGCTTTAATTAGTTTGAAATAAATTATTAATCCTTCTGTCATAGGCAACACCCTTGGAACATGCCTGTTGGTCTCCTTAATAAGGCGATTTTTCTGTAAGCACTGAATAGGAAAAATCCTTTATGAATAAGACCCATTGTTTTGAACAGAACTTCAAATGTCAAATTCTTAAGAAGCTTAAAGCATGCAGAGTTTTTGCACTTTTTCCCTTCCTTCCTTCCTTCCTCCATATTAGCATATTCATTTGTACATATATATATGCAAATGAATATGCTAATATGCTCCGCCCCATCTTTTGCCCCCCCAAATGAAACAGTCAAACTACGCCCATGAAAATGTGGGAGAGAGGTTCTGGAAGCCAAATTTAGGCTCTTAGGTAGAAAGCTCAAATCCAGATCCTCTAGGGTAGCATTTTCTGAAATGCTACCTGTTCCATGCGCAGGGCCCAAGAGACAGGCAGAGCTCCAGAGTCTCAATGCGTGGATGAGACAATGGTGCAGGGAGGAGGGTTTTAGATTTGTTAGGAACTGGGCAACATTCTGGGAAGGGGGAGCCTATTGCGAAAGGATGGGCTCCACTTTAACCACGGTGGGAGCAGGCTGCTGGCATCGGCATTTAAAAAGGAGATAGAGCAGCTTTTAAACTAGAAATGGGGAGAAGGCCGACAGTCACTGAAAAGCGCATGGTTCGGGATAAGGTATCTTTCAAAGATATCACCAAAACAGGGAAGATAGGGTATCCTGATAGTGAGGTTGCAAACGAGACCGTAGTAGATCAGGTGTCCATAAATAAAAATAAAAATCAGACAAAAGATTGCAAATTAGTACTGTCAAGTACTAAGCATGATGTAAATAGGAGCAACAAACACAGTTTGAAATGTCTATATGTGAATGCCAGGAGCCTAAAAAATAAGATGGGAGAGTTAGAATATATTGCACTAAATGAAAAATTAGATATAATAGGCATCTCTGAGACCTGGTGAAAGGAGGCTAACCAGTGGGACACTGTCATACCAGGGTACAAATTATATCGTAGTGATAGGGTGGATCGAATTGGTGGAGGGGTAGCATTGTATATTAACGAGAACCTTGAATCAAATAGATTGAAAATTCTGCAGGAAACAAAACACTTCTTGGAATCACTGTGGATTGAAATTCCATGTGTAAAGGAGAAAAGAATGATAGGAGTGTACTACCGTCCGCCTGGCCAGGATGAACAGACGGATGCAGAAATATTAAAGGAAATTAGGGACGCAAACAAACTGGGCAACACAATAATAATAGGTGATTTCAATTACCCTGATATTGACTGGGTAAATGTAACATCGGGACACGCTAGAGAGGTAAAATTCCTTGACGAAATCAAGGACAGCTTTATGGAGCAGCTGGTACAGGAACCAACGAGAGAAGCAAAACTTCTAGACCTAGTCCTTAGTGGAGCGCATGATCTGGTGCAGGAGGTAATGGTGCTGGGGCCGCTTGATAGCAGTGATCATAATATGATCGGATTTGATATTAGCTTTGAAGTAAGTATACATAGGAAATCAAATACATTAGTGTTTAATTTTTAAAAAGGAAACTATGATAAAATGAGAAGAACGGTGAAAAGAAAACTTAGCAGAGCGACTGCGAGGGTCAAAAATTTACATCAGGTGTGGATGCTGTTCAAAAACACCATCCTGGAAGCCCAGGCCAAATATATTCCACGTATTAAAAAAGGAGGACGGAAGACCAAACGACAGCCAGCGTCATAGGCGGTCGGTGGCCCATCTGTTTGGGGAGGCTAAAGGGGGCGAGGTTAGGGTGGGGCCAGGGGTGGAACTTAAATCCATAATTGTCTGATAACACGCAGAAAAAATAAATAAAAATAAATAAATAAAAATAAAAGTCACAATTAATACCTTTTATTAAATTTAGATATTAGATATGTATCATATGTCAAAGAATAAAGTGGTTGCTCAAAGCATATTCTAACCACAATCACTCAACTGCAAAACACTATGCACAACTTTGTCCAAAAACACACTCAGAACCTTACTGTACCATAAATATTACACTGGGCAGACCTAATACACCAATATACCACCCATACGGAAAATGCAGACCATCAACAATATGAAACAAGGGATCATATCATCACAATTCTCATGTAGAGCCACAAAACACCCTAATTCATGTTTAATGTGGGATAAAATGCCATAAATAAGTAAATAAATATAAACTTTTAATGTTGAGCACCTGATTCTCAAAGTGGACATATTCCAAACACTATAATGAAAATAAAATGATCTTTTCTACCTTTGTTGTCTGGTGACTTTTTCTGATCATGCTGGCCCAGTATCCGTTGTGCTGCTATCTGTCCTCAGTGCAGGTCAGGAAGTCATCCTCCTTAAATATCTCCTCCCTGGCAACCCAGGACACCTCCAGCCAACACCCCCCTGCTTTCCAAGCAGTAAGATAAACAAACCATAAACCAATTTCTACAACTGCTAGAGGGCTTTCACTGCAGCTCCTGCTGTGAGGATGGAGGTAAATCAACAATTTAATCCCCTCAGAGCAGCTGGACTCCACAGCTGATCCATTCTGCTGCAGCAGGGGGGAGGCTTAACCTCTCCAAGCCTCTTATACCGGGCGCCTATGGCCGGCGTGGTTAAATAGTGAGGTGAAGGAAGCTATTAGAGCTAAAAGAAAATCCTTCAGAAAATGGAAAAAGGAACTGACTGAAAATAATAAGAAACGGCATAAGGAATGTCAAGTCAAATGCAAAGCGCTGATAAGGAAAGCTAAGAGAGACTTCGAAAAAAAAGATTGCTTAAACTTGTTTCTTTTTGTTTAAAAATGCCTCATACAAAGAAGAAAGGCGTGGTAAACAGCCACCCGCCAACGGTTCTTACCTCTTCGCCGGTTCAGATGACACTTGATCGCTTCACAACAAAGCCCACGTCTAATCCCGGCGAGAGTTTGCCCGCTGTGAGCACCGACGAAGGAGCGACGGCTCACCTGGGCTCAGAGATCTCTTTATCCCCCCCCCCCCCGGATATTAATCAACCACCTTGTCCAGCTCGTAGTCGGCAGTGGATGTCAGATCTCGCTGCTTCGGAAGTCGAAGGAGGCGGATCTGTATGTGGTGGCTCCACCCCGAAGCGGACTGAGAAGATAACTGTGGAACAACAAGCTCCCCAGGTGGTTACGCTGGCGTTGATCTGGACCGCTATCCAAGAACTGACTCAAACTGTAGCGAACACGGTAAAAGAGACTTCCCTGCTTGTAAGTAAAGTTGATGTTTTGACTGAAACTATGGATAACTTTTAAATAGATACTGCTTCAAAAATAGACTCGATTCAATCAGAAATAACGATGCTGAAACTGACTAATACTGCTCTGATTAAAGACAAATTGATGACTTTGAGAAAGATTGAACAACTTGAAAATTGTAATAAGCGTTTGAACCTACGGATATTAAGTTTTCCTGTTATAATTGGTTTGAGCCCGATGGAATTATTTCGTAAATACTTAATTGAAAATCTACAATATTCCCCCTCTCATATTCCTCCTGTCAATAAGATTTTTTATGTTCCTTTGCCTAAAAATAAAGAGGGGGAATCTGAGATAAGTAATCAAGCTAATTCACAAGAGAACAAGCAGGAAATTCAAGATCTTTCAGCATTTTTGGAACAGTCTTTTTCAGTAGTTTCACATCGACAGACTTTATTGATATCATTAGTCTTCGAACAAGATCTTAACGTGATATTAAAAATGTACTTCAAA
The DNA here is from genome assembly GCF_901765095.1 of Microcaecilia unicolor. Classification (NCBI taxonomy): domain Eukaryota; kingdom Metazoa; phylum Chordata; class Amphibia; order Gymnophiona; family Siphonopidae; genus Microcaecilia; species Microcaecilia unicolor. The sequence continues at coordinate 253,328,844 of NC_044033.1, forward strand.
AATTCTATGAAATTTTTTTGTGGATCCAGGGTCTGGATTTATCCAGACGTAACTAAAACTACTCAAGATAGGAGAAAGTTATTTCTCGCGCTAAGAGAGGAGACAAGGGCAATTGGAGCCTCTTTTTTGTTATCCTATCCTTGTAAATATATAGTGAAATATCTTAATGTAAAGTATGTTTTCTTTGAGCCGGACCAGTTAAAATCTTTCTTGGAACAAAAGTGGGTCCTTAATGTGTCCCCAGCTTATTATGGTGGATTAATAACCAGGCCATTTTCTTTATTACTTCTTATTATATAAGATTTCTTTTTTTTTTTTTTTACTACACACATCCCCCTTTGTTACGTGGTCTAAGGAAGAGTATAAAATTGTATCTTTTATCTAGTTTATGTTGTATTTGCATAAATGTAAATGTTAATAAAGTACAAAAAAAATTGTATCTTTTTTCTTAAATTCTTCTATACTTTTTTGCTTTTCTGTGTTTCTAAATTCAAGATGTAATGCTTGTTAATTATAAATAAATGAATAATAAAAAAAAGAAAAAAAAGATTGCGTTGGAGGCAAAAACACCTAGTAAAAATTTTTTTAGGTATATTAAAAGCAGGAAGCCAGCAAAAGAATCAGCTGGACCGCTAGATGACCGAGGAGTAAAAGGGGCAATCAGGGAAGACAAAGCCGTAGCGGAGAGATTAAATGAATTCTTTGCTTCGGTCTTCACCGAGGGAGATTTGGGTGGTATACAGGTGCCGGAAATGGTATTCGAAGCTGACGAGTCGTTGAAACTTAATGAATTCTCTGTAAACCTGGAGGATGTAATGGGGCAGTTCTACAAACTGAACAGTAGCAAATCTCCTGGACCGGAGGGTATTCAACCCAGAGTACTGATAGAACTGAAAAATGAGCTTGCAGAGCTATTGTTAAAAATATGTAATCTATCCTTAAAATCGAGCGTGGTACCAGAAGATTGGAAGGTGGCCAATGTAACGCCGATTTTTCAAAAAGGTTCCAGAGGAGATCCGGGAAATTATAGACCGATTAGTCTGACGTCAGTGCTGGGCAAAATGGTAGAGATTATTATTAAGAACAAAATTACAGCGCATATTCAAAAGCATGGATTAATGAGACAAAGTCAACACGGATTTAGTGAAGGGAAATCTTGCCTCACCAATCTACTACATTTCTTTGAAGGGGTGAAAAAACATGTGGATAAAGGGGAGCAGGTTGATATTGTGTATCTGGATTTTCAAAAGGCGTTTGACAAAGTACCTCATGAAAGACTCCAGAGGAAATTGGAGAGTCATGGGATAGGCGGTAGTGTTCTATTGTGGATTAAAAACTGGTTAAAAGATAGAAAACAGAGAGTAGGGTTAAATGGTCAGTATTCTCAATGGAGAAGGGTAGTTAGTGGGTTCTGTGCTGGGACCGCTGCTTTTTAACATATTTATAAATGACCTAGAGATGGGAGTAACTAGTGAGGTAATTAAATTTACTGATGACACAAAGTTATTTAAAGTCGTTAAATTGCGGGAGGATTGTGAAAAATTACAAGCGGACCTTACAAGACTGGGAGACTGGGCGTCTAAATGGCAGATGACGTTTAATGTGAGCAAGTGCAAAGTGATGCATGTGGGAAAGAGGAACCCGAATTATAGCTATGTCATGCAAGGTTCCACGTTAGGAGTCACGGACCAAGAAAGGGATCTAGGCAGTGGTGTGCTGGAGCAGGCTCTCACAGGCTCTCGAGAGCCGTTTGTTACGTTTTTAAGAATTTTGGGAGCCGGTTCCCCATGGCTACTTTAACAAATGGATCCCAAAATGTGGGCTTGGGCCCCTCCTGAATTCTCTTTTACAATTTACCAGCATACCCCTGGATCTAGGTGTCGTCGTTGATGATACGTTGAAACCTTCTGCTCAGTGTGCTGCTGCAGCTAAGAAAGCAAATAGAATGTTAGGTATTATTAGGAAAGGAATGGAAAACAAAAATGAGGATGTTATAATGCCTTTGTATCGCTCCATGGTGCGACCGCACCTTGAATATTGTATTCAATTCTGGTCGCCGCATCTCAAAAAGATATAGTGGAATTAGAAAAGGTGCAGAGAAGGGCGACGAAAATGATAAAGGGAATGGGACGATTCCCTATGAGGAAAAGCTAAAGCGGCTAGGGCTCTTCAGCTTGGAGAAAAGGCGGCTGAGGGGAGATACGATAGAGGTCTATAAAATAATGAGTGGAGTTGAACAGGTAGATGTGAAGCGTCTGTTCACGCTTTCCAAAAATACTAGGACTAGGGGGCATGCGATGAAGCTACAATGTAGTAAATTTAAAATGAATCGGAGAAAATATTTCTTCACTCAATGTGTAATTAAACTCTGGAATTTGTTGCCAGAGAATGTGGTAAAGGCGGTTAGCTTAGCGGAGTTTTAAAAAGGTTTGGACGGCTTCCTAAAGGAAAAGTCCATAGACCGTTATTAAGTGGACTTGGGGAAAATCCACTATTTCTGGGATAAGCAGTATAAAATGTTTTGTACATTTTTGTGATCTTGCCAGGTATTTGTGACCTGGATTGGCCACTGTTGGAAACAGGATGCTGGGCTCGATGGACCTTTGGTCTTTCCCAGTGTGACAATACTTATGTACATGCATTTTTCTACATATTTACTGCGACCTCGACCCACCTCTCCGCTCTAGGAACATGCATTTTCTACACATTTATTGTGGCTTCAACCCACCTCTCCAACTCTATGTATTTTCCTACATATGTATTGCAACCTTGACCCACCTCTCCGCGCTAGTTACATGCATTTTTCTACATATTGCAGCTTCGACCCACCTCTCCGTTCTTGGTACATGTATTTTCCTACGTATGTACTGCGACCTCGACCCACCTCTCCGCTCTAGGTACATGTATTTTTCTACAATTTATTGCAGATTCGACCCATCTCTTCGCTCTAGGTACATGCATTTTTCTACGCATTTATTGCGGCTGCGACCCACCTCTTCACTCTAGGTACATTATTCTACATATTTACTGCGGCTTCGACCCACCTCTCCGCTCTAGGTACAAGTATTTTTCTACATATGTATTGCGGTTTTGACACACTTGCACACGCTAGGTATATGTATTTTTCTACATATTTATTGTGAATGTACAAAATTATCTCTTTTCTAATGTTTCTAGTGCTGAACTATCACTGGGAGACCCACACACATTCTGGTTGTAAATGGGAGACACAAACACACTGCCAGGCTTGTCACTGAGACTATGTCACACACTCTGTTGGCTGTCAGAAGGATACTTACACACACACTGCAAAGGTTTGAGAAGGGTTGGGCACCTTTTGAGAAGTGGGTCCTATGGAGTAATATGAAATTACAAATTGTTTGAAAGGAGCAATGAGACTGTGTGGGTGTCATGGAAGGGTGGGTAAATGAACTGGGGTGGGTGCAGGAAAGGGATGAATCATCTCTTTAGAATGGAATTTGGAACAGAGTTTGTTCAATTCATTATGCTTGTTTGAACACCCTCTGTCTCCCTTTCTTTTCCCTTCCTTCCGTTTTCCCACTCTAATTTACTAAAATGTAACTGCAATGTATTTGTTTTTATTTATTTTTAATAAGTTCATTGTAAGCCGCTTTGGGGCCACAACACTGTGGCAAAAGGCAGGGTATAAATGTACTGAAATAAATAAATATTTTTTTCTTAACATCTCCCTTGGCAGAAATAACAGCTACTAAAGGTTTCCTGTAGCCAACTAAGAAGCTTTCTATTCTCACTCTTTTAGATCAGAAATATTTGTAGGTCTTGATTGCACTGCATCCTATAGATTTTCAAAAACATTCAAGTCTGAGGACTGTGAAGGCCCATTCCAAAAACCTTCATTTTTCTTGTAAATACTTCATGGTTGATACCATGTTTTGGATGATTGCCTTGCTGATATATCCAAACTCTTCTCAGCTTCAGTTTCTCTCCTGAGTTTGTGGACATTAGTGTTCTAGGACATGCTGATATTTACTTAAACTCATCCAAGCCGAACCAGTGAAGAAAAATATTACAAGGAGGAAAAAAGATCTCATACAACTGTGGCAATTAATTAAAAATTCTTCTGCACACAGTGCAAAAGGTAATCATGGATGAAACCCCCTCAAAAATGTTTTTTGTTGTTTTTTTATCTTGCAGTATAAAAATCTTTCCATCTCATATAATATAATATCATTCAGACACATCCTATGCACTGCCACATAACTTTAATAGTGAAAAACTTATCTTAGTGGCGCCTGTGCAGTTCATGTGAAGCATGGTACACCCCAGCCGGATAATTTCAACTTATGTGCAGTCCCAACGGTCCCATTTCGCATCCGCCTCTTCAGGAAACCACACTGGTTCTGGAACAAAAAAAATTTTATATGTAACAAAACCCATGAACTGAAAAAATAAAAAACCATGCCAAAACAAAAAGAAACACAAAAACAACTGCAATCATGCTGCTAACTCTGGCTCGTTGGAGGGTAGACTTTCCACTGCCCCACTTCTGGCAAACAACAGGACCGGGCGGGCGGTTACCTATAAAAGCCATCAATTCAGCTGCCATCCAATCAAGAATTGAACAGCGTTGGATTTATCGTCTAAAATCTTTGGAACCTCAGGGACTGAATTTGATGATGCATTGGACAACGTTCTTGTAGTCTGCTCATTTTTATGTTTTTTAGGGGGTTTATTTTGACTTTTGGTACTGTAGTTTCATTTTTGAATTTTTATCGGTTGGCCTGTCATCAGCTGATTATGATGTGGCAATTCTTGATTAGGCAGCAGCTAAATTGATGGCTTTTATAGGTAACCGCCCGCCCAGTCCCGCTGTTTGCCAGAAGTGGGGCAGTAAGAAGTCTACCCTTCAGCGAGCCAGAGTTAGCAGCATGATTGCAGTTGTTTTTGTGTTTCTTTTTTGTTTTGGCACGTTTTCATTTTCAGTTCATGGTTTTTCTTACATATAAAATCATTTTTTGTTCCAGAACTAATGTGGTTTCCTGAAGAAGCGGATGCGAAATGGGACCATTGGGATCGCACATGTTCAAATCAGCCAGCTGGGGTGTACCATGCTTCACATGAACTGCACAGGTGCCACTAAGATAAGTTTTTCACTATTAAAGTTATGTGGCAGTGCGTAGGCTGTGCTTGAATGATATTATATGAGATGGAAAGATTTTTATAGTGCAAGATTAAAAAAAAACATAAAAAAACTTTTTGAAGGGGTTTTGATCCAAAAGAGCTCAAAACACTGCAGCCAGATTCATATATAAAATCTCTTGTTTTGAAAGTGCCTCCTCTTTATTAATAATCAAGCTACACTGGTTTCCCATCAAAGCGAGAATCACCGTCAAATTTTGTGCCTTTATCTTTCAAGTCCTAAATGGCACAGCTCCAGACTATATGGTACCATTAATAAACTTATCTCAAAGAAATGTTAAATGTGAAGTGAGAGACTATCTTGGACTACATCTTCCAAACTGCAAAAAACTAATCTACAAAACTGTCCACTTTGCAGACTTCACTTACCTGGGAACTAAATGGTGGAACTCCTTACCACCCAAAATAAGAAATATACAGGAATATACCATTCTGCAAAATCCTTAAATCATTCCTTTTCAAGAAAACCCTCACAAAGAACAACCATACCTCAAACAAGTAATTCTTATCTCAAACAACTAATTCTTACCTGAGATTGTTATTGCTTTATTTACCATTAACCTTCTCAATGCTTCATGTACAATTTCTCATTCTTAATAGATTTTCCAAATGTTAAATATCCATAGTTATCCCTGTACATCTATGATATTGTATAATTGGGTTCTTATAAAAAAAAATCACTTTTTATGCATTAGTCTCTGTTATGTATCCTGTACTGTTTATTGTAAGCCACACTGAACTCAAAACTTGTTTGGGATAATGTGGGATATAAATGTCACAAATGGATTACTTTTTGCACTGTGTGCAGAAGAATTTTTAATTAATTGCCACAGTTGTATGAGATCTTTCTTCCTCCTTGTGATATTTTTCTTCACTGATTGGGTTTGGATGAGTATCTGTAATAGATTTCAGTGAAGTTGATCAGTTGTGGTTTATATTTACTTAAACCCATCTTCCTATGCACAATATTTCTTGTGCCACTGGCTGCAACGCTCCTCTAAAATATAACAGACTGTCTATGCTCAAGGGTTGGAAAGGCATTTTCTTCGGATGTCCAAATTTATCTTGCGTGGTTGTGAAAGAATAGTAAGTTTCAGGCTTATCAAGGTTTTCTGTTGCATACTTTAAAGAACAATTTTCACGATAAGGCTGTAGAAGAGGCTTCTTTCTAGCACTCTCCCATGGAGATCATTGTGGACAACTTACTTCAGTGTCACCTAAACTTATTAGAGCATTTTCAGTACGTATTTTGCAGATATGATCAGTTTTTGGAAGTTTTACCATCATCTTCTTGGTCTTCCAGAGCTTGCCTTGAATTCAGCAATTCATTGTCACTTCATTTCTTAACCATGTTTTTGAAATTGCTTGCTCGCTTGAAATGTTGATTTTTTTTTTTATAGCCGTTCTCTGCTTTTTAATAGTGACTTACTTTCTTTTTCAAAATGTACAAACAGCTGCTTAGATGATCCCATGGTTGTTGAGAGCCTAATGGTTAGTGCAGAGGGCTAAGAACCGAATTCAATTCCCACTGCAGCTCCTTGTGACCCTGGGCAAGTCACTTAATCCTCCACTGCCCCAGGTACAGAAACTTAAGATTGTGAGCCCACAAGGGACAGAGAAAGTACCTGTATGTAATATGTAAACCACTTGGGTTGTGATACGGAAAGGTGGTATTTCAAATCATTACTCTTACCTTTGTTATTCAAACATTTGGCAAAATAAAATACATCTATATATTTTTTCTTTTTAAATGTCCTAGCACCTCCTCTTCCATTCCCAACTTTTGGGTATCTACAGCCAAATCTGTCTAAGCTCCTCCATCTGCAACATCCATGTGGATGAAAGTGCGTCTTCTTTCTGAGATGTTCTACACTGCTTCCTCCTTTCCCCACAACCCCTGCTTTTCTGATGATTTGGTATTATACTTCATATAAATAGCCACTCCTGCTCTTTCTTGGTGAACTCTATCATTCCTAAACAGATTGTAACCCAAGGGAGAACCTCACACTTATCTCTCCCCTAAAAGCACAGAAAGGAGCTGCGAGAATTGAAGGAACATTGAGGGATGGGAGACCAGCTGCAAGCAGACTCTGGGAATGCTGCAGAGGTGGAAATGGATAATATCATCCTATGACAAAAGGGACAAGAAAGATATCTATCATCTGCACATCTCTTCTTCTACATAAAAGTACTTATAAGCAGAAGGTGTTGCTTCCCTTCTCCTTCCTGCCCCTGCTGAGCTTCATCACAGAAAAAGGCCAAAAGGTTCAATCACAGCTGAAATCTCAACCCCTATCCAGGACAAAATTTCAGCCTGCTTGTCCGACATTGCTGATTGGATGTCTCAACGTCATCTAAAGCTAAACATTACCAAAATGGAACTTCTCATTTTTCCCCCTAAATCCACCTCCCCTCTTCCCCCTTTCTCTATCTCTGTTAATGGCTCTCACACCTTCCCTGTCTCCTCGGCTTGTAACCTTGGAGTCATCTTTGATTCTTCTCTCTCCTTCTCTGCACATATTCAACAGGTCGCCAAAACCTGTCGTTTCTTTATGTACAATATTAGCAAAATTCGGCCCTTCCTTTCTGAATACGCTAACAGAACCCTTATCCACACCCTTGTTGCCTCTCGCTTGGACTATTGTAATTTACTTCTCACTGGTCTTCCGCTCAGCCATCTCTCTCCTCTCCAATCTGTCCAAAATTCTGCGGCACGACTTATTTTCCGTCAGAATCATTTTACCCACAGTAGCCCACTCCTCAAATCACTTCACTGGCTCCCTATCCGCTTCCGCATACAGATTAAACTCTTACTGACCTTTAAATGCATCCACTCTGCAGCCCCCCCATTACCATTACCTCTCCACTCTTCTCTCTACATTCCTCCCCGTGAACTCCGCTCACTGGACAAATCTCTCGTCGTCCCCCTTCTCCTCCACTGCTAACACCAGGCTTCGTTCCTTTTCTCTCGCGGCACCTTATGCCTGGAATAGACTTCCTGAACCTATACGTCTAGCTCCATCGCTACCTGTTTTCAAATAAATGCTGAAAACCCACCTTTTCACTGCTGCTTTTAGCTCCTAGCTACTACTCAATTACCCTCCCCTTGTCCCTTCCTTCCTTCTCACCCGTTACTCTTCATTACCCATTACTTTTCATCACCCGTATCTGTCTTGTCTGTCTGTATTATTAGGATTGTAAGCTCTTTTGAGCAGGGACTGTCTCTTTGTGTCAGATGTTCAGCGCTGCGTGCGTCTGGTAGTGCTATACAAATGCTAATAATAATAATACATTTTGTAGGGCCCAGCTCCCTCTCCAGAAGTGCTGGTGCTGGCACCCTCGCAGGGTGCCTTCAGGCCTCAACAACCCCTCCCTTATTAGGAGACTAGGATGAGAAAATGACCTCTTGAAGGAAAAATTAACGCCTCACTGTGACTTCAACCCTCACTGCTTCTCCCTTAGGTCTGAGACCAGCCTGAAATCCACTCTTAAGAAGGGCATTGTGATGTTTATAAACCAGAGGAGGTCTCCAACTTTGAAATTATAATTTTCAATCATTTCACTGTTAACGTACATCTTATTAATTTTCTAGCACAGCTGATTACTGTAATAAAACCATGATGAGATTAAACAGCCCTTTTGCTTTCATGCAGGGGAAGGTCAGGCCAATAAATTTGGCAGGATGCCCTTATGCCAGCAGGAATGATGCTGTAATGTGGTACAGGTAACGGGTAAGTGGCTCAATCTGTATTCTGGAAAATAGAACACTGAGCACTTCGTTTGGGTCTTTATCTGCCGTCATTTACTATGTTATGTTTGGCTATTAAACAGTGATTCGTAAAGCAATGGCGCCTCCCTGTGTCAGAATCAGAATTCTGCACTCAGTCATCATTTATTTATTTATTAGGATTTATTTACCGCCTTTTTGAAGGAATTCACTCAAGGTGGTGACAAACGAACACACTCTGAAACTGCATAAATAAAAATTGTTTAAAGAAAATAGGCATTTTATGGCAGCTTAGTCATTTTGGTAGCGCTATAGAAATGATTTGTAGTAGTAGTAGTTGTGACAAGCGGCAAGTTAAGCAGAGAGATCCAGCATTAGAGATTAATCGTGGGGCAGGAAGCAGAATAAAACTTGCTAAATAGTTCATTCAGGAACACCCGCGAAATGATTCAAAACGCAACCCTTTTCTAACACAACTGCACAACAGTCTGCATGGCAAATAATCACTGAGGGGCCATTCTCCCTTTGCATGTGGCTAGGAAAAGACCCTGAATTGATCTGTGCTGCCATCTCCCATTGACATTTTAATATTGCAGATATTTGCAATGTCTGCAGTTATAAACACAGGGCCTGATATTCCAAAGAGCTGAACTGGGTTAAACCCCGCTAAGCTGGACATCTAGCAGTATTGAGACTTTAGCAGTTAGTGGTACTGAATCTTGCCTGCGACTGACCAGGCAAGTCTGGTGGGTGCCAGGGTAGAGCTGAAACTTCAATCTGCTAACTGGCAAAGTACGCAGATAAAGTTTGGACAGTAAAGTCTGTTCTAACTTTATCCGCTGATCAGGATCATCTCGACTTATCCACCACCACTGGCTGCCTATTACGCACCATATACAATTAAGATTCTTCACCTTACTTTTACACCCTTATATCATGGCATCCCTCCTTACCTTTCTTCTTCCAACGTCCCTTACGCATGCCCAGACTTCTCCGCTCCTTGAACAATTGCTGGTTGGCTATTCCTTCCTCTTGAATGGCAAACATCGCCTTCTACTACACTGCTACTTCCCTCTGAAATTCCTTTCCCCCTCAGGTTCGTTTAGAATGATCACGCCCAGAATTTAGGAAGATTTTACAAGCTTCCCTATTTCAAAAGGCTTTTGGCAATTACCCATCTTCCACTGGCTGGGCCACTGTATATGTGCATTGCTCTGTTTTCTGTATATTTTGCTACATGGTGTCGTAACTGTACTTTGTGGAAGTCATGATAGTGAGTCAGTTTTGCATGACTGATCACAATGGAATTCCTTTCCTTTTCTATTTGAGTTTAAGTTCACCGCTCTGTAATGCTCGCAGGAAGAGCTGTATATCAAATTTTAATTAACTGAACATCTGGGGTTAATTCGGCTTTCTGTAAGCAGCTTAAAAAACGCTGACTGCCGTGGGCTGAACTGTCCACCCCACTGCTTTCATCCTATGAGCTCCAGCCTAAGCAAGCAGCACACACCCAACAGGGCCCTTTTGTTTAAAAAGCGTTTATTCAATATTCTTAAAAAGAACAGTTAGGGCATACAGAGAGGAATGGTGTTAGAGAACACAGCCTGGGACTGGTGGAACACTATACTTTTATCCTGTTTTTACGGGCCTAATGGAGGCCACATGGCTCAAAACTCACAGCCTCCCAGTCTCAGGCCAAATCCACAGTGCGCTCCCCCCTCCCCCAACACCGTTCCCACAACTTGCCTAAGTTATGACACTTGCTCACACTTCTAGTAGTGTCCCTGTGAGCCCTATTGGGCAAAGCAACAGCTGCATTCATGGTGCAGCTTCTTTCAGACCCACAAATAAATAATTCTCCAAACTGCTGACCGAGAGTCAAACTGGCATTGACTAGTCCATGAAAGCTGCTTTACTGAGACCGACTGCAAATCCACGCATATGAGGGGGTGAGCTAGCATGATACCTCCACTCCTTAACACATCCCTGCCCAGACAGGGGCACGAAAGAAGAAATCCTCCACGCCCTCTTTCCATGATCTTCTGCAAGCAAAGTACAACGGAACGGAAAATTCACACAGTGAAAAAGTCATGACACTGCGATGGCTGGAATCGTATTTAGCTTTTCCGGAAGATCTGTGTTTAATGAGAAAGAGGGGCAGCTGCAGGTCCCAAGTGGTCTGACACTACAATGGGGACGTACTTCATCCGGGCTGATCCCAGAGGCTATTATCACAAAAAACACCCAACCTAAGGGAACTGTGGCAAAGTTCAAACTTAAGGACTTCCTGTCACTCATCCAACAGAGGGGCCAGGCTGGGAAGAGCCACATGGACCTCAGCAAGATTTACTCTCCGGTACAGTCAATGACCAGAACCTCTGGGTAGGGAAGAGAGATGGAATAAGAAAAAGGGGGTGGGGTAGGTAGGTAATAGCCAAAGAATTCAGTACTGCACCTAACTGTAAAGTGACGTGTACGTTCAAGGATGAAGATTGAGGTAACGGGTAGGCCAGTTACATGTGCGAGGTTGCAAAATTCCTAACACCCTTCCTCCAATCAAAATGCCTCACTTTAAAGGGCATTGTGACTCCCACATTACAGTGGGTGGGACCGGGCTTTTACAAATGACCAGACAGGTGACATTTTAAAAAGATTCATTGCCAAGGTGTGGAGAGAAAGGAAGTGCAGACAATTTCAGAGGGACTTGCCTGGCTAGAGGCCTGGAGATAAATAATATCTTCCCTTCAATGACTAAATGCAGCTGTCGAGCTTTACATGTAAACAAAGTGGCGGTCCCCAAAGGCAGGAGTTAAATCTGTTCAGGGATTTGAAACCTCATGCAAAAGAGCAGGTGCAAAATCCATAGGGAGGCCCACCTTCAAGCTGTCAGTGATTTTGGAAACTTATCTCTACAAGGAAAGGACATGATGAGGGTGAACGGCGCCCAGGGAGAATTTGCCTTCCTTCCACTTACGGATATAAAAAGATATTGGCATTGGCATCAGGGATGTCTTGGCTGGACATGTTCCTCCCACACAAACTCTCTAGCTTTCCAGCACAATGGCAGAGAGTTTGTTTTCGGAAGCCCTTCAATATTTCTGTGGCTCCCAAAAGTAACACAGATCCCAACACACACCTCCCCAAAAGACCAGAGTAGTGTAGGAAAGGATGGCCATGGAAGTTTGTTTCAGGAATCGGTGAATCAAAACAGGACTCTACATCCTCAACTGCTAGTGCAAACAATGCTGAAATATTTTTTAATAAGTGCCTGTGGTCCTCAGAGACCCCACCCTATAGCATGAAGCAGAAGAAGGGAGAGAAATGAGGCAGCAGTTCATCCCAGGATGGTTTCTCGTTTTGGTTGCTATGGCATTAAAAAAAAAAACTCCCAAAACACATTGCCACAACCAGCTCATGCAAAAATCAAGTGTCAGTGCACCCACCAAGCCAAATGGGTACACAGTCGACAAACGAGCATGAAAACCTAAGACCAGACTGTCCAGAGACTTCTTTTTTTATACCACCTCCAGGTTTTAAACTGAGTATATATCTACGGATGTGTGGTCCATGAAAACCTTCCCTCACAAGTGCATAATCGGAAAAGCAGCAAGATTCAGCTCTGCCTCACTAAAACTGACTTGCATCTTTCCAAACACCGACTCGCAGCTCTAGATTGTATCTGGCTCTTGGGGAAGGGGTACGGCACCAAGACCTTTTCCAAAGGAAGCGGCACTGAGAACATCAATAAAGTATAACAAAGGGAAGGATGTTACCACCTGGGCAAGGGGAAATCTCTCCTAGAGACAATATAAATATTGAAAAGAAAAAACATCTTAAAAAAAAAAAACACACTAAAATAAAAATACCACGACATGAAAATTTGTGGAAAAAAAAAATCAGCATTTTTATGCATATTAGAGCCAGAAATATGTATTAGTTTCTTGAGCTCTAAAAACCTGGTTTTCGCAGGTTGATTTTCCAACAGGGGCCTTCAACAATTAAGGTAGAAAAGAGGTCGAGGGGACCAAATGTTAATCTTCACCTTCTGGCTTTTGCCCACCAGGAGAGAGGGGTCAAAAAAATGCATTACAGAATTATCCTGACTGTTGAAAACAAAACCAGCAAGTGGAGTAGGGAGATGGACATTTGGGGGGGGGGGGGGGGGGGGGCAAAAGGATAAGAGATGTGTTGAGGCAAGAAAAACTGAGCCACAAATCCAGTCATCAGAGTAGAAGATCACCAATCCTCCTTAAAGGCTGTTAATTTTAAGAGAGAAGCCTCAGTGAGACTCTGTCACCTCCCTGTCAACAAGTGTTTCTCACCTCCTAGAAGCATAGCACCATTTGTAGGTATGTGAGAAAGAGAGAGAGGAGAAGAAAGATGGAGAAAGGGCAAGGCAGCAATGTTCGGAGACGGCTGCTTCCCTCAGGAGGGATCGCATCCTCTTACCAAACCCAACCAGAGATTGCCAGTCACTTCTGGATTTCTTCTTCTGGATGCTGGCACACAATGTGCTTAGGAGAGGAAGAGAATAAAAGGACAGAGGAAAACACACACACACACACTCCCTACACTTTTCCACCACAAAAAAATTAAGTCATTCTATAGTGCCCAAACACACTGTTGATTTGGAGCATACTGTACTTCCATTTCCAATGCCGTCTGAATTTGTTCACGGCATTCTATTTAATAAGATACTCAGGTTTTTTTTTTATGGAGGGGGTGGTTCATGGCTCTCTGCACTATGAAACTTTTGTAACGGATGGAAAGAATAAAAATCACAAATAAAATATCAAAGCACCAAGGTTTGGTCCTTCATTTGGACTCTTCGCTGGAGGTGGAGGCGGTATCGAGGTCAATCGAGCCATGGCTAACCACCAGCCGCAGACGCTTGCATGGAGTGAAAGGGTTGAAAGCCACCATTCTTTTTGTCTTGTCCTCAGGGCCAGCTCGGGCCAGCTTGGGTTCTATCCTGCTGGTGTTGTCCCTGCTAGGGCAATCCTCTGCTTGGGAACGGCTCCTCCTCCAGTTTTGCCCCACATTGAGGTTTACGTAGGCTTCTGAGGTCAGCTTGGGGTCCAGCTCCATCTCCACAGTCAGCCACTTCTGGATGTTCCTGGCAGGGTCATCTGGAGTTGCCCTTCCTGTGGGCATTTTGTGCACAGGTTGGATCTTACTATTCCATGTCTTGGCAGCTTCCAAAGGCTTCCTCCTTGTGGCTCTCCTTTCCGTCCGTGCTCTTAAAATGAGATGCCTGGCCTTGCAGGACCTCCGGGTGGTGGGCTGGGATGCTCTTTCGTCATCTTTACAGGCTTCACGGGAACCCCTATATTTCAGTGTATTCTGTATCGAGCTCTCCTCAGATCCCACCTCCAAGCTCTTTGTTGCTTCCTGAACACCAGCAGGCCTCGACATCTCTGCACAGGCTATCACAGACTTACTCAGGTCCACTTTGATGTAATGGGTCAAGCCGAGCTGCTTTAGCAAGCTGAGATCCAACGTTTTGAAAGAGCACTGATTCATCTCCGAATTCACGTTGACAGACTCAGTCACGGCAGCCAGGGGACTCCAGCTGGCTTCTGCTAGGGTTTCTGTCCATGTAACCGCAGGAGAGAAATGCTCATGTGAAACACAACCTGCATCCTTTAATATTAGTGAGTCCATCCCAGCAGCTGATCCCTGAGAGTCCGGAAGCAATGACAGGGTACCCAGGCTGTCTGATATGAGCGCTGGGCTAGAGCTCTCAGCTGAAGCGGGACTTTCCTCTTCTGAGCTACAAACAGTGAGAACAGATTCTTTGGTGGCCACAGAAATTGTTGCCTCATCAGAATCGGAAGCTGCTGGGGTCCAGACCTGGCTTTCTGCCACAACGTCCTCCTGTTCCTCGTTGGGAACTGCCTGCTGCCACATGAGGGAGACTACAGGCATCCTGATTTTACAGCAGCTACTGCGGCAGAGAGAGACCAGGGGAACCTTCTTCTGCCAGCTTCTCCCGTGCCTCAAGTGGTTATTCGGGACAATCTGCTCGTGTAAGCCACTCAAAGCCACTTCACGACCTGCACCTTTGCTGGGGATTGGCGATGGCAGATTTCCTCTGGGCAGCCTCTTCCCAACGGTGGAACAGGAACTGGAATAATGAGGGGTGGGGAGTGACCTGAGTCTCGGAGAGCGTGCCCTGCTGCTGAATTTTGAATGTCTTTTCAGAGACAGTCCATGCCGTGCACCTGTAAGAAAACAATAAAGATCAATGTAGGATAAGAGCAGCTCTGAGCTACCCCATGCATTCACTTTGTACAGATAATCTGCCTTCAAGGGCTCAAGTGAAAGGTGACACCCTGGGCAACTCCAAATAATCACCAAGGTTCAGTTAGGCCCCACCAAATGCCTCTTTTTACACTTTCCCCCCCTTGTCTCAGACACAGATGTCCAAGACAGAGCTGGACAGTGTCTCCCCCCTCAGACAACCACAGATGCTTCTTAACCAAAGTCACTGGCAGGTGAAACTAACGAAGCAGTGACATCTTAAAAGAGAAGCTTGGATTCTTAACAACAGATGTGCAAGCTTGTTTATATTCTGCACTAGTCACTGCATTTGTAGTCCGCCAGCTCCCTGAATAGGTGCAAAGCGGCTAATAGCGAGAATACCGGAACAGTATCCATCTGAGGCGACTCACTCAAGACCACGAGGCCTGGCTTCCCTGGTTCTCAGCCCCCTCTTCCACTATTCTGCTTAATACAGTCTGTCCAAACCTGTGCAGAATCACTGTAGGCAGACTAGTGTAGGTCTCTGGATCCTAGTGAGCACAATGTCTCAAAAATACCTCCTATACCTGAATGTAACTTACTTTGAGATAAAAGGCACACACTATACCCCAAATCCCTTCCCTTTCCCCACTTTTGTGGAATCACCTGCCACCTTACCCTGCCTCCTTCGGTTAGCACGGTGCGGGGCCTGCTTGCTGCACCGCCCCAGCAGTCTCCGCAGCCGGCTGTCCGTCTCACGCAGCTGGTACTTCTCCTGTGAGGTAGATTCCAACTTCTCCTTTCTCCACAGCCTGAAGGCTCCCTCCCCTTTCCTTGAAACACAAAAGGCGGGGGGGGGGGGGGGGGGGGGGGACGACAGTGGTGAGCAGAGCCTGAGAGATACTGAGGGAGGAAGTAAGAATTGAGAGGAGATGCACGACAGGAAAGGAGGGAGTCGCAGTGTTATCAGAGGAAGGCTGGACTAGGGTACTAACCAGGAAACGGGAGCAAGCACGTGAATTTGTAATATGGATGAACGACAGGACACAGTAAGACAAGCAATTGTTTTTATGGTGGGGATGGGGGGGGGGGGGGGGGGGGTAAAACTATCCTTGGAGGTTGCTAACCTACTCTCGCTCTCTTCCTCACCTTTCACATGTGCGACATTCACATGCTTCGTTCTGCTCCCCAAAAAAGCCATCACCATAAAAGCACGTTATCTCCTCTCCTGGCTGGATGTCCCTGAGAACTTTCACGCAAGCTGCATTGCCTTCTGTTGGCACAAACTTGAATCAAAAGAGAAAGAAAGACAACTCTTACACAGTCAGATCACGTGTGAAAAGCAGGCGGAAACCCAGACTACAGAACAGCGGCAAAAAAGTCTGCACAGTTAGGAAGCGAATGGCGCAGTTTCCTTTGATGCGCAGGGCTTCTGGGCCAGCTTAGCGAGGTGACCACGTAATGGCCCCTTTTGCCAGGAGTTCCCTGTAACCCACCTTGCAGTTTGGCCTGCAGTCTTTGGAGCCACCAGAGGGAGGAGGAGGAGAGGGACACAGACATCCGCCAGCAAAGACAAAAAAAAAAGAGAAGGAAAGAGATGAGTGTTTTTATGAAGCATCCCAGACATCCCCCGATACAGAGCGGCATTCATGCTCCAGCTTTGCGCACAGGGCTATCTGCGCTAGGTCACGCTCTGTGCTAATGCCCACAATTCCAGCTGAATATTAGGCTCGAGGCAGACGTGGGTGCCTCGGACATTTAGCAAGCGGTCACATCTTTGCACCTCCACTATTTGGTGGGGGGGCGGAGGGGGGACACACTCAAAAATCGGCACTAACCACTATTCTATCAAGGGCACGTGACCTTAATACAATCACGCTTGGCCCAAGACTTACATCTGCTGAAACCTGGTGTAAATGCTGGAGCCCGAAGGTTGTATTTTACGACTACACATGCAACTTTTCGGAACACAGGACTTGTTAATTAATTTGCGTGCACACAGATTTGAGCGCCATATATAGAACCCAGAAGTAAATGTCTATCAATCTTGCTGTACATTTGTACTTGATTTATATGCGTCTACCTGCTCTCTACCCATTGGACAATACAGGCCCACACCCTCTCTCTTTGCGCACTGCATGGACTCACCATCTCTACTCTCTCCTTCCTCCCCCAGGGAACTTCCACCTCTCACCCAGTGAATGACTGAAAACTGACACACCACAGAACCCTACGAGTTGATACAGGCTAGGCTTACCGTGGTTGATGAAGGCGGCGGGACCCAGCCAGAGCTGGGCGCATTTCTTTCGTGTGGAGTACATGACACTGAAGTCGTTCTCGCCCAGCCGCAGCAAGCTCTCGTCTGCTTCCGTCAGCTCGGCAATGCAGCCCACCAGCAGTTCAATCTTGTCATTCTTAGCCCTGTGGGAGAGCGCAGCAAACAGAAGGTAAGAGGTGCGGGGGGATTTGCCATCTCTGTGCACACAAACACATTATGCATTGTGGGCTTACCCTCTACATTAACACAAGTTGCCTAGAATACAAAATGCAGCACTGGGATATGCCCTATCCATTTGCAGCCTGTGATCCATGCTCAGTTTCACACTTCACGGAGCCTGACACAGCCACACCACATGCTCTGTGGATGGAGAAGCTCAGCATGCAGGGTAAGAGCCAGTATTCCCCCACCCTCATTTCTTCTACTGCTGGCCTCTGTGTCGAGCCAGCTTACACTTTGCCAAGCTTCGAGTCACTCCAGCATTCACCACTCTCTCATGGGAGAACAGGTTCCTTCAAGTCTCCCCCCCCCCCCCCCCCCACACCTTTTCCCCATGTGTTGAAGGCCTATCTTGGGCGCTCTGCTATCCCATGGAGTTCGGCCACACACGCACGCACGCATACAACTTTCTTTGTTGCTGCCTTTCAAGACCACAGCCATAATGTTTTCCCAGTCACGGCCCCTAAGACGTGAGTTATTCACCAGGACCTTACATCGTGTTATCCCTGGGCCTCTGTCATTGCCCCTGGATGCCCCAGTCCCTTTCTCCAACCATTATGCAATCTCCCTCTATTTCCTTCTTGCAGTCGTGTCCCATTCCCTTCCTTCCCCCACCTTCATCTTGGTTCACTCTCAGTGATTTTCTGCTAATAGTGTGCCATGAACTTCATCACCATTAAACCCTGCTCCGCATTGAGACTTTTTCTCCAGACAACAACATTGCAACATGCTAGTCTGTTTCAACACCACTGTATATATCCTACACCCTCCTCCTCACTATCGTGTTGGTCACTATAAAAATGCCAATCACTTTCTCTTCCAGCTGAAGCACCTGAATGACTAACGCCCCCCCCCCCCCCCCCACCAAGCTTCTTCACCACTTCACCTTCAGTTCTTTCCATTTACTGACCTTCAGTGTCATAAGATGTCAAATTAATAAAAGAATTACTGTAATGCATTCCTAATAAGGAAGGTAAAATTATGTATCACACCTGATAATTTTCTTTCCATTAATCATAGCTGATCAATCCATAGACTGGTGGGTTGTGTCCATCTACCAGCAGGTGGAGATAGAGAGCAAACTTTTGCCTCCCTATATGTGGTCATGTGCTGCCGGAAACTCCTTAGTATGTCGATATCAAAGCTCCATCCGCAGGACTCAGCACTTAGAGAATTACACCCACAAAGGGACACTCTGCCCAGCTCACCACCGCCGAAACGGGGGAGGGGAATTAACCCAGCTCATCCCCACACAAGTGGGGGAGGGGAATCCGTCCAGCTCATCCCCGCGGAGCGGGGGAGGGACACCACCCCGCCGATGCGGGGGGATCTGGCTTATCCTGCAACCGCAACCGCGGGAGGAGCTGACTGACCCTAACACCGCCGAAGCGGGAGGGGTACAAAGCTGCCCTACAGCCGCACGAAGCGGGAGGGAGTGCCGGCAGAATTTAAGTCTCAATCCAGCCCCGTAAAACGGAGGGGAGAGGAATGCAGCAGCTCACTGTAACACAAACTCGTCTCAACTCTTGAAGAATCCAAGCGAAAAAACTTGAACACGAAGTCCTCCTGAAGTAACTGAAGACTAAACTTGAACCTAAAATTCAACCAGAATATAAACAGTACAGATATCTGGGAGGGGCTATGGATTGATCAGCTATGATTAATGGAAAGAAAATTATCAGGTATGATACATAATTTTACCTTCCATATCATCATGCTGATCAATCCATAGACTGGTGGGATGTACCGAAGCAGTACTCACCCAGGGCGGGACATTGAAATCCCTGACCTCAACACTGAAGCTCCAAACCGGGCCTCCGCCCGAGCAGCCACAGTCAAGCGGTAATGCTTGGAGAATGTATGGGCCGATGCCCAAGTTGCCGCCTTGCATATCTCTGCCAAGGAGACGGACCCGGCCTCTGCCATCGAGGCCGCCTGAGCTCTAGTGGAGTGAGCCTTCAGCTGGATAGGCGGCACCTTCCCCGCGGCCACATAAGCCGCTGCAATGGCTTCCTTGACCCATCTTGCCACTGTAGGCTTAGCAGCCTGCAGACCCTTACGAGGACCTGCAAACAGGACAAACAGATGATCCGATTTCCGGAAATCATTGGTCACTTCCAAGTATCTGATGATAACTCGTCTCACATCCAGATATTTGAGAGCAGAGTATTCCTCTGGGTAGTCCTCCCTACGAAAGGAAGGGAGACAGAGCTGCTGATTCATATGGAAGCGAGAAACAATCTTGGGCAGGAAGGAAGGCACTGTGCGAATAGTCACTCCTGCCTCAGAGAACTGCAGAAAAGGCTCTCGACATGAGAGTGCCTGGAGCTCGGAAACTCTTCTGGCTGAAGTGATAGCCACCAAAAAGACTGCTTTCAACGTCAGGTCTTTCAGAGATGCCCTCGACAAGGGTTCAAAAGGCGGCTTCTGTAACGCTCTTAGCACCAGGTTGAGATTCCACGCAGGCACCACCGAGTGCAGAGGAGGGCGCAGGTGATTAACTCCCTTGAGAAAACGCACCACATCTGGCTGCAAAGCCAGGGAAGCACCCTTCAGGCGGCCCCTGAAGCAAGCCAGGGCCGCTACCTGGACTTTAAGGGAACTGAGCGACAGGCCTTTCTCCAGACCTTCTTGCAGGAATGCCAACACTGAAGAAATTGGAGCAGTGAATGGAGAAAATGAGCCTGCTTCACACCACGCTGCAAAGGTACGCCAAACCCTGGCGTAAGCAGTAGAAGTAGAGCGCTTCCTCGCTCTCAGCATAGTGGCGATGACCTTGTCTGAGAAGCCCTTCTTCCTCAGACGCTGCCGCTCAATAGCCAGGCCGTAAGACCAAAGGGGGAGGGATCCTCCATCACCACGTGACCCTGATGTAACAGACCCTGCTCCACTGGCAGCCGCAGAGGATCGTCGACTGAGAGCCTGATCAAGTCCGCATACCAGGGACGTCTGGGCCAATCCGGACCCACCAGGATTATCCGGCCCGGATGCTTTGCCACCCGGTCTAGCACCCTGCCCAACATGGGCCAGGGCGGGAACACACAGAGAAGCTCTTGTGTCGGCCACTGTTGGAGAAGAGCATCTACTCCCAGGGATCGAGGGTCCCGTCCTCTGCTGAAAAAGCGCGGCACTTGGCAATTGGCCGATGACGCCATCAGATCTAGGCTCGGCTGGCCCCAGCGCTTCGTGATGTCCAAGAACGCCTGAGCAGATAGCTGCCACTCTCCGGGCTCCAAGGTATGGCGACTGAGAAAGTCCGCCTTGACATTCATGACTCCGGCAATGTGGGCCGCTGACAGCTGTTCCAGGTTCGCTTCCGCCCACTGGCATAGATTCATGGCCTCCTTGGCTAGAGGGGCGCTCTTGGTACCTCCCTGGCGGTTGACATAGGCCACAGCCGTGGCATTGTCCGACAGGACCCATACAGGCTTCAACGCCAGTACCGGGATGAACTCCAAAAGCGCCAACCGAATGGCTCTGAGTTCCAGGAGGTTGATAGACCACTTTGCCTCTGCAGGAGACCAGAGCCCCTGCGCTGTCCTTCCCAAGCAGTGGGCTCCCCAGCCCGACAAAGAGGCGTCCGTCGTGACGACAATCCACTCCGGGGTCACCAGAGGCATTCCTGCAGACAACTTGTCTGTCTGCGTCCACCAGCTCAGCGCCTTGCGCACTGCTGGGTCCAAGGGAAGGCGCACAGCATAATCCTCCGACATCGGAGTCCAGCGCTGCAGCAGAGAGAGTTGTAGTGATCTCATATGAGCCCTGGCCCAGGGCACTACTTCCATCGTGGCCGTCATAGAGCCCAACAGCTGCACATAGTCCCAAGCCCGAAGAGGAGAGGCTACTAGGAACTGGTCCACCTGAGCCTGAAGTTTGACAATCCGAATTTCTGGCAGGAACACTCTGCCCACTTGGGTGTCGAATCGAACTCCCAGATACTCCAGGGGCTGAGTTGGGCGCAGCTGGCTTTTCTCCCAGTTGATGATCCACCCCAGGGAGCTCAAAAGAGCAACCACCCGGTTCACAGCTTTGCCGCACTCTGCATAAGAGGGGGCTCGGATCAACCAGTCGTCCAGATAAGGATGGACTTGTACCCCTTCCTTTCGTAGGAAGGCCGCGATGACCACCATTACTTTGGAAAAGGTCCGCGGAGCAGTAGCCAACCCGAACGGGAGGGCTCTGAACTGGAAGTGTCGTCCCAGGACTGCAAAACGCAGAAAGCGTTGATGAGGAGGCCAGATGGGAATATGCAGGTACGCTTCCTTGATGGCCAAGGATGCCAGGAACTCTCCTGCCTTCACTGCCGCTATAACAGAGCGGAGAGTCTCCATGCGAAAGTGCCGCACTTTCAAGGCCCGATTGACCCCTTTGAGGTCGAGGATAGGCCGGACAGAACCTCCTTTCTTTGGTACCACAAAGTAAATGGAGTAACGCCCCTTGCCAAGCTGACTTTCTGGCACCGGAACGACCGCGCCCAGGCGGATCAGATTGTCCAAGGTCTGCTGCACTGCCACAGCTTTGACCGGAGACTTGCAGGGAGAGAGTACAAACCCGTCTCTTAAGGGTCGGCAGAACTCTAGCTTGTAGCCGTCTCTGATGACTTCCAGCACCCAAGCGTCTGAAGTTACCCTGGTCCACTCGCCCAGAAACGAGGACAGGCGTCCTCCAATCTGCACTGGGCCATGGACCAGGGCCCCGTCATTGGGTACGAGACCCTGGGGGAGGACCGGAGGGCGCACCTCCGGGACGGCGGTCTCTGCGAAAGGAATGCTGCTTGGGGGAGAAGTTCCTCTTGAAGGAAGAGGGGGCAGAGGAGCCCGACCTGCCCGGGCGGTACCGACGGGCTTCCTGAAACCGTCCTCTGGAGGTACCGGGGCGAGTACTAGCCCGAGCCCTGACCTCTGGTAACTTCTTGCCCTTAGACGTGCCGAGATCGGTCACGATTTTGTCCAGCTCGACCCCAAAGAGCAGCTTGCCTTTAAAAGGCAATCTAGCCAGGCGGGATTTAGAGGCGTGGTCAGCAGACCAATGCTTCAGCCAAAGCCACCGCCGCGCAGAGATTGTCTGAGCCATGCCTTTAGCTGAGGCCCTCAAGACATCATACAGCAAGTCTGCCAAATAGGCTAAGCCCGATTCCAGGGCCGGCCAATCAGCCCTCAAGGAATGATCCGAGGGGGAAGCCCGCTGCACCATAGTCAGGCACGCCCTCGCCACATAGGAGCCGCAAACTGAGGCCTGCAAACTTAAAGCAGCCGCCTCAAAGGACGACCTTAAGGCCGCCTCCAATCTTCTGTCTTGGGCGTCCTTTAGGGCCGTGCCACCTTCCACCGGCAACGCCGTTTTCTTAGTCACCGCAGTGATTAAAGAATCCACGGTAGGCCACAGATAGGCCTCACGTTCACTTTCAGGCAAAGGATAGAGGCAGGACATAGCCCTAGCCACTTTAAGGCTCGCTTCCGGGACATCCCATTGAGCCGAAATTAAGGTGTGCATGGCATCATGCACGTGGAAGGTTCTAGGCGGGCGCTTCGTCCCCAGCATAATGGCAGAGCCAACAGGGGCTGAGGGAGAGACGTCCTCCGGAGAGGAAATCTTCAAAATGCCCATGGCCTGCACTAACAGGTTGGGCAAATCCTCTGAGCTAAAGAGCCGCGCTGCAGAGGGGTCATCCGCTCCATCCGAGCGGGGATCCGTCTCCTCCAAGGAATCCGCAAAGGACCGTTGGGAGAACTCAGATACGCTGCCCTCATCTACATCGGAGGAGACAAAGTCCTCCAAGGCCCGGGAATCAACCCGAGGGCATTTACCTCCGGGGGCCTCAACCTCTTTACCAGACGAGGGAGCAGGGGCAGCGTTTTGCATAAGGAAGGCCTGATGCAGCAGCAAAACAAACTCGGGGGAGAAACCCCCCAGACTGTGCACTTCCGCAGCCTGGGCTACAGCCCTAGACGCACCCTCAACCGGCGCTCGCAAGAGCGGGGGAGAGACATGCTGCGCATCCAAGATGGCGTCCTGCGCGACACTCCGCGAAGGAGCCGTGCGGGAAGAACGGCGCTTAACTTTAGCCGCTTTGGTGCCGTCGCCCAAATTAAGGGCGTTCATGGCATTAATGTCTCCCACCTCAAGGGCGGCCCAAGAAGAAGCCGTCCGAGCCGCGTGGCCGGCCAAGATGGCGGAGGCGAGCAGCGGGGGATGGGCGTTTATGGCGGGAAAAACCGCCACACCGGAGGAAGGACCGGGACACTCATCGGTCACGAAACTGTCACCCAACAAGGGCGAATCAGACTTTAAGACCCCCGCATCCCCTCTAGAAGCGCCCAAGCGATCAGGGGAGCGACTCTTTGCGCCCTCGCCCTCCGACGCCATAGGCCACGTGGAGATCAATCGGGGAACCCCTGCCCGCTATAAAAAGGTAAAAATTACCTGCTTTCCGCTCCGAGCTGTAACGACCTGGTGTCCCAGTGAGTAGCTGCAATAAACGTTTAAATAAACGTCGAAATAAACGCCTTTAAGGACGTTCAAAATTTTTTTTTTTTTTTTAACGGAGCCAGCGGGAAGGGGGAGAAAAGGAGGGACCTGGCGCCACCAGGTTTGCACTTGCTCAAGAAGAGCCCTCAACCCCAGGCACTCAACAAAACCTAAAAATTAGGCTTGGAGGCCTAGCCAGAGCTGCTGCTGTGTGTGACCACCACCTGCTGAGATAGAGAACATACTGAGGAGTTTCCGGCAGCACCAGTGTTGCCAGGTGGAAAATTTTTTTCCCACCCAATCCAGCACAAAAACCGCCCAAACTCAAACCCCGCCCCTGACACCCCCACCCCCGCGTCATCACCCCCGCCCCCGCCGTCATCAACCCCGCCTCCCCCGTCACCGGCCCCACCTCCCCCGTCATCGGCTCCGCCTCCCCCGTCATCGGCTCCCACCCAAAACGTCACTAACCCCGCCCAAAAACGTCACTAACCCCGCCCCCCACGGCCGAAAAAGCCGCCCAAAAAATCCGCCCTGAAGCCCAAAAAGCAGCCCAAAAAACCGCAACCCGCCGTGGGCAAAAATTTCCCGCGGCGGGTCGCGGAAAACCGCCCACCTGGCAACACTGGGCAGCACATGACCACATATAGGGAGGCAAAAGTTTGCTCTCTATCTCCACCTGCTGGTAGATGGACACAACCCACCAGTCTATGGATTGATCAGCATGATGATATGGAAACATAGTTTAGCATCAGTCTCCAGACAAGACATAGTTGTGTTTTGGACGTACCATGACTTCGATGAGATGACCTTGGCCCCGTTGGTTTCAAGAGAGTATCGACCGCAAGGCAGGATCATGAAGCCACTCTCTGGCAAGAACATACGCAGGTATCTAAAAATCTGGAGGGTGGGGAGAGGAGGGACGGAATTAAAAGCAGGAGAAGATTAGGGCAGATCTACATTGTACTAGGTGAAGATAAACAAAGGACTAGGAACTGGAAATAGGAGGGGGCTTTCTTCCCCCCACAGCAGCGAGCTAGAAGGGGGAGGGGACATCTTCCAGAGCAGAGGGCCGAAGCAGGGGAGGGGTCCATCTTTCACAGCAGAAGGACAATGAAGGTGAGGACAGTCTCTCTCAGAGGAGACACTGGGAGGAAGAAGGATGGCCTGCCTGCCAGAGAAGGGTGCTTTAAAGACAGCCAGGCATTTTAATAACAAAACCAGCAAAGCTAACAGTATGCTCAGGCACAGAACAGGTAATAAGGAGTTACCAATCAGGCCCTACCTCGAGTACTATGGTCAATTCTTTATAATAGCATTAAGAACATGGCAGCAATTCAAAGAAGGGCCATTAAAATGATACAAGGCCTACTACGTAAACCCTAGAGAGGCTTCAGACACTGAAAGCACGCCTGCTGGAAGAAGAGAGAAAGCGGAGATAACAGAAATGTTGGAAGTAATTATCCGGCTTCAAAAAGGAAAGATTGTGCCTTACCTGATAATCCTCTTTCCTTTAGTCCCACCACAACAATCCAGAAACTGTGAGTTATGTCCACTGCAGGTTAACAGACATAACTCACAAGTTCTGGACTGGTCTGGTATGAGTGCTAAGGAAGGAAAATATGTCTTACTTCTTAATTTTCCTTCCTTAGCATCCACATCAGACTAGTCCAGAATCTGTGAGTTATGTCTACCAACCAGCAATGGACATAATTCACACGTTCTGAACTGGTCTGGTGTGGATGTTAAGGAAAGGGCAGTTAAGGTAGAATCTGCTATACAAATCCAGCAGTTAATCAGATGGGTACTGAATTAGCCCAGTGGTGTCATGTACAGCGGATTATGTGACCTTTATTTCTACATTAAAAAAAAAAAAATCAAAGACAAGAAATCCTGGTAGGAATGTGGAGGTGTGCTAGTAATCCTTTTTTATTGATTAAGTAGTAAATCCCTGTGATCGCCTCTCAGCAGGTCTGACATTGGAGTTAAAGACATGGAAAGCTCCTGAGTCTTGATATACATACGGTGATGGGTATGTTCCTCTGCTGAGAGGGGCAGGATGTAAAGAGGGAAAATACCAAATCTGACTTGGATAACGAGACACTTCCTGATGGCAAGCAAGCCTGTAGAACTGAGAAGTTATCATTACATTTTGGAACCTGAACGTTTCATATATATATTTTTGTTCACAAACGTAACACATTGCATGTGTTGGATCAGCAATATATAAAACATATGTAATAAACATAGAAAATATGTTAGAACAGTGGGGGATGGAAAGAAAGCTTGACTGCTTACCTGTAACGGACGTTCTCCTTAGATAGCAGACACATTAATGCGTGGTCATCTTAACAGCTCCCAGGAAAGTTGGTTTGGCTAGGCTGAAGGAGATGAAGAGTCGAGAGATTTTCTGAAGGTCTTTAGTGCAGGGGCGTAGCTACGGGTGGGCCTGGGTGGGCCCAGGCCCACCCAATTCCAGCCCAGGCCCGCCCAGCGCCAGCTCCCATTGCCGGCCACTGCTGCTTTTCCTGATGAGCAGCAGGGCCGGCGCGCGGCGCTATAAAAAGAAGAAGCGCTCAGCTGACTGAGCTGAGCGCCAACGCGTCGCTAAGGACAAGAAAAAAATGTTTTTAAAAAAATGCGGCACCGCAGGCAGCCTCGAAGCATTGGCTGCTGGCTCTGTGCAGGCTCCTCCCGTCTCTTACATCACTGCCCTGTAGCGAAGCAGGGGCAGTGACGTAAGAGACGGAAGGAGCCTGCAGAGGCAGCAGCCAATGCTTCGAGGCTGCCTGCAGTGCCGCGTTTTTTTTTAAACATTTTTTCTCGTCGGGTTAGCGACGCGTTGGCGCTCAGTCAGCTGAGCGCTTCTTCTTTTTGTAGCGCCGCGCGCCGGCCCTGCTGCTCATCAGGAAATGCAGCAGTGGCCGGCAATGGGAGCTGGGGCTGGTGGGCCTGAATGGGAGAGGGAAAATGGATGGCAGGATGGGGAGAAAGAGGAAAAATGGAAGGATGGGGAGAGAAAGAGGGAAAACAGATGGGAGGATGGCAGAGAAAGAGGGAAAATGGAAGGATGGGGAGAGAAAGAGGGAAAACAGATGGCAGGATGGGGAGAAAGAGGAAAAATGGAAGGATGGGGAGAGAAAGAGGGAAAACAGATGGGAGGATGGCAGAGAAAGAGGGAAAATGGAAGGATGGGGAGAGAAAGAGGGAAAACAGATGGCAGGATGGGGAGAAAGAGGGAAAATGGAAGGATGGGGAGAGAAAGAGGGAAAACAGATGGGAGGATGGCAGAGAAAGAGGGAAAATGGAAGGATGGGGAGAGAAAGAGGGAAAACAGATGGCAGGATGGGGAGAAAGAGGGAAAATGGAAGGATGGGGAGAGAAAGAGGGAAAATGGATTGATGGGGAGAGAAAGAGGGAAAACAGATGGGAGGATGGCAAAGAAAGAGGGAAAATGGAAGGATGGGGAGAGAAAGAGGGAAAACAGATGGCAGGATGGGGAGAAAGAGGGAAATGGAAGGATGGGGAGAGAAAGAGAGAAAACAGATGGGAGGATGGCAGAGAAAGAGGGAAAACGGAGGATGGGGAGAGAAAGAGGGAAAACAGATGGTAGGATAGCAGAGAAAGAGGGGAGATGGATGAAAGGATGCAGAGAAAAAGGGGAGAGTGGAAGGATGTGGAGAGAGAAGGGACACTGAACAGAAAAGGGTAGAGAGATAGACACTGGTTAGAAGGAGGGAGAGAGACATTAGATGGAAGGATCAGGAGAGAGGGTAGATGGGTGGAAGGATGGGGAGAGAAAGAGGGAAGACGCTGGATGGAAGGGTAGGGAGAAAGGTGACACTGGATGGAAGGATGCAGAAAGAAAGAGGGGAGACTATTGGAAGGATGGGGAGAGAGAGGGGAGACACTGGAAGGATGGGGAGAGAAAGAGGAGAGCTGCTGCATGGAAAGGGGGAGTAGTGAAAGATTGGAGAATAAGAGGAAGGGGCATGGGGAGAACAAGGGTGAGAAAAAGATGAAAAGCCATAAGTAGATGAAGGAAATTAAAGAATGGATAGTAAGAATTAATTAAATCTGGACACAGAGAGAGGCAGAAAAATATTGAAGAAAGCAAAGAAAAAGGAGAGAAAAATGACAAATGGCCAGGAAACCCTGGCAGAAGAGTCAAGCGAAAACGAAGGAAAGCAGAATCTAGAGACTGGGAGCAACACAATGAGAAAAAGTAAATGGCCATACAACAAAGGTAAAGAAAATAATTTTATTTTTAATTTAGGATAAAGTAATATGGTGTTAATAAAGTTTCAGAGACCAATACTTCCTTCCTTAGGTCAGGAGAGGATACCGTAACAGCATTATACTGACCTGAGGCAGGAGGTTTTGGCCTCTGAAAGCTCACTGAAAAGGGTGTTAAGGCTATTAAATAAATTGTCTGAAATCTGATGCACTGAAAAGCAGCACTTTACCCTGTGTGACAAATGCATCTGAGTGTGACTACATTTTGCTGGGGGGGGGGGGGGGGGGGGTAGAGAGAAAATTTTGTGCCCACCTACTTTGGGTTCAGGCCCACCCAAAATTGGCAGTCTGGCTACGCCACTGCTTTAGTGGCATGAAGCTAGTAGAAGAGCATATGTTGGAAGTCCACAGTCCGCAAAGTGCCATGTACCAGCACAGAATGCAACTTTGGACAGAAAACTAGAAGCATTATTGGCTGATAAATGTGGAAGTCTGATACTACTTTCTGAACACAAAATCTGCACGTTCTGTTCTCCGTCGTCTAGAAGGAAGAGTTTGGCTCTGCAGGTGTGTCCAGTAATATGCCAATTTAACATACTGTCTGGCAGGAATAAGATGGGACTTTTCCTCATTTATGAAGAAGCCCAGGCTCTGAAATATCAGTATCATTGCCTGTATGGTGTTGGCTGTAACCTCTGAGGTAGGACCTGAAACCAGACAATCACTGAGATAAGGTAAAACAAAATATCCTCTCCTTCAAAAAGTGAGCCACTGCAAGGCATTTGCTGAAGCCCCGAGGATGAACCGAAGGGGATCTTGTATTGGTAATGCTGAATCACAGAAACTGCCAGTGGTGTGGGCATAGGCATCACTGAGGTCCAAACAGGTGAGCCAATTCTTTAGATCGAGTTGTGGCTAAGAAACTCATTTTGATCTTCTCCCTACAAACTAATCTGTTGAGGATGTTGAAGTTTTTTTTCGGAATGAGGAAGAAAAGAACCCTGTTCCGTGATGAGGCAGCTGTTCAGGTTCTACAGGACGTGTTTTGAAAAGGGATTCTAGTTCCAAGGAGAATTTGCTGATATGTTGGTGCGGGAGTCTGGGTGGTTTGTTTGCCTGTTGTGATGATGGGGGGAATTTGAAGAAGCTGATTCTATAGCTCTGACAAATGTTCTTTGTCAGGGCTATGGAATCACTTGTTTGTGGTGATGGATTGCCATACCTCTTTGAAAAACTGTAGTCTGCCTCCTACTGGCAGATTGTGAAAAACTATGGTTAGATTTGTTAGACATCGATGCTACAGTGAGCTGCATTTCTGCTCTCGAGGTTTCTGATGCTGTTGATAGTGCTTTGTGGGCTGACACCGTTGGAACGTGAATAATAGGGCTGAGAGAAAGGTGGCTTCTTGTAGTCCTCTTCTGAACAGTGTTGGCTACTTACTAGTAGGAGTAGAAAGTTCAGCAGATGGTTTTCCTCCTGTTGAGGTGAAAACCACATTCATGATGATCTTGTCAGAGAAGCGATAGCTGTTCTTGCCAATCTTCAAGAAGAGGGTAGGCAAAGTCAGTCAACTGCTGTATGAGGGAATGATGGTAGCACAGCAATTGAAGTTGATAAGCTGCAATCTTGAGGTTGAGCATAGCATGTTGGTACACTCCTTAAGCCTATAGTACCTAGGATTTTCTGGTCTTTCCCAGGTGGTATATCGGCTTAAATCTGAGTAGTTTTAGCCTTTTTCAAGACTGCTTCAGATATAACAGATTGGTGGAGATCCTGGATATGAATATGACTGGAGCAAGATAGACCTTCTATTTTTGATCCAGGTGAGGCTGATAAGGTAGTTAGTGGTGTCTTCCAGATCTTGGGCTGGAGATCCTAAAGGACCTGGTGAATGTGGAAGCTGACAACTTCCTTAGGATCATTAAGTGAACGAAGAATAGCATTAAAATTGCTTATTTTGAAAAGCTGCAAGAGACTGAAGAGAGAGCAATTTGGGGATTTTCTGCATAAATTTGGTGCAACAGTGATCCTCAACCCCTGAAGAAGGTTTTGTTGAAGACTTGCAGGATCTGAAGGCGGGGGGGGGGGGGGGGGGGGGGGGGGGAGGGTGTCATCTAAAATGGTGAGTTCTTCCAGAGCCTAAGACGAGAGTGAACTGAAGTGGTCCTGTGTAAGGGGACAAGACGCTCCATGTGCAGTCTTCTGGATCAGGAAAATCTGAAGCGTCCCCTGAGAGTTCAGGTGGAGACTGTGGTATAATTGAGCTTTGAGAAGAGTTCTGTAATAATGATGTACTCTCCAGAAGGAATTTCTGCAGGAATCATAGCATAGGTGATTGTGAAGAATCTCCTGTATGGTCCGATGATAGGGCATTTCCAACTGCGTAGTGAGGCTAGGGGGAGGGATTTTTTGTGATCCCCCGGAGGGAGCGCCATGTTCCAGGGGAGACAGTCTTTTGGTTGACCTTCTGTGTTCTCGGGCAGAAGAGTCTGTGGCTTTAAAAGGAACGGATGGTATCTTGACTTGTCCTATTTTCAGTGTTTGGAGCAGGCCACCATGGAGGCAGTGGAAAGCTGAGGGGCACTGTCCAGCCTGATGGCGGGCTTAGCTTCATGGGGCCAGACTGATTGCGACACGTGAGAAATCTGCCACTGGAAAGATAGAGGAAACATGCAGCATGGTTGATGTGGCATGCTGGAGTGCCTGTTTTGTGCAGCTTGCCAGGAGTCGGTGTGTTATTAGCAGCCAAGTGTGCAGAAACTGCTGCCTGAAAGGTTACTCTTGCAGGTACCAGGTATGGGCCTGTTGGAAGGACGGAGAGCCTGAGTTGGTCCAAGCAGGGTTCCATTATCTGTCATATCAACGTCCGTTCAGGTTTTTGTTCCCTCTTCTGTTTTGTTTTTGTATTAATGAAGTGAAAGGAAGCACAGAGAACACAGTACCATTTTATGGAGTGGTAACGCGAGGCAGGAGGAGGTCAAGACGTACTATGAGAATCCCTGTGCATCATGAGCTAAGTGAGAACACCACAGCTGGGAACTGTCAGGATGTGTTAGCGTGGTTACTTCCCCCTTGCCTGTCAATGGAGAATCAGGGAACGAAAACGGACCAATCAGTCACTATCTGTCGTAAACTCCTATGTACTTTGGAGCGCTGACAGAAAATGACGGGACCGGAATGCAAGAATGAAGTATAAGAACGAAGAGCTGCTTGTCTAGAAATACTGGATACCTTAATTTTCCTAGTCAGGGCATCTCTGCCTCCCCCCTCCACAAGCCGCAGTTGTTGAAACCATGTCAGCAGAAGCAGCAATGCAAACCATCTGTTTTTCTGCTTGCTCTCCACCATCATCATCCATGCTCTTCAATTAACATCAAACGAGCAGTTTTATTCATGGTGTCAACATGAGGAGAAGCCTTCCACAAACCCATCCCTTAGTGGGTCAGTACCAGTGGAAGGAACGTAAATCCCAACCCCTGGCCCAGAAAGAAAAGCAGTGGTCTGAAAGGGGAGAATCTAAGGGGCAACAATAGAATGGGAAGAGCCTGAAGAGCAGGAAGAGGCACAACGAGAACAAATTCATAACATAGTAAACGATAGCAGATATAGATCAGCATGGTCCATCTATTCTGCAAGCTAAGGTGGCTGGAGTGTACCTGCCACTCTAGGTAGGTTACTCTCTCTCTACCTTTGCTAAGGGTTGTACCTGCCACTCTGTGCTGGTTACCCCCTTCTCTGCCTTTGTTTAAGGTTGTACCTGCCAATCCTCTCTGCCTTTGCTTAGGGTTCTACCTGTCACTCCTTGCAGGTGACACTCCATGCTGGTTACCCGTCACACCGTTGTTTAAAGTTCTACTCACTGCTCTATATAGGTTATACCCCTCACATAAACAGAGTGGCACAGAAAGGAAATGGTGAAGAGTCAAAAATGGCAATAAAAAGAAGGTGGAAAACGGAGAGGAAAGAAAAGAGGTAGCTGGGGATTTAGTCTGGGAAATACTCTTGGCCCATCTTGTGCCATCTGGTAACCCTAGACTTCTCATCATGAGCAGGGACATAAAGAAATGGACTTACATGTGCCTTCAGCATGGCCTCTTGCTGGCTTGTGCGATTCTGGAAGTACTGGCATGCCCACTCGCCCATGGTCAGTGCCCGGAAGGCGCCCTCCAGGTCCCGTCTCTTCCGAAAAGTCTGCAATGCCTCCCGTAGGTGTTGCCTCCTCCGAATCGCAGGCAGGGGACTGCGAAGGGAAGAAAACACAGAGACAGTTAAAACAGCAAAGACCTGCTATGTGACATTCAACCCTTTCCAACCCCCTTCAAATGCAGATGAAGGCTAATAGTGTGATTATCTAATTCTGCCTGTCAATGTCATATTAAAACAACACTATCATACAGCAAATGTGATCCTGCTAAGCAGAACCATAATTCTACTAGAGGAAAAATAGTGTTAAGTTTAAAATGAATTATCTTCTTTAATAAAACAAGAAATGTCCAAACTTGCTGTTCCTAACCTCTCCAACAAACAGCAAGATTATATCACAAATAGGAAGGATTGTGCTTTTCCCCCCACAATCCCAATACATCTATTTGTTTCTGCATATGCCCTTAAAAGGAATGGTGCCTTTGGGTAGCTGTACAGAACCAGGCATCTTACACAGCTGAACTCTTGGGATGTGTACAGAGCAACTCTATTACATTCCCCACCCCCACACACTCAATGTTTCCAGATACTGCCTTCAAAAAACAAAGTCATGCTTCATGCCAATCTTCGTGACATTCCAACATGCAGGGGAAGTGTCAGCTGCTATCAAGACTCCAAATCCCTGACTGGCGTGGCAATAGTATTTTATTTTAAAAACACTGCATCAGTAGCAGAACTGAACAAGATAGTATTCTTGGCCACAGCCTTGGGAATATTGACTAGTTAGCAAGGGCTGGCCAAGAGAAAATGTGGTTCCCACCTAATGCCCATCTTGTGCGTCCTAAAGCCCAGGCAGGGGTCCAGTGCCAGGCTAGTGGCGAGGTCATCATTTTCACACAGCTCTCTGGCTGTCATCCGAGTTGAACCCATGGCACGTCCAAGCCTGGGACCATACTGCAACCACCTACACAGCATGAGAAAAAGAAAACAAAAAACAAAAACACACCCAACCCAGTGAGAAAGAAAAAAAAATTAATAGGGAAAGTAGAAACACTAGCCTGTCCCTCACCCTGCAGACAACACTCATCTCTTTCCCCTACCTCACCAGTTCCCCTTATCTCAGGCTACCCCGCCCATCACCCCCATCATACCTACTTTAATTCACTCAGCCCATTTCTCCCTAATTAAGCTACCCCCACTTTCTTTCTATGCCCTTTGACCCACCCCACCCCACCGTACTCCCCTCCCCCACCTGCTCCACCACACCCGCCATTTCCCCCTTCCCTCCCACCTACCCCACCTCAGCCCTAATTCACCTCACTCAGCCCATTTCTCCTTAGATTAGGCTACGCCCATTTTCTTTCTATGCCCTTTGACCCACCCCACCCTCTATTTCCCCCTTCCTTTTCATCTACTCCCCCCCCCCAACCTGACCCATCCTCCTCCACTTCAGCTATCCCCTCCCCTCTGGGCAACCCTTCACCCTCCGCATGTCTCACCCTGGCTGTTCCCCTCCCCCACAGGTCACCTTCGTGACACCCCTCCGACGCCCCGCCCTCACTCACCACCACCACCACAACCGCCTCGCCTCGCCTCGCCTCGCCTCACCTCACCCCCCACCCCCAGCCGCCGCTGCCGCTGCCGCTGTCGCCTTCACCGCCATCACCAACGGCCGCAGCACAATGACGCAACGGCGCGTCGACCTCCCGCTTCTCCGGCCGGCGTGGTGACGCTAGGCCGGGGCGGAGCCAGCTGCGATTGGTGGAAGCGAGTGGGCGGGTTTGAGACTGCTGCTCGTTTCTTTGTTCTATTTCTGGGCAGCAGCGGGTGCGCCCGGCTCGCTGTTCTCCGGCGCTCGGGTTTGCCTCGGTCGCCTCCTCACCTGGGTTCTCCCTCCCTCCCGGAATTCCCCGCGCTCCCTGGCAAGGAAGGCAGGGGTGTGTCTCCATGACAGCAGAGGAGGAGGGGAAAGGAGGGGGCGGGGCTTGTCTCCCTGGGTAGAGGCGGGAAGGGTAGGTCTTGTTGAAGAGGGGCGGGGCTTGTTCTCACGGCGGAGGGCGTGGCTTTTCTCAGCGGCTGGAGATGGCATGGTGGGGCGGGGCTTGTTCCTCAGAAGACGCTAAGGGGTGTGGCGTCAGAAGGAGGGGAGGGGCTTACGGTGACCGGGTTGTCACAAGTACATAAGTACAGATCGAAGGTCCATCAAGCCCAGCATGTTTCCAACAGTGGCCAATCCAGGTCACAAGTACCTGGCAAGACTCCCAAACAGTACATTTTATGCTGCTTATCCTAGAAATAAGCTGTTAATTTTCCCCCAGTCCATCTTAATAATGGCTTATGGACTTTTCTTTTAGGAAGCTATCCAACCCTTTTTAAAACCCTGCTATGCTAACTGCGTTTACGACATTCTCTGGCAGCGAATTCCAGAGTTAATTACACTTTGAGTGTAGAAACATTTTCTCCAATTCGTTTTAAATTTACGACTTTGCATCTTGGTTGCGTTACATACCCCCTAGGCCTAGCCTAGTTCACAGGGAAGGGGAGACCCCCCCCCCCCTCCATTTCGGTCTGAAAAATACGTTTTTGTAAGTGGAAATAGATGACCAGCACATCGCCTACAATAATATATGCAACTGTCCTTGCAATAAACCTCTTCCTACTTCTGTCCATCTACATCTATGAGGCCGGTGTGGGGGAGAGGGCGTGTATTCGGCTCGGTACAAGCACAGCCCACCCAGGGCCATCTTTTCTCACTATAACTTTCTTATACCGCCATTTCCGATATGATCAAATCCAAAGAACTTTATTCTTATTCAAGAAGCAGTTCAAGACCCTACTGTTTGTAAGGCATTTTCTTGACGGGAGGGTTTTCTGTACTTTTTGCGGTTTTCAGTATTTTATGGGTTATTTGTATTCTTTTATTTTATGAGTTTTGTTTTCTTTTTGTACTCTGCTCAGATGACTGGATGGGTGGGCTGTATTAAAAGTGCTCTGGCCCCTTCCCCACCCCATCTTGGCAAGCGCTGCCGTCATCTGCAGAAGCCTGAACACTTATAATTTTATGTTTAAATCTTTTTATTAAAGTATAAAAAGGAACAATATTCTAATCAACCAGTGGCGTAGCCACAGGTGGGCTTGGATGGGCCAGGGACCATCTAATTAGGGCTCAGGCCCACCCAACAGTAGCACACATCCCAAGCTCCACCAGCTGAAGACTTCCACCTGATGGAAATTAAAATGCTACTCTCCATGATACCAGCACTAGCATATTCGTTTTCAGCGCATGCGTGCTGCAGACTGCCAAGGTGGAAAGAAGTGTTTTCCTGCCAGCTGAGATTTTTTGGGGTGGTGGTTTGGGTGGGGGGACGGGACACATGGTGCCCATCCACTTCTTACCTAGGCCCACCCAAAATCTGTTTTCTGGGTACACCCCTGTATGCAACTGTTGTTTATAAATCACACATAGAAAGGGAAATGGGACTTGATATACTGCCTTTCTGTGGTATTTTGCAACTACATTCAAAGTGGTTTACATATATACAGGTGCTTATTTTGTACCTGGGGCAATGGAGGGTTAAGTGACTTGCCCAGAGTCACAAGGAGCTGCAGTGGGAATTGAACCCAGTTCCCTAGGATCAAAGTCCACTGCACTAACCACTAGGCTACTCCTCCACTCCAAAAATAATAATAAAACCAGAAATTATAATAACCACCCTCTACCCTTCCAACCCCAACAATAGCTGACTTCTACTACCCCGAGGAATCCTAATCCACCCTGTTAAAATGTCCAGGGGTACAAAATACAACCCATGCTGTATGCCCTTGGGGGAGAAATATGCCCTATGAACCACTCTTTAGATTTTTAAATCTGTGGATGAATAATAAGTCAGCAACATTTTCAGGATTCAGTCCAACTCTCCTGTCTTCCACAGTCCTTCCTGCAATAGAAGATGTGCTGGTAGCAGGAATGCACAGGATCCGCCCCCCCCCCCCCCCCCCCCCCCCCCCCCCCCCCGTGA
The DNA here is from genome assembly GCF_901765095.1 of Microcaecilia unicolor. Classification (NCBI taxonomy): domain Eukaryota; kingdom Metazoa; phylum Chordata; class Amphibia; order Gymnophiona; family Siphonopidae; genus Microcaecilia; species Microcaecilia unicolor. The sequence goes on from NC_044033.1 coordinate 253,365,358, forward strand.
AAATTTTGCCAGTTGTGACCAGCACTTTTGCTTGTTTTTCCAATAAAGCATACCACAAAGATCAACAAATGTGAATATGCACAACGCGCACATCTATATTCAGAACTGTTTCATAATATCTGCTTGTATACTAAGACTTCGTTTATTTTGTTTGTTTTATTAACATCATGATGACCAAGATCCTGCAATACCAAATATTTATCTACTAACATTCTTCCACTACTCATGATGTATTGTAAGTAAGCCACTTTGAGCCTGCAAAGAGGTGGGATAAGGTGGGATACAAATGCAACAAATAAATAAATGAAATTATCGTTGTCTGCATCAATCGAACATAAATAACTGTCCAGTTCATTAACAGCCTTCGGCAGAGCATGACACAGGGACAAATTTGTCCCTTTCTCCGCATGCTCTGTTCCCACCCCCCTGTCATTCTTTAGCATTAAATAAACTACAAAGGTTGATAGGAAAGGGACAGGCAAAAACAGGAAAGAAGAATGAAAAAAGGAACTGTGTTCACAATAGTAGACTACTGGTGGCTGATATTCTCATGCCCAGGGGAGCGGAAGGCGGGAACCCAATCAGCTTTGATTCTTTCAGATAGAGAATTGGAGTGAGACAGCTCTGATCTTAAAGATAAGACTAGTTACCAGTCAGTGTCCTGTTTGTTGCATGGACACACCATACCAGTTTTATGGAGAAAAGGGGACTTGATATGCTTTAATATACTGTTTGTTCTCTGGTTCCTATTCCATTGTCTTTATGCTTAAGAGTATTTTATTTCTCAGCTTAAGCTCTATTATAAGCATGGCTGATCTCCATTTTGGGACCCCTTATACTAAACCGTGCAAGGGCTGTGTTGCATTTGCCGCACCGGGAATCACTGGCTCAGTTTAGTAAAAGGGGCTCTTAATGTAAATGGGTTGAGCCACCATATCAAAAGAAAAAAAAGTGTCACGATATTTAAAATCATTACAATCTGATCTTTACAGGTTGTGAAAAGCTTAATCCCTGGTTTCTCACATCACTTTTTCTCTTCTGCTGTAAATAAGAAAAACGGTGTCTCAGATGTCTCACTTGTGGGGGGCCAGTCTTTTACTAAGGTGCGCTAGCGTTTTTAGCTCACGCTAAAAATCAGCTGGCACTAAATGCTGAGATCTCATTATATTCCTATAGGCGTCTCAGCGTTTATCTAATTCTTTCCTGTCTAAAATTGGCGTTCTTGTCTTCTTATCTTGTTTTTTAAAAATTGTGAACCACTTTATTTATGTATTTATTTATTTGTTTCATTTGTATCCCACATTTTCCCACCTATTTGCAGGCTCATTGCGGCTTACATAGTACCGGAGAGGCATTTGCAGACTCCGGTGTAAACAAATACAATGTGATGTTGTGGTAAGATAGAGTTCATGTGGCACAGCCACATTAGGGAATCATTCAGCGGAAGAGTTGTGTTATGTCCATTACGTATTTTAGTTTTGTTGTGTTGCAGAGATCAGGCATTTATGTTGGATTGGTAGGGTATGCCTTTTTAAACAGGTTAGTTTTTAGTGTTTTCTGGAAGTTTAGGTGGTCATTCATAGTTTTAAAGGCTTTTGGTAATGCATTCCACAGTTGTCTGCTTATGAAGGAAAAACTGAATGCATAGGTTGATTTGTATTTGAATCCTTTGCAGCTTGGGTAGTGCAGATTTAGATACGTTCGTGTTGATTCGGATGTGTTTCTAGTTGGTAGGTTGATCAGGTCTGTCATATATCCCGGGGCTTCACCGTAGACAATTTTGTGAACCAGAGTGCAGATTTTGAAAGCAATGCGTTCTTTGATTGGGAGCCAGTGTAGTTTTTTGTGAAGGGGTTTTGCACTTTCAAATCGCGTTTTTCTGAAGATAAGCCTAGCTGCCGTGTTTTGAGCGGTCTGAAATTTCTTTAAGGTTTGTTCTTTCAATTCCGCATAAATTCCATTGCAGTAGTCTACATGGCTTAGTACCGTTGATTGTACCAGGTTGTGAAATGTTTCCCTCGGGAAGAACTGTTAATTTGTTCGCAAGGAAAGCGGTATAGCAAGTTCAATAAACAATAAACAATTGTATGGAAACTTGGAATGCCCTCCTGCGGGAGGTGGTGGAGATAAAAATGGTAACGGATAAACATAAAGGAATCCTGTTCAGAAGGAATGGATCCTCAGAAGCTTAGCGGAGATTGGGTGGCAGCACCGGTGGTTGGGAGGCGGGGCAAGTACTGGGCAGACGTCTACGATCTATGTCCCGAAAATGGCAAGGATAAATCAAGGTCAGGTATACATATAAAGTAGCACATATGAGTTTATCTTGTTGAGCAGACTGGATGGACCATACAGGTCTTTATCTGCCATCATCTACTATGTTAATATGTATGATTGACACATGGTGTTGGTCACTTAATCCTTCGGTGGTGATTTGAATCAACCTTTAGATGTGATTCTGGATAGGACCTCATTATGTGGACCCTTAAAATCTAAATCAGTGTCCGAAATACACAATGGGTTTGATTCTATACATGACACCTGAAAATTCTGCACGGAAAAAAAAATACGCCTAGGCTTATTCTGTAAAGTACATTTAAATTTTACCGAACAGGCTTAAATTACTTACCACCATCTCTCATACTATCACCCCCTCCATCTGTCATATCCTCAACCTCTCTCTCTCCACTGCAACTGTCCCTGACACCTTCAAGCACGCCGTAGTCACACCTCTCCTCAAAAAACCATCACTTGACCCTACCTGTCCCTCCAACTACCGCCCCATCTCCCTCCTACCCTTCCTCTCCAAAATACTTGAGCATGCCGTTCACAGCAGCTGCCTTGATTTTCTCTCCTCTCATGCCATCCTCGATCCACTTCAATCCGGTTTTCGCCCTCTTCACTCGACAGAAACAGCACTCTCTAAAGTCTGTAATGACCTGTTCCTTGCCAAATCCAGAGGCCACTACTCCATCCTCATCCTCCTCGATCTATCCGCCGCTTTTGACACTGTCAATCATGATTTACTCCTTGCCACACTGTCCTCATTTGGGTTCCAGGGCTCTGTCCTCTCCTGGTTCTCCTCCTATCTCTCCCACCACACTCTCATGGATCTTCCTCCACCCCCATCCCACTATCTGTTGGTGTTCCCCAGGGATCTGTCCTTGGACCCCTTCTCTTCTCAATCTACACCTCTTCCCTGGGCTCCCTGATCTCATCTCATGGCTTCCAGTATCATCTCTATGCTGATGACACCCAGCTGTATCTCTCCACACCAGACATCACCGCGGAGACCCAGGCAAAGGTATCAGCCTGCTTATCTGACATTGCTGCCTGGATGTCCAACCGCCACCTGAAACTGAACATGTCCAAAACCGAGCTCCTCGTCTTTCCACCTAAACCCACTTCTCCTCTTCCTCCACTCTCTATCTCAGTTGATAACACCCTCATCCTCCCCGGCTCATCTGCCCGTAACCTCGGAGTCATCTTCGACTCCTCCCTCTCCTTCTCCGCGCATATCCAGCAGATAGCCAAGACCTGTCGCTTCTTCCTCTTCAACATCAGCAAAATTCGCCCTTTCCTCTCTGAACACACCACCCGAACTCTCGTCCACGCTCTCATTACCTCTCGCCTTGACTACTGCAACCTACTCCTCACTGGCCTCCCACTTAGCCATCTATCCCCCCCTTCAATCTGTTCAGAACTCTGCTGCACGTCTTATATTCCGCCAGAACCGATATACTCATATCACCCCTCTCCTCAGGTCACTTCACTGGCTTCCAATCAGATACTGCATTCAGTTCAAGCTTCTCCTTCTTACCTACAAATGCACTCAGTCTGCTGCCCCTCACTACCTCTCTACCCTCATCTCCCCTTACGTTCCCACCCAAAACCTCCGTTCACAGGACAAATCCCTCCTCTCAGTACCCTTCTCCACCACCGCCAACTCCAGGCTCCGCTCATTCTGCCTCGCCTCACCCTATGCCTGGAACAACCTTCCTGAGCCCTTACGCCAAGCCCCCTCCCTGCCCATCTTCAAGTCTTTGCTTAAAGCCCACCTCTTCAATGCTGCTTTCGGCACCTAACTCTCACCTTTCAGGAAATCCAGACTGCCCCAATTTGACTGCCCCTATCAGACTGACTGTTCACTTGTCCTTTAGATTGTAAGCTATTTGAGCAGGGACTGTCCTTTATGTTAATTTGTACAGCGCTGCGTAACCCTAGTAGCGCTTTAGAAATGTTAAGTAGTAGTAATTTCCACATGGTATAAAGAATAACGCAGAGCACCTCTCCACATGACCAAATGTAGTCATGGTCAACATTGCGTAAATCCCAATGACCAAATTAGGTGCAGAGCGGGTGTATCCTATAACAACACGTGTAGATTTTGAGAAACGCCCATGCCCCGCCCCCTTTTCAAGTATGCGACTTAGAATTTACGTGCACCATGTTACAGAATACGCTTAGCGAGTTCTGTGTGTAAGTCTTAATGCCAATTAGTGCTGATAATTGCTTGTCAACATTCAATTAGCAGTGCTGATTGGCTAGTTAAACAATTAAGTTACGCGCATTGTTATAGAATGCACTTCAATTCCCACACAGAAATTAAGGCGCCATATATAGAATCCCAGGGAATATGATTAGAAACTCCAATTTAATTGACATGTAGCATTTAATACACCTCACAAATAGGGAATATACCCATTATTCTGCTCCATATAATATGTATGGTAGGTTAGATTATTTTTTGATTTCCCAAAATATAATCAAAAATGTTTAAATAGAGTCACCATACATCCTCTTCACTTATCTGATCATGCCACGGTTTCCTTAGGGCCCTGTTTACTAAGCTACGCTAGAGGCACGTTAGCATTTTTACCATGCGCTAACTCTGTAGGTGCCCGCAATATCCCTACGGGTGCCCACATAGCGTGCGCTAATTTTGTGCATGCACTAAAAATGCTAGTGCACCTTAATAAACAGGGCCCTTAATCTTGAAAATCCCTAAATCAAATACAGCAGGTAAATTATGGAGCTTTAATAACAGACCTGCTTAGTACATAGGTACATAAGTATTGCCATACTGGGACAGACCAAAGGTCCATCAAGCCCAGCATCCTGTTTCCAACAGTGGCCAATCCAGGTCACAAATACCTGGCAAGATACCAAAAAAGTACAAAACATTTTATACCGCTTATCCCAGATATAGTGGATTTTCCCCAAGTCCAATTTAATAATGGTCTATGGACTTCTCCTTTAGGAAGCCGTCCAAACCTTTTTAAAACTCTGCTAAGCTAACCGCCTTTACCACATTCTCTGGCAACAAATTCTTAATGCTTGTTAACATCCAATTAACAGTGCTGATTGGCTAGTTAAACAATTAAGTTATGTGCATTGTTATAGAATACACTTTGATTTCCACGTAGAAATTAAGGCGCGATATATAGAATCTCTGGCAAAGAATACTTCATGACTTCAGCACAGACTTCTTCACTATTAACAATACCCCGGATGTGTTCCCTCCCATCATATGGAAGGCATTCAAGGCCACCCTCAGAGGGGAAGTCATAAGTCTAACTTCATGGAAATGTAAAAAAAAGAATTAGCTCTTGAAAAAACCACTTGAACTAGATATTGTTCATTTAGAAGCTAAAACATATATCTGATCATTCAGCTCAGGTTTATCGTCAATTGATCAAAAGTAAATACAAATATTATTGTCATTCAAACCTAGAAATGAATTATTTCTACAGGCAACTGGTTATTATTCAGGCAGTAATAAAATAGGAACTATCATTCCTGTGACAAAAAAAAAAAGCACCACATGTTAGCAATTCGCAAATTAAAAGCATCCAGACAACATGGTGGTGTTAACTTACCAGATTTGTTTTTGTATCATAGGGAGGGGAATTTTCAATATGATGTCTAAGTTGGACTTTGGACGTTTTGTGCTATATGTCCCAAATCCGAAGCAGAAATATAGCCATTTTCGAAAAAGCAAAAAATCTTTTTGTACTCTGTGCATTTATATTTTTAGGCCCATTTAAAAAAAAAAAAAGTACAAGTGAAAAACATAAAAAAATCAAGCCATTGGGACGTGGGAAGGGCCAGCATTTTTAGTGGACTGGACACACGGACATCCCAGGAGAGCAATGGTGCACTGCACTGGACAATATAAAAGCTCCCAGGTACACATCTCACTGTTACCCCTTATCTTGTCTGCTGAGCCCTCCAAAACCCACCGCCCTCAGCTGTACACCATTACAATAGCCCTTATGGGTGAAGGGGTTGCCTATATATGGCTACAGTAGGGTTCTGGTGAGTTATGGAGGTCTCATCCTTTCCAACACAAGTATAACAGGTAGAATGGAATATGAGACTGGGTCCCCCTTCTCTACAGTGCATTACTGATCAGTATACTACACCAGGGACCTGCTTCCTGCTCTAATAGGACTGGCTATAACATCTGAAGCTGTCAGAGAGGCTGGTAAGTCCCTCCAGTGGTCATCTGGTCATTTAGGGCACCTTCTTGTGCCTTATTTATTCTAAAAAGAGGTCTAGATCAAAACGTTGTAGCCCTAGAGGTTTTGGTTTTGTTCCATTATGGCTGTAAAACGTTTGAGTGTTAGAATGCCCTAATCCCACCTTTGAAACGCCCCAACCCCCCCCCCCCCCCTTGTGATTTGAACGCACTGCAGACGAATTGCATAGATAAACATCTGCAAAATAGGCTTCAAAAATACTGATTTGGATGTTTTTACGAAGAAATCTATCCAAATGTTGCTTTATGACACTTGTTACAGGTTACAATTTATATAACACCACAGTTCGAAGCAGTTTACAATAAAAATTAAGATCACAACATTTTCTTAATAATCAATGGTACTAACCAGCTTATTTTTGAAAGAGAAAGACGCCCATATTTCGACCCAAATCGGGAGATCGGCGCCTTTCTCCCGTGGGCGCCCAAATCAGTATAATCGAAAGCCGATTTTGGGCACCTCCAACTGCAGTCTGTCGCGGGAATGAACAAAGCTGACAGGGGCGTGTCGGAGGCATGGTGAAGGCAGGACTGGGGCGTGTTTATCGGCCGAGGAGAGATGGGCGCGCTTGGCCGATAATGGAAAAAAGCAGGGCGGAAGAAGCGAGAATTTGGGCCGCTTTTTTTGGACCCTTTTTTTCACGAACAAGTCCCCAAAAAGTGCCCCAACTGCCCAGATGACCACCGGAGGGCATTGGGAATGACCTCCCCTGACTCCCCCAGTGGTCACTAACCCCCTCCCACCAAAAAAAAAAGAGCTTTAAAAGCTTTTTTTCCAGCCTGTATGCCAGCCTCAAATGTCATACCCATCTCCATCACAGCAGTATGCAGGTCCCTGGAGCAGTTGTTAGTGGGTGCAGTCAGGGCCGTGCCAACACGGTAAGCGGGATAAGCACCGCAGGGGGGGTGCCTGCCTTCAAGGGCGCTGCTGCGGTGCTGCCCTGCCATACCGCTCCGCTCACGCTGCTCTGCTCTCGTCTCCTGCCACCACCCTGCCTGTTTTTTTTTAAATCCATGCAGCAACGCAGGCAGCGCCTCGCGTCTGCCCTGCGTGTGCGCCTGTGAAGGGAGAAAATTGCCTCGCTGGTGTCGGGCAGGTAAATACGGCGAGCCAATCAGATGAAAGCTTTCAAAGGCTATCTAGGGGAGGTCTAAGAGGTCGCCCAATCAGGACTAGGCTTACACCTGGAGTATTGTGTTCAGTTTTGGAGGCCGTATCTTGCGAAGGATGTTAAAAAAAATGGAAGCGGTGCAAAGAAAAGCTACGAGGATGGTATGGGATTTGCGTTCCAAGACGTATGAAGAGAGACTTGCTGACCTGAACATGTATACCCTGGAGGAAAGGAGGGACAGGGGTGATATGATACAGGCGTTCAAATATTTGAAAGGTATTAATCCGCAAACGAATCTTTTCCGGAGATGGGAAGGCGGTAGAACGAGAGGACATGAAATGAGATTGAAGGGGGGCAGACTCAGGAAAGATGTCAGGAAGTATTTTTTCACGGAGAGGGTGGTGGACGCTTGGAATGCCCTCCCGCGGGAGGTGGTGGAGATGAAAACGGTAATGGAGTTCAAACATGCGTGGGATATGCATAAAGGAATCCTGTGCATAAGGAATGGATCCTCAGAAGCTTAGCTGAAATTGGGTGGCGGAGCAGGTGGGGGGAAGAGGGGTTGGTGGTTGGGAGGCTAGGATAGGGGAGGGCAGGCTTATACGGTCTGTACCAGAGCCGGTGATGGGAGGCGGGACTGGTGGTTGGGAGGCGGGAAATACTGCTGGGTAGACTTATACGGTCTGTGCCCTGAAAAGGACAGGTACAAATTCAAGGTAAGGTATACACATATGAGTTTGTCTTGGGCAGACTGGATGGACCATGCAGGTCTTTTTTCTGCCGTCATCTACTATGTATGTTACTTCAATTTGTGCTCTGGGGTAAATTGTGATAAGTAGAGCGAGCCGGTAAGGAGGGCCAAGGCTGACGGCTGCTCGTGCAGGGGTCATGGAGAGAAAGGTGGCCAGGGACTTCAGGCACAAGGTAAGATCCCCGGAAGTTGTCGCTGAGCCAGGCAGTTCTAGAATTGTTTAAATCTACTAGTTTTAACTTCCAGCCAGCTAGCTTACACTTCAGCAGTGCTTTTACAGAAATGGGTCAGGTGACTTTGCAAGGACTATAGACTCATTTGGTAACAATTAGCCTGAAAAGGAGAAGAGTGTTTTGTACCTTGACATTTGTTTAAGGCGCTATATGTTTCAGTGGAGGTTGAGAGACAGAAAAAAATAATGGCATAGAACAGCATAATGTTGTAATTTTTTTGTCTGATCGATATATGTCTTGCTGAACGTTTTTGTTAAAATATTTCAGCACTCAAAAGTACACTATTCAGAGTACGTGCATTCCACAGCAAGCATTATGCACTGAACAGTACTTTGGACAGCTATGCTGTGCTTCCAACCTGTATGGTTGTGTTAAAGTAACCGTTTGTTGTTGTTACCATTGTCCCTATTAAGGATATTTAAAGAAAAACAAGTGTACCAATGAATAGAAGTATTCATACTGTTATAGTTGTTAAAATACATTTAAAAAATGTAATCTGAAAGATAGTTTTACATGGACTGGCAAGATGATTTGAAAATTTTGTAAAATATTTTTGTTTCCCTGTATTGCTAGCACTCTCTCACTGAATATCCTTACAGCTGGTTTGTAAGACCACTGAACTGACTGTATTGTGCTCTAGTACACACATCCATAATGAGTCTTAATTAAAACAAATAAATCATAAATACTGAATTAAATCCAACCACTAAATGTTCGATTTTTTTTTTTAATCCTGTTGATACATTTTCAGTTAGAAAACGAATGCAGTTAGAATAAGTGAATAAATTCCTTTATTTTTGACAATTTAATTACCTCATTTGCTTCAAATAATTTATTACCTTAACTCTCGTTTAAATTAGTATATACAGATTGTACAGCACTAAACCATTGAGCCTTTGATAGTCTTATCGTAAAAGATGCACCCTTTCCTTTCTCATGTCCTGGTCATAGATTCTTGTCTGCCCGTCTCATCTTCCGCCAGGGTCGCTTTACTCATACTACCCCTCTCCTTAAGACCCTTCACTGGCTCCCTATCCGTTTTCGCATCCTGTTCAAACTTCTTCTACTAACCTATAAATGTATTCACTCTGCTGCTCCCCAGTATCTCTCCACACTCGTCCTTCCCTACACCCCTTCCCGTGCACTCCACTCCATGGATAAATCCTTCTTATCTGTTCCCTTCTCCACTACTGCCAACTCCAGACTTCGCGCCTTCTGTCTCGCTGCACCCTATGCCTGGAATAAACTTCCTGAGCCCCTACGTCTTGCCCCATCCTTGGCCACCTTTAAATCTAGACTGAAAGCCCACCTCTTTAACATTGCTTTTGACTCGTAACCACTTGTAACCACTCGCCTCCACCTACCCTCCTCTCTTCCTTCCCGTTCACATTAATTGATTTGACTTGCTTACTTTATTTATTTTTTGTCTATTAGATTGTAAGCCCTTTGAGCAGGGGCTGTCTTTCTTCTATGTTTGTGCAGCGCTGCGTATGCCTTGTAGCACTATAGAAATGCTAAATAGTAGTAGTAGTAATAGTAATGGTGTGGAGCAGAATTCATACAGGCCTCCCTTTTAAACTCCACTGCCTGGAACTTGATTTAAATTTGGTGTCCTAGCTGTAAAAGGCTTTGTGCAACATTCCTTTTGAGTAATCCAATCTCTTATGAGTGCTCATGCTCCAAACTAGGTGTCGTGAACCAGTGGTGTGCTGGAGCAGGCTCTCACAGGCTCTCGATTGCCGTTTGTTAAGTTTTTAAGAATTTTGGGAGCCGGTTCTCCATGGCTACTTTAACAAATGGATCCCAAAATGTGGGCTTGGGCCCCTCCTGAATTCTCTTTTACTTTGCTGGCGAGAGAGAGCCCCCTGTTAACAATTTACCAGCACACCCCTGCGTGAACCCCAAGCCCCTGATTTGTCTCCTCACTGCTGTGACTTGGCTGCCTTTGATGAATGTATATTTTTTTAATTCACAAAGAGAGAGTCTGTGAGACAATCCTGCTTATTTTCGAAGGAGAAGGGCAGCCATCTTCTGCCCTGCGTGTGCGCCTGTGAAGGGAGAAAATCGCCTCGCTGGCGTCGGGCCTTCCCTCGCTGTGTCCCACCCTTGAGGAAAAGGAAGTTACCTCAGAAGAGGGCGGGACACAGCGAGGGAAGACCCGATGCCAGCGAGGCAATTTTCTCCATTCACAGCACACGCAGGGCAGACGGGAGGCGCTGCCTGCGTCGCTGCATGGATTTAAAAAAAAAAAGGCAGGGTGGTGGCAGGAGAAGAGGGCTCTGTTGGCTCTCAACGGAGGGGGTGCTCAGATGGGAGAGGGGGAGCTCACAGGGGAGAAGGGGATTGGGGGAGGGGTGGGGGAGCTCAGGGGTTCTCAGAGGGGAGAAGGGGATTGGGGAGGGTGGGGGAGCTCAGAGGGGTGGTCAGAGGGGAGAAGGGGATTGGGGAAGGGTGGTGGGGGCGCCAACTGATAGTCTGCAGGGGGGCGCCAGAGACCCTAGGCACGGCCCTGGGTGCAGTGCACTTCAGGCAGGTGGACCCAGGCCCACCCCCCCTACCTGTTACACTTGTGGTGGTAAATGTGAGCCCTCCAACCCCCCCCCCCCAAACCCACTGTACCCACATGTAGGTGCCCCCCTTCACCCATAAGTGCTATGGCACTGGTGTACAGTTGTGGGGAGTGAGTTTGGGGGGAAAATTGGGGGGGCTCAGCACCCAAGGGAAGGGAGCTATGGACTTGGGAGGTATTTTACTGTTTTTTTTTACTGTTTACAAGTGCCTCCTAGGGTGCCCGGTTGGTGTCCTGGCATGTGAGGGGGACCAGTGCACTACGAATCCTGGCCCCTCCCATGACCAAATGCCTTGGATGTGTTTGTTTTTGAGCTGGGCGGCTTCGGTTTCCATTATCGCTGAAAACCGATACCGCCCAGCTCAAATCCACCCAAATCCGATGCATTTGCCCGGCACTAACCGTATTATCGAAACAAAAGATGGACGCCCATCTTTTTTGAAAATATGGTCTGTCCCACCCCATCGCGTACCCGTCCTCGGAGATAGTTGCCCATGGAGATGGGCGTTCGCGTTCGATTATGCCCCTTGTCACCTAGACTATTGTAATGCAATCTACCTGGGATGCAAAGAACAAATCATAAAGAAACTCCAAACCGCTCAAAACACCGCAGCCAGACTGATTTTTGGAAAAATGAAATACAAAAGCGCCAAACCCCTAAGAGAACAACTACATTGGCTCCCGATCAAAGAACGGATTGCCTTCAAAATCTGTATTCTAGTGCATAAAATCATCTACCCCGGGATACATGACAGACCTCATTGACCTTCCAGCCAGAAACACCACAAGATCAACATGCACATACCTAAACCTACACCACCCAAGCTGCAAAAGAATTAAATGCAAATTAACCTATGCATCCAGCTTCTCCTTTATAAGCACGCAACTATGGAACATGCATCCAGCTTCTCCTTTATAAGCACGCAACTATGGAACGCACTACCAAACACCTTGAAAACAACGCACGACGACCTATCAAACTTTCGGAAATCACTAAAAACTTACTTATTCAAAAAGGCATACCCTGATGACCCAACTTAAATGCCTCGATCCCACAACACAACGAAACTAAGACTCGAGTTGATCACTACTCAACCCTTCCTCCTTATTCCCTGATGTGTTTATCCTACACGAACCTTCTACATTGTCACTCTGTATCTGCTATACCGGAACTGGCGATCATCTTCACAATTACTATGTAAGCCACATTGAACCTGCAAATAGGTGGGATACAAATGCAATAAATAAATAAATAAAACAAAAATGATCAGAAGCTTAATCAGAAATAGCAAGAAAGGTTTTTAAAATCTTTCTAAAATGTGCATATTGCCAAATTTTAGGAGTCTGGTAAGCGAGAAGCATATCACAAACCTTAGACCTCTTAATGCTCTTAATTGATGGAAATGCAAAAGAAGAACAATTTACAGTTCTGCTCCTAGAAGAGCTTGAAAATTCAAAATGGGCTAATAAATACTCTGGACAGTCACCACCTGAAACACAAGAGAAGTTAAACAAAATCCTGACCTCCATCAGAAGCCAATGGAGGTCCAAATAAAATTTAGAAATCCTATCATATTTACGAAAGGCATATATCAATCAAACTGCAGTAGTTTGAATCGTCTGTAAATGTTGACGATCATACCTAGAAGTCCCTACAAAAATCAAGTTACAATAGACAACAGTAAAGCTTGAACAAGCAACTTAAATTGTTCAATCTCAAAACACATTCTGATTCTTCTCAAATTCCTCATGAGAAAGAACAAACTTTTGACCATTAACTTGTGGTTCTAATGAAAGCGATTGAGCCAAGAAGATTCCCAATATTTTAACAACGGGAGAAAGAGGAGATTTAACTTGGTCTACAATAATATGATCAACTAATGGATCAGGATTATTGTCTAAAAGCAAAAACGTACTTTTCTCAAAGTTTAATTTAAGCTTATGATTCAACATCCAAGTAGACATATAGCACTGAATAGATGTAGATATACAACCCAATGAATCTAAAATTGGAATAAGGATGGTGATATCATCCGCATAGCTATGAATAAAAAATCCCTTATCTGCTAGTACCCAACCTAATTTATGTAAAAATACATTAAAAAGTGTTGGGGAAAGAGGCGAACCCCTGTCTTATCATTTAGGGGTGCTAAATAATAAGACGCCCCCAGGCATATAATAGTCATCTTAGCATTTAGTGAATGCTAATTACTAGCACACGCTAAATCTGTTAAAGCGTCTTAGTAAAAGGACCCCTTAGTTCTGCGTTCATACTTCAGAAAAACGGATATGGCTTTTTTAGGCAGTAAAGTAAGAGTTTTTCCAGATTTAAGGAGAGACAGGACTTTCTGACCTCACGGCCTCGTGTCTTGGCTCTTGGGGCAACATTTTCTTTACAATTCCCCATGTAAATGTTTCATAACTTGTGGTTCAGCTAATTTCCTATTTTTTGGAGCTTAAACAATTTGAGTTGTTTTGGTTTCTAGGGAAAGTTTCTCTGCTAATAATGGTAGTGTTAATTAGTAATGTCATCTGCCACAGCCGGCTACTCAAAACCCTGCCTGAGTCCTGGCAGAGTGGTTTGAACGTTGAGATTAAGAGTATTACAAGTGGCATCCCTCCATGGGACGTGCACAGTCGATCCTAATGGAGGGATTTGAGAGAGGTGATCCCAGTGTCTACCAGGCTCAAATGTTGGCTCTGGCTTCTAGAAACGTGTCCGAAGCTGTACCCCCAGCAGGTGTTCTGACCCTTCTCTTTTACTGCCACCAGGGTAGGGGGAGGCAGAGGGGAGCAGGGTTGTTCTGGCGATCCAAACACATTTTATTCTTTATCTCAGCTGAACTGGAGCAGAAGTTACCTGTAACTCCCAGCCGAAGCCCTGGTCCCAGGATCTGCATGCCATGTCTACAGAAAGGGTTCCCGCTGTAAGAACCGTTTCCACAGTGCAATGGAAGGAAACTCCAGTGTCCATTGGATCAGCCAGGAGACCATCATTTCTCTTTGGAACAAATGTTACTGAAATATTCTCCGTAATAGAAAAAAAGGTGACCTTTTTCAAATATTGGAGGAGTCCTGGATCTGGGGTCACCAGCCCTGAAGGTCACAGGGAGGGACATAATTGAACAAAAACGTCTATCTCCATGGGCGTTTATCTCCAAGAACGGGTCTGTGAAGGGGCGGACCGAACCGTATTTTTGAAAAAAATAGACGTCCATGTTTTATTCGACAATTTGTGAGCTGGGCGTTTTTGTTTTTCAGTGATAATGGAAAATGAAAGCGCCCAGCTCAAAAATGAATAAATCCAAGGCATTTGTTCGTGGGAGGGGCCAGGAGTCGTAGAGCACTGGTCCCCCTCACATGCCACAACACCAACCGGGCACCCTAGGGGGCACTTTTACAAAAACAAAAAAAAGGTAAAACAGCTTCCAGGTGCATAGCACCCTTCCCTTGTGTGTTCAGCCCCCAAATCCCCCTCAAAACCCACTGCCCACAAGTCTACACCATTACTATAGCCCTAAGGGGTGAAGGGGGGCACCTACATGTGGGTACAGTGGGTTTGGGGGGGTTGGACGACTAAGCCTTAAGCAGCACAATTGTAACAGGTGGGGGGGGATGGGCCTGGGTCCACCTGCCTGAAGTCCATTGCACCCCCTAATAACTGCTCCAGTGACCTGCATACTGCTGCCAGGGAGGTGGGTATGACATTTGAGGGTGAAAATAAAAAGTTGTGAAACGGCATATTTTGTGGTGGGAGGGGGTTTGTGACCACTGGAGGAGTCAGGGGAGGTCATCCCCGATTCCCTCCAGTGGTCATCTGGTCATTTAGGGCACTTTTTGGGGCCTTATTCGTGGAAAAACAGGGTCCAGGAAAAGTGCCCTAAATTCTCGCTAAAAACGCATATTTTTCTTCCATTATCGGCGAAAGGCGCCCATCTCTGATCGCCTGATAACCATGCCCCAGTTCCGCCTTCACCACGCCTTCGACACGCCCCCATCAACTTTGTCCGCATCCGCGACGGAGTGCAGTTGAAAACGTCCAAAGTCGGCTTTCCATTATACCGCTTTATTCGTTTTTGTGAGATAAACGCCTATCTCCCGATTTGGGTCGTAATATAGGCGTTTTTCTTTTTCAATTATAAGCTGGAGGGTCTCTTGCTTTGCAAATGAAATTCTCATCCCACTGGGACCCTGCCAAGCCAGGAAAAGACATTTTGATGAGTATAAAGGGACAGGCAGGTGAGAAGGTGGAAGTATATACAGTGGGGGAAATAAGTATTTGATCCCTTGCTGATTTTGTAAGTTTGCCCACTGACAAAGACATGAGCAGCCCATAATTGAAGGGTAGGTTATTGGTAACAGTGAGAGATAGCACATCACAAATTAAATCCGGAAAATCACATTGTGGAAAGTATATGAATTTATTTGCATTCTGCAGAGGGAAATAAGTATTTGATCCCCCACCAACCAGTAAGAGATCTGGCCCCTACAGACCAGGTAGATGCTCCAAATCAACTCGTTACCTGCATGACAGACAGCTGTCGGCAATGGTCACCTGTATGAAAGACACCTGTCCACAGACTCAGTGAATCAGTCAGACTCTAACCTCTACAAAATGGCCAAGAGCAAGGAGCTGTCTAAGGATGTCAGGGACAAGATCATACACCTGCACAAGGCTGGAATGGGCTACAAAACCATCAGTAAGACGCTGGGCGAGAAGGAGACAACTGTTGGTGCCATAGTAAGAAAATGGAAGAAGTACAAAATGACTGTCAATCGACAAAGATCTGGGGCTCCACGCAAAATCTCACCTCGTGGGGTATCCTTGATCATGAGGAAGGTTAGAAATCAGCCTACAACTACAAGGGGGGAACTTGTCAATGATCTCAAGGCAGCTGGGACCACTGTCACCACGAAAACCATTGGTAACACATTACGACATAACGGATTGCAATCCTGCAGTGCCCGCAAGGTCCCCCTGCTCCGGAAGGCACATGTGACGGCCCGTCTGAAGTTTGCCAGTGAACACCTGGATGATGCCGAGAGTGATTGGGAGAAGGTGCTGTGGTCAGATGAGACAAAAATTGAGCTCTTTGGCATGAACTCAACTCGCCGTGTTTGGAGGAAGAAAAATGCTGCCTATGACCCAAAGAACACCGTCCCCACTGTCAAGCATGGAGGTGGAAATGTTATGTTTTGGGGGTGTTTCTCTGCTAAGGGCACAGGACTACTTCACCGCATCAATGGGAGAATGGATGGGGCCATGTACCGTACAATTCTGAGTGACAACCTCCTTCCCTCCGCCAGGGCCTTAAAAATGGGTCGTGGCTGGGTCTTCCAGCACGACAATGACCCAAAACATACAGCCAAGGCAACAAAGGAGTGGCTCAGGAAGAAGCACATTAGGGTCATGGAGTGGCCTAGCCAGTCACCAGACCTTAATCCCATTGAAAACTTATGGAGGGAGCTGAAGCTGCGAGTTGCCAAGCGACAGCCCAGAACTCTTAATGATTTAGAGATGATCTGCAAAGAGGAGTGGACCAAAATTCCTCCTGACATGTGTGCAAACCTCATCATCAACTACAGAAGACGTCTGACCGCTGTGCTTGCCAACAAGGGTTTTGCCACCAAGTATTAGGTCTTGTTTGCCAGAGGGATTAAATACTTATTTCCCTCTGCAGAATGCAAATAAATTCATATACTTTCCACAATGTGATTTTCCGGATTTAATTTGTGATGTGCTATCTCTCACTGTTACCAATAACCTACCCTTCAATTATGGGCTGCTCATGTCTTTGTCAGTGGGCAAACTTACAAAATCAGCAAGGGATCAAATACTTATTTCCCCCACTGTAGGAATGGTCCCCAGAGACACTTCCATAGGCTCTCTTGAAAGTTAGGTTGGAAACTAGGGTTGAAATCCCTGGACTCCCGCTCGCCATCCTTGACAGACCCTTTCACCTTCTACTATCAGCCTCAAATTAAGCCCTCCGAGGTAGGGAACTGTCTACTGTACTTGACTGTAAATCGAACCTGAATTTGAGAAATGGCAACCTCAAAAGCCCAGTCCTTGCCTTATTACAGGGTCCCACAGCTTGTAAAGGGTGCCCACCTCTGTCCCTTCTCCCCCAGGAAGAAGGACTGCTCGGGTCTAGCTCCCCTAAAATAAAGGGGTGCAGGCTGCTGGGTTTTTTTTTTTCTCTCCTGTCTTCATTGCTAAAGCAGATGTAAGGCAGTATAGGATGAATTTCATTTATTTTGGGGGGTTAGTTAAGGTGTGATGGGAAGCAAACTCATTTCTCGACTGGGATGTCTTCTTTCTGACCTTTTCCCCCGTGCTTAATAAAAAAAAATAAAAGAACAAGAGTTAATTAAAGTAGAGATAAGAAGCACAGCAGCAATGGGTGTGCCAAGGCGAGAAAGAGGAAACCGACACTGAGGGGACTTTTCACCCAGGAGGGCTGAGTTTCTCGTGGGGCGGAGAGAAGGAGGCGTGGCTTTAGCCTGCAGCACTAGGGAAGGAGTTGGGGAGGCAGCACTAGAGCCCGGAGGGGGAGAAGAGCAGAGAGGTAAGTAGGGAAGGGGAGACGTCTTCAGGATCAGTCTTTCTAGCCTTTCTGGGAATCAAACTTCATTTAAAAGTCTGGGACACTTCTGTCCTCTTCCTTCAGCCCGAGGGGGTTAAGGAGAAGGTCGCACTCTGAAATGGGGAGGTCTCAGGGGCTACACTGGTCCCCAGCCCTCCCGTTTCCCTGAAGGGGGTGAGAGGAGAAGTTGCTTTCCTCTTGCCACAAAAGTGTGACTGGCCCTAGTCAGAAAGGGAAGGGGCTGCTACCGCCTCCCCCCCCCCCCCCCCCCCTCCCCGCCAGCATCCTGGAGATTTCGGCTGAAGGCAAAGCTCCAGCATCCCGTGGCACTGCAGATCTTTGGTGGTTTCAGGGCTGGAGAACCGTAGGCTGGCGTGAGAAGGAAACCAAAAGTAAAAAAAAAAAATACAAAGTTGAATTTTGCAAGCATAATTTCTGGAACTAGTTATAGCATCTGACTGTTAGGGAAATGTTTGTGTTCTGTTTTGGAAAGAGTCTGGTATTAATCAAGCCCTCTCCCTTACTTACACAACTTTGGCTGTCCCGGGACCAGACCACCTCCCCCGCCCGGACCGGAGTCTGCCATGACTGCAGATTCAACTGCATGGCCGTCCCTGGATCCCACTGGTTTTCAGGTGTTCCCCCTGGGATCCCCTGGCCAAGGCAGCAAATCTTTCTAATAAGCGTCCAAAACTTGCTGCCTGCCTTAGGAAAGGTGGAGATGATAAGGGAAAGTTACCATTCTGGGGAGGGTGGGAGGTTAATGAATAGGTTATAGAGAGAGGGGGGTGCACGGACAGAAAGGGAGGTAGGGAGAGGGAGATCAAATGAGGAAAGAGGGAGGGAGAGAGAGGGAAGATAAAGCAGCATTTTTTCAGCTTCACTGACAATTCACATGGATGGGGCTTGTCTCTGACATCACCACACTGTGATGTCACAGCCTGGACTGTCTTTGCATTGTGACATCACACTAGTGGTAACATTCCTTTGGAGACATGAAAACATGTAAATTACCACATTGTGATGTCACATCCTCTGCATTATGACCTCACACCAGTGTAGTCATATCCAAAGTGCCCATTTCCAAGGGAAGCATCCAGCAAACTAGGAGGGAGGGGAGGGAGGTTCAGCTACAGGCAGTGTGAAGCCAGAGTTAGAAGCCCATTACCTGCTCTGTGGACAGTATGGTGGGACCCCCCCCCCCCCTCCTCTATTACCCCCGTTTTCCTTGTTGGAAGATAGAAAGGGAAATTTCCAGAACAGGGGGGATGACTTGTGCTAGGAAAGAAGGCAACAGTTTAGAGCTGGCTGCAGGGCTGCACTTTGGATCAGGAGGGAGCTCTCCAGGGAGCAGGGTGCAGCAGGTCAAAATCCTGTTAGCAAAATGGCATCCTGGAAAACACTGGTGTGTCACCTGGAATAAGGAGAGAAACCAGCAGTTTTTTAATTGGAAATATTTGTGTGTGTGTGTGTGGGGGGGGGGGGGGGTAGGGATAAGGACAGGGTGAAATAATCCTGCCTCTTTCGGCATGGGAATTCAAGAACCCGGAACAAGTTCTCTGCCAGAGGTCAAGGTGTTATGAAATATTGTGAAGACCCCACACAAGCTTTCCAGGCACAGAAGGGGAGGCGGTGCTTCATTCACAGCCACTCTGCTATAACCAGCCTGAGCTGAATGAGTTAACAGGCACAGGGATACAAAGCCGGTCACCTCTAGGACTGGAGGGTTCAAGGGATGGACACAGGGATACAGAGCCTGTCGCCTCTAGGACTGGAGGGTACAGGGGATGGACACAGGGACACGGAGTCTGTCACCTTTAGGACTGGAGGGTTCAGGGGATGGACACAGGGATACAGAGCCTTTGACCTCTAGGACTGGAGGGTTCAGGGGATGGACACAGGGATACAGAGCCTGTCACCTTTAGGACTGGAAGGTTCAGGGGATGGACCCAGGGATACAGAGCCTTTGACCTCTAGGACTGGAGGGCTCAGGAGATGGACACAGGGACACGGAGTCTGTCACCTTTAGGACTGGAGGGTTCAGGGGATGGACACAGGGATACAGAGCCTGTCACCTTTAGGACTGGAAGGTTCAGGGGATGGACACAGGGATACAGAGCCTTTGACCTCTAGGACTGGAGGGCTCAGGAGATGGACACAGGGACACGGAGTCTGTCACCTTTAGGACTGGAGGGCTCAGGGGATGGACACAGGGACTGTCACCTCTAGGACTGGAGGGTTCAGGGAATGGACACAAGGACACACAGCCTGTCACCTCTAGGACTGGAGGGTACAGGGGATGGACATAAGCTGTGTGTCTGGTACTTTTCTCTATTCCTGTCTCCTACAATGAGGGGAATATGAATTGTTTATTTTGCCCCACTCCCATCCTAGAATTCCTCCTGGCTTTGGTGTTTTTTTCAGCAGTGATGCAGCTGGGATCAGGGAAGCCCAAAGCAAAGAACGTCCCATCTCCTATGCTTCTCTTCTGCATTTGGAGGACGTGGTAATTGCTGGCGAGTTCTCACTCCTGCCCTGCCTTTAATCCATTACAGATCTACAGACAATGTGGACCTGGGCTCTGCTTCCCATCTTCCTGAGCGTCTGGGCCACGCTTGGTTTATGGATAGTGTGAGTATCACAGGTATCAACATTCCAGAATGATTGAGGGAGACAAACACTGTAGAAATGATCCCTCCCTGGACATAGTCAAGGTGATTTCTCAATAGTGGGGGCTCCTGTGGTAAGTAGCGTGGTGCAAAGGGTCTGAGAAAACCATTATAACACTTCCCTCCACCCCTCCCCCTCCCCACCAGCTCCCTCCAGCTAAGTCCTCTTCACCCCCCCAAATTTGCTTCACCCCTCTAAACATCCTGGCTCAGTCCATGATCCTCACCTCCCAGCTCTCTGTAAAATCACCCATCACATTCCTGAAATCCTACAGATTCCCCCTTGTGGAATAATTTAGGAACTGCAGCCAAAGGTCCAGAGCACTTTTGGTCAAAGACATTCCTGAAATTCTAGAAGGAAAAGTCTTTGACCAAAAGTGCTCTGGACCTTTGGCTACAGTTCCTAAATTATTACACAAGGGGGAAACATCCCTGAGACATTTTCGTAGGAGTTGTCACCTATCTATGATTTATTCCACCTACAGATTCCCGCTCCCCTCCAAAAAAAAGTAATAGAAAATCAAGTGCTGGAGCCACTGATTTCATTTTCAGCCTTTGCATGAAAATCTTCATACAGTTGTTTGCGATTCTGTTCTGTACAAGATTTGATATACCTCAAACTGGCTTATGTACATTAGCCCCCGGATTCGATATATGGTGCTCAGATTTGCGCATTGAAATTTGGGTGCACTCCTGAGATGCGCATGCAAATTAATTAACGAGCCAATTAACATCAATAATTGGGTGCTAACAATCAGTTATTGAAATTAATAAAAATTTGCATGGATCTGGCTACACGCTATTCCATACGGCATGGCGTCTAACTCTACTAGCGTATAAGTCAAAAGGGGGCGTGGCCATGGGCATTCTGAAAAGATGCGTACGTAGTTGCAGAACACTGCCTCAGCACGCCTAACTCGGGTGCCAACATTTACACCAGGTTTCAGCTGGTGTAAGTCTGGTGTGGGAATCAGCAGAAATGTTTGCACTGGCTGCCAGTAAAATTTTGCGTATCGTAGAAGAGAATGTGGTAAAGGTGGTTGGCTTAGCGGAGTTTAAAAAAAGGTTTGGACAGCTTCCTAAAGGAAAAGTCCATAGACCATTATTAAATGGATGCCCTTATCAGCTTACCACCTAGGAACTCTTCCAGATCGTCACGCACGCACTTGAATCTTCACTACCCAGCCAGTTGTGGCATCAAATATAAAACCACCTACGCATCCACCTTTCCTTATGTTAGTGCTCACTTGTGGAATGGATTACCAAAACCTGTAAAATCTATTCAAGATCATTTGGCCTTCCGAAAGTCTCTAGAGACCCTATTATTTGCGAAAGCTTAGGCTGCAGACCCGCCTAGCATCTCTAACTTCTGAACTGCTGCAGACATTACGACATATTGAATTCTATTACACTTTCTCCTTTTCCACTCCTTTGCTGTTACTTGCCTCTCTTTACTTTATTGATTTTGATTGTTAGCTACATTGATGTATGTTTTTTGCAGACTGATGTAAGCCACATTGAGCCTGCCCGTGGGTGGGAAAATGTGGGATATAAATGCTATAAATAAATAAATGGACTTGGGGAAAATCCACTATTTCTGGGATAAGTAGCATAAAATGTTTTGTACTTTTTTGGGATCTTGCCAGGTATTTGTGACCTGGATTGGAAACAGGATGCTGGGCTTGATGGACCTTTGGTCTTTCCCAGTATGGCAATACTTATGTACTTATGTAGAAAATATTGACTTTCATCCATCGACGCATATATGGTGTAACTCCGCAATATTTTATGGATGCTTCGATTATGTGTGAACCACAACAAGATCTTCGCGCTCTGTGCCTGTTTGTCATTTATCAGAAACGCGGAATTGTACTTTTTCAGTAGCTGGAGGGAATTTGTGGAACCTTCTTCCAGGTTATTTAAGACTTTGCACTGACTATTGGCAATTTAAGAAACTGTTAAACACTTTTTATTTTGTAAAAGCATTGAACGATGGATAAAACCAAGTCTATTTCTTTGGCAGTTCTACCTGTTTTGTCTATGGCAATTAAGATTTACTGTTGCAAGTGATTGTCAGTGTGTATTTTGATATTGTGACTGTTTTTCTTGTAGCCTGTTTTGATTCTAAAGTGGGATATAAATCCATGAAATAAATAAATAAATACGTCTCACTCTGATAGAATTGTGCTTAGTCCTGAATTTTGAGTGCCATTTATAGATCCCTCCCCCTCCCTCCCTCCCTCCCCCATGCATGTATTTTCACTGTCCCTAGTGGGCTCCCAATCTAAGCTTTTGTACCTGGGGCAATGGAGGGTTAAGTGACTTGTCCAGGGTCACAAGGAGCTGCAGTGGGGATTCAACCCAGTTCCCCTGGTTCTCAGCAGCTGCACTAACCATTTGGCTGTTTTGGGCCTGAAGGTGAAGTGTGACAGGACATTTTAAAAAGGTGAGGCCACAGACAGGATGCATGTGTTACACCGGAAGGGACAAATTCTGCTCAGCAAACTCCTCAAAACCCCAAGAGGAAGAGAGGGTGAAGTGAGGTTTTCAGGAACACACATGAGAAACTGTCAACCTTGACTGGGTGACCCATAAAACATCTGGTGGAAGGAGAGATCTCAAGGTGATGGGTGGAGAAGGTTGTTTTTTTTATTTGCAGCTTTCCAAACCTCTTCAGAGCTAAAATAACTCAACCACTCTGACAGGCCCTTGACACTGCTCTGTTAGCCCTTGATGGGTGAGGTGAGTCTTTGAGGAATGGACTTCCTATTACCCACTGCCGGCTTTTGCCAGTGCAGACTAACAGCTCTTTGATAGTTTTTCCTTGGCACTATGCCACTTGCTCAGGGTTGTGTCACATCTGTACAGGGAATGAATTCAGCATACAGGTGGGCAACATTCCATTCTAGGGGGGGGGAGGGGTTAACCTTCTGGCTAGCCAAGGGAAGCAGGATGATGGCTTGGGAGATGAGGGAGGTGAGAAGCTGTGAGTACTGCATTGTGAACCCTCCCCCTCCTCTGCTCTGTGTCACTACCCCCCACCTCAAATACAAGTGGTCATTTGAACATATTGTACAGGCCACTGAATCCTTGTTCCCTCGCCTCAAAAATGGTGCAGGTTGTCACACTCTGGTCCTAAACCTCACTGAAATTAATTTTAAACTCTTACCTCCTCCCCCTTTCCTCTGAGATCACTCATCACATCAGTTCTGCAATGAATACCCTCATTCTGTGATGGCTTAAAGGAGCTGTGTGCTCCAGACAGTACCCTTGTCCTGAGCCCCTCCCCCTTTAATGCAGCCCTGCATGGGTCTCTCTATGCTTGGGTTCTGGGTTGTACTCTTGTCATGGCTCCCCCCCCCCCCCCGTTCATATGAAAATAATGTTCACTCTTACCATTAATTTGACCCTGTATGAGCCCCCTCTAGACTTTGGCTCTGGGACCACTTCCCCCCTTTAATTCAATTCTAGTGATGTGCATTAATTTGAAATTAGAAATAATTTGTCATTTCTCATGTCATTTTGTGTCATCTTTTTTTCTGAAACAACAGGGAAAACAATAAAATTTGGATTTTTTTTTGTTGTTGCCAGTACTGCACACTGTTTCCAAGAAAGCATGCCTTCTGAAGAAAACAATGCAAACCCCCCCCCCCCCCCCCCACACACACACACAACACATAATGAAAATTCTCATACATGACATAGGAAATGATATAACATCTGAATTTTCAGGCTGCACACTCCCCATTCAATAATGTTATTATTTGATAAGTTGATATCTCACCTTTCTATGTTCCATCCCAGCAATTTGAAATCTGCCAGCTTTCTGCCTTATATCACTCTTTTTCTCTCTTAGATATGCCATGGCTGTGGCTAACGGCTCTGTTAATGTCACGGTTGTCTTCCCTTACATCAGGTAAGCCTCAACCAGACAAGATCTTCCCTGCCAGAGTTCCTGGCTAACCTGCATCTTTATTTTCTTTTGCTTTGAAGCGGTGTCCTGTCTTTCCTCTCCTCTCCCCACCCCTTGCCCGGCTTCAGAGTAAAGTGCTCCCTCACTATCATTGATAGACTGATTAAAGGTGCAGTCATTTCCATGGCATGTCAAGGCTTGACTGGGCCACCCTCAGATAGGGAAGGGGATAGATTTTAACCTGGGCTGGGTGGGCTGGAGTGGGGCTTTGAGGACAACTTCAGAAGTTGGAGAACAAGACCAGTGCCGGGCAGACTTTTACGGTCCATGCCCTGAAAATGGTAAAGGCAAATCAAGATCAAGTATACATATGTAGTATCCCATCATACCTTAGCTATGAGTTTATCTTGTTGGGCAGACTGGATGGACCGAACAGGTCTTTATCTGCCGTCATCTACTATGGATCTCTCCCATTCACCCCCATTCTAAAGTGCAGAGAGCAGCTGCTCACACAGACATCTCTTCAACAGCCAGATAGCGTGAGAGATTCTTATTCTTCAGGGCTACACTTTCTTCTCCTTCCTGCCTCTAGTTCTTTTCGATCTCTTCTCTTTTTTAAATCTTTGAAAACTTCAGAATACCCCTTTGTCCCTCTCAGGAGCTGTCCAGCACTTATGGTGCTGAACAGCAGTGGGTTGTGCTTTCATTGACCCTCAAGGCTCATTGCTCATTCTTGCTCCTTACATCTGTCTCTTATCTGGGAGCCACGGCACACGGTTTCCAGTGCTTCTATTTTTGTACCAGTTGTGATAACACTAATCAGAGACCCTTGATCTTTATATTTTCTAGCACCTGTGGGTCCTACGCTCCTCAGAGCTGTATATTTGCTCAGGTTCTTAATATTGGAGCCATTCTGGGTAAGTAGAGCACTATAGGCTTCAACATAAGATAAGTACCTGGGACAGACCAAAGGTCCATCAAGCCCAGTATCCTGCTTCCAACAGTGGCCAATCCAGGTCACAAATACCTGGCAAGATCACAAAAAAGTACAAAACATTTTATGCTGCTTATCCCAGAAATAGCAGTGCATTTTCCCCAAGTCAATTTAATAATGGTCTATGGACTTTTCCTTTAGGAAGCCAGCTTTTTTAAAACTCTGCTAAGCTAACCGCCTTTACCAAATTTTATGGCAATTAATTCCAGAGTTGAATTACACGTTGAGTGAAGAAGAATTTTCTTCAATTTGTTTTAAATTTACTACTTTGTAGCTTCATTGCATGCCCCCTAGTCCTAGTATTTTTGGACAGAGTAAACAAGCGATTCATGTCTACCTGTTCCACTCCACTCATTATTTTATAGACCTCTATCATATCTCCCCTCAGCCGTCTTTTCTCCAAGCTGAAGAGCCCCAACCTGACTTAAGAGGCCAGGCTGGGCTGGTCTTGGTCTCTTCCTATTGGGCATCTGGGTGAGGAGTAACCATGACCTGGAACCATTTTAAGTGTCTCTTTTGACCTCTACCAGGTCATGTTTCTAAGAAACACAACACGCTTTCCCCCTACTTCAATACAATTGGGTACCAACTTCACACAATTTATAGAAAATAAGGGCAGTTGCTCACACACAACATAATTTTATAATTGGCTGGGCTTTAAATTGGTGATAATTGGCACCTGCTAGCAGTTGCAAAATGAACTGCTGTTAGTCACGATTGTGCACAGAATTTCTATCAAGCACAACTTCTAGGGGGTGTGGGCTTGGGAAAGGCATGGGTGGGTCAGGGGCATGCCTAGGAGTCATGCACGTGGGTTATAGATTTCTAGGGATTATGCTCCCAACTGGCAACAGTTAGGTCAACCATTTACAACAGCTCCTCAGTACCTCTCCACTCTCATCTCTCCCTACACTCCTCCCCGGGAACTCCGTTCACTGGGTAAATCTCTCTTATTTGCACCCTTCTCCTCCACCGCTAACTCCAGACTCCGTTTCTTTTATCTTGCTGCACCATATGCCTGGAATAGACTTCCTGAGCTGGTAGGTCAAGCTCCAGCTCTGGCTGTCTTCAATCTAGGTTAAAAGCCCACCTTTTGATACTGTTTTTAACTCCTAACCCTTACTCTCTTGTTCAGTACCCTTATTTTATCATCCCCACCTTAGTAATTCCCTTATCTCTTATTTGTCCTGTTTGTCTGTCCTAATTAGATTGTAAGCTCTGTTGAGAAGGGACTGTCTCTTTATGTCCAGCGTACAGTGCTGTGTACGTCTAGTAGCGCTATAGAAATGATAGGTAGTAGTAGTCTGTGGGATTCCGGATTCTTGCTACTCTTTGGGATTCCAGAATCTTGCTACTTTTTGTCCTTTCCCCTTATTTGCTACTCTTTGGGATTCTGGAATCTTGCTACTCTTTGTCCTTTTCCCTTATTTGCTACTCTTTGGGATTCCAGAATCTTGCTACCCTTTGGGATTCTGCATGGAATCTTGCTACCCTTTGTCCTTATCCCTTATTTGTCCTGTTTGTCTGTCCTAATTAGATTATAAGCTCTTTCGAGCAGTGACTGTCTCTTCATGTCCAGTGTACAACGCTGCGTATGTCTAATAGCGCTATAGAAATGATAAGTAGTAGTAGTAGTATCTACCATAGCTGCTCATCAATGTGATGTACCACAGCTCAAGAAGCAAATGGCATCTCTGAAAACACTGTGGGGATAAGTTGATCTATCACATGTGACTTAAGACTCTTCTTCCTTAGGGCTTTGGATCAGCTTCATTCGTTATCAGCAGATCCGAGATTACGGGTGTCACTGTCGCCTGAACACAGTCAGCCTGATCTTGGGAATGTTGACGATCCTAGGGACCTCCATGGTTGGCAACTTCCAGGTAAGAATCATGACACTGGTAAAGCAGAGACCCCCTCCCCATTGTGTCTTAGCTTGGGGTGCCTGCAGTTCTCCTTTCAGCACCTCTCCCTCCCCCATGTCCCCTCAGCATAGGTAGAGCAAACAATCCCATGAACATAAATGGGACAGTATTCAAAGTGATTTAACCAGCCAAAAAAAAGCTCCTAGCTGGCTAAATTGCCTGTTTGGAGCTAACTGGTCATATTCAGAAGCACCGCTGAAAATGTCCGGTTAGTGTCCAACGTAAAACCGTCTATTTTGGGGGCGTTCTGGGGCAGAGTCAGCACTTGGCCGGTTAAATGCTGATTCAGCACTTAACCAGCCAAGGTAACGTCATAAATAGGACCACATAAAAGTCAGTCCTGTCTCTATGTGGTAACCCAGAGCCGGTGAAGTGCTGAATATTGCTCTATATACCCAGAAAATCAATACCAGAGCCTGACTCAGCAATGAATTTCTGTGGGTAATGCCGGAAGGTGAGCAAAACACTGAATATCAGGCCCAGATTAATAATATAAAGACCAGTTCTTCCCACTGCAGTTTGTCAAACGTGAACAAGGCAGTCTGCAAGATCCCCTGGGGAACCGTGTTAAGAATAATGCCCCAGTGATCTCATACAAATGCAGCTGTCTGATTGGCTCCAGCATTGTGTGTGAGAAATACCTTTTCTGACATCATAATGCTCATGATGATAGTAGATCAATCAGTTGTTCTAGAACTTTGCTGTTTTTAAAAAAAAAGGGAAATTAAAACCAAATTCAGCATCTTATACCTGTGGGAGTCTCTTAGTGAGATAAGAGGTCGGCAGGGTCTGCTTTGTTCTGTTACCAACATGTTCCTCCTGCTTCCAGCAAACCAACCAGCTAGAGACGCACCTGGTGGGAGCCTTCCTGGCTTTCTTTGTGGGCGTGGCATACTTCTGGCTTCAGACGGCCCTCACCTACCAGGTGAAGCCACGGCACGGTGGCAACTGGATTGGGCCTCTGCGGTTCTGCCTCTGCTTATTCTGCACAGCTCTCATCGTGATGAGTATCCTTTCCATTCCCCCAGCCTGCATCCACTCTGACATCTTTTGGGTTCAGGAAGAGGGGGAGGGGGGCTTGGGGAGGGTCTTATGGATGGGTCATTCAAGAGGGAAGAAAGAGAGGCATGGGTGGGTCAGAGGCATTCCAAACATTTTGGCCCAGGCGATATAGAATTCCTGGGTTGCACGCCTGCTATGCATGCCAGGATTGACACCAGGTTTCAGCAAGCATAAGTTTTGGGTGCAGGAATCAGCACTAAATGCTATTTTTGTAAAGGGCACCTGGCATGGAGTGCCCTTTATACAAGTTAACTGCTATTTACTGAATCCAGTCCTATGTCAGCCTGAGACTGGTAACTCAGCCTCCTTTTAGGGGTTGAATACGGTAAAACCAGGACTAGAGTATGCTGTACTGAACACAGTGGAGCTAGCTGGCAAACCAAGGAATAGTAAAAAAGTTGGAAGAGGACTAGTATGAAGGGAAGAGAGGAAGAAGAGAGGGAGTGGGGAGAGGCAGACGAAAGAGGAGCGAGGGGTGGAGCGGGAGGTTGCTTTGTACTAACGCTTTTCCTTCACTTTGGGTGCCAGTGGCGGTTTTTCACGTGCACAACCTGAAAACCGTGGCAGCCATCTGCGAATGGATAGCGGCAATGATCCTTTTCTTCCTCTACGGCCTCTTTGCTGTGGATTTGTGGCACCTGGATGGCCACTCCTTTCACGTACAGAAGAAGCGGCTGGACATGTTCCACGAGATGACGTCTTCCAGTGCCACCCTGGGCTCATACTGCACATCAGTGCGGAGCGACCCCCCAGGGCTAAAAAGGGAACAGAAGGTGGGGACTGCAGAAAATGGAGCTCAGGATGGACCAATCGTTCTCTGACCATTGCACTTTGAGTTTGTGGAGCACGCTTGGGCTGGAGTCTGAATCACTGTCACAACTCATACTACAGGGCAAGTAGAGAATCAGCAAGGACATGGCTGTGGACATTTGCATTCCCCTCCATGCGTTCAGTCCCTTCTTAGCTAATAACATGAAATACAGCAGTATAACAGTGAGAAGGGGTGAGGGAATGAGCTGCTCCTGCCTGTGCTGTGCCTCTTGTGTGTGTGTGTGTGTGTGTGTCTACTGCTCCTGTCTGTGCTATGTATGTGTGTGTATATGAGTATGTCTGTCTGTGGAGTTTCTACTTCTCCTGCCTGTACTGTACCTGTGTTGTGATGGGGCAGAGTGATGTATGTGTGTGTCTGTCTATCTGTCTGTGGAGTTTCTACTGCTCTTGCCTGTGTTGTACCTGTGTTGTGATGGGATAGGGGGACGTGTGTCTGTCTGTGCAGTTTCCTGTGCTGTACCTGTGTTATGATGGGGCACTGTCACGAAACACCTAGCAACCTGCCTGGGTCTATCCCCAGCACAGCTCAGGTCCGCCTGCACCTGCCGCTTGTGCTCTACACTAGAACCCTCCTCCCACCAACTGGGTCACAACCGCCTCTGGCCAAGTCTCCCACACTCAAATTATCCCCAGTGATTTCTAGATTACTGGGGCTACACTCCCAGTGGTCCTATGGTTCCCAGAAAGCACTCACAGACCTAACAGACAAGCCACCAGGATTTTTTATCAGTTCAGACAGGCAGAACAAACAAACAATTGTGTTTCTTCTCAGAACTTGGAACAGTGGACAAAAAAATGTGCAAATAGCAAACAGTAACAAGGAAGTGACAAATGGATCAATTAGAAAACTAACTAAACATGTATATACAGGCTCAACAGTACCGGGGAAGATCAGGGCATATAATTCACCAAGCCTCAGCAAATAGATCTATCTCTCTTTCTTCCTGGCTAAGACTGAAGCAACAGTCAGCACTACTGGATAATTTCAAACTCCAGGCCAATCAGAGCCCAGTCAACAAGTTTTAAATGTATACTGCTGCTTGCTTTCTGTCTGTGTTAAAGAAAAAGAACACCCACTTCCCTATAACAGCTTTAAGCATAAACATGCATCATCTACTGGCCAAATAGGAAAAATACACTTCAGACATAATTAAAATAGGGAAATATCCAATACATTTTACAGGCTTAAAACACACTGTTTCTTCACAGATGTGTGTCTGTCTGTGCAGTTTCTACTGTTCCTGCCTGTGCTCTACATGTGTTGTGATGGGGCAGAGTGATATATGTGTGTGTGTCTGTGGAGTTTCTACTGTTCATGCCTGTGCTGTACTTGTGTTGTGATGGGGCAGAGTGATGTATGTGTGTGTGTCTGTGGAGTTTCTACTGTTCTTGCCTGTGCTGTACCTATGTTGTGATGAGGTAGAGTGATGTGTGCCTGTCTGTCTGTGGAATATCTACTATTCCTGCCTGTGCTGTGATGGGGTAGAGTGATGTGTGTGTGTCTGTCTGTGGAGTTTCTACTGATCCTGCCTGTGCTGAATCTGTATTGTGATGGGGCAGATTGATGTGTCTGTCTGTGGAGTTTCTACTGTTCCTGCCTGTGCTGTATCTGTGTTGTGATGAGGCAGAGTGATGTGTGTCTGTCTGTCTGTGGAATTTCTACTGCTTCTGCCTGTGCTGTACCTGTGTTGTGATGGGGCACAGTGGTGTGTGTGTGTGTGTGTTGCACTGCCTCTACCTGTGCTGTTCCTGTCCTGTAATAGTGCTCTTCATTTGAGTACTGAGGTGTAAGACTGCAACTGGAACCTCAGTTTCTGCATAGATCCTTAAAAATCCTCTGCTTTCATAATTATATTGACAATAAAAGATTTATTTTTAAAATATAGCAGTGTGCTGTTACTGGACTCCAGGTGGTGAGGGTCAAATGACAGAGCCCCCACTCACCCTCAGTGCTTCATACAGAAGGAAGGGGGCAGCCTGGATGCAGAACTGATCAAAGGCATGGAAAGATGACATGCAGGAGGGCTGTGCTAAATCTAGAGTCTTCGTGTTCTGGGAGGGGGTGGACAGTCCAGAGATTTTTTTCAGTTCACAGATCCAGACCCACTGAAGTACAGTGCTTTGAATAAGCAGCTGAAACTCACAGTTTTTATGCTCTTGGTGTGGTTGTTCCCATCATTGCTTACACACTGCTCTTCTACTGCTACTTCTGTTGCTATGGTTGTTTCTGTTCTTAGCTTCAGTATCACTGTTCTTTGTATTGTTGTTGTTGCTCCTGTTGCTGCTGTTCTTGGTCTTAATTACGCCTGTTGGTGCCATTCTTGGTCTATTACTGTTTTTTTTTGTACTGCTGATGTTACTCCTGTTGCTCCTGTTCTTGGTTTTGGTACTACTGTTGTTGCAGTTCTTTGTTGCTACTCCTGTTGCTACTATTCTTCATCTCAGTATTAATGCTCTTTGTATTGCTGCTGTTACTCCTGTTGCTGCTATTCTTGGTCTCAGTGCTGCTGCCCTTTGTACTGTTGCTGCTGTTTTTTGTTTTGTTGTTACTTCTGTTGCTGCTGTTCTTGGTCTTGGTATTACTGTTCTTTGCATTGCTGCTGTTACTCCTGTTGCTGCTGTTCATGGATTTGTTATTACTCATGTTGTTACTATTTTTTATTATCAGTATTACTAGTCTATGTATTGCTGCCGTTACTCCTGATGCTGTTGTTCTGGGTTGCGGTGCTGCTGCCCTTTGTACTGTTGCTGCTGTTCTTGGTTTCAGTGCTACTGTTCCTACTGTTCTTGGTTTTGTTGTTACTCCTCTTGCTGCTGTTCTTGGTCTTGGTATTACTGATCTTTGTACTGCTGCTGATACTTCTGTTGCTGTTATTCTTGGTCTCAGTGCTGCTGCTGTTATTCCTGTTCTTGGTTTTGGTGCTACTGTTGTTGCTGCTATTCTTGGTCTCGGTATTACTGCTCTTTGAACTGCTGTTGTTGCTCCTGTTGCTGCTATTCTTGGTCTCAATGCTGCTGTTACTCCTGCTCTTGGTTTTGGTGCTACTGTTGTTGCTGCAGCAGCTATTCTTTGTCTTGGTATTACTGCTCTTTGAACTGCTGTTGTTGTTCCTGTTGCTGCTATTCTTTGTACTGCTGCTGTTACTCCTGTTCTTGGTTTTAGTGCTGCTGCTGTTGCTGCTGCTATTCTTGGTCTCAGTATTACTGCTCTTTGTACTGCTGCTGTTACTCCTGTTGCTGCTGTTCTTGGTTTTGTTGTTGTTGCTGTTCCTGATGGTTTTGCTGTTGCTCCTGTTGCTGCTGTTCTTGGTCTTGGTGCTGCTGTTCTTGGTTTTGTTGTTACTTCTGTTACTGCTATTCTTGGTCTCAGTGCTGCTGCTCTTTGTGCTGCTGCTGTTACTCCTGTTGCTGCTGTTCTTGGTTTTGTTGTTGTTGCTGTTCCTGTTGCTCATTGTTTTGTTGTTGTTCCTGTTGCTGCTATTCTTGGTCTCAGTGCTGCTGTTCTTTGTACTGCTGCTGTTACTCCTGTTGCTGCTGTTCTTGGTTTTGTTGTTGTTGCTCCTGTTCTTGATCTTGGTGCTGCTGCTCTTGCTGCTATCCTTGGTTGTGTTGTTGCTCTTGTTTTTTATCTCACTGCTGGAAGCAGGATACTGGGCTAGATGGACCATTTGTCTAACCCAGCATGGCTATTCTTATATGGCTATTCTTATGCTCTTTGTACTACTGCTGCTGCTGTTTCTCCTGTTGTTTCTGCTCTTTGAACTGCTGATGTTGTTCTTGTTGCTTGTGTCACTGCTCTTGGTGCTACCGCTATGGCTGTTCTTACTTCTTCTGCTGCTGCTACTACCTTTGCTCTTGGTGCAGCTGGTGGTGTTGGTAGTACTGCTGCTGTTATTGCTCTGGTGGTGGTGGTGCCTGCTGCTGTCATTGTTCTGGTAATGCTGATGCTGTCATTGCTCCAGTGGTGGTGCTACTGTTGCTGTCGTTGCTCTGGTGGTGGTGGTGCTGCTGCTGCTGCTGTCATTGCTCTGGTGGTGGTGGTGGTGCTGCTGCTGCTGTTACTGCTTATAATACTACAATCATTATTCTTAGCAGTGCTACTGCTGTTGTCATTGCTCTGGTGGTGCTGCTGCTACTGCTGCTGCTGTTATTGCTCTGCTGGTGGTACTGCTGCTGCTGTTGTCATTGCTCTAGTGCTGCTGCTGCTGCTGCTGCTGTTGTTGCTGCTGCTGTCATTGCTTGTGGTGGTGGTGCTGCTGCTGCTGCTGCTGCTACTGCTCCTGTCATTGGTCTGGTGTTGCTACTGCTGCTGTTATTGCTTATAGTACTACAATCATTATTCTTAGCAGTGCTGCTGTTGTAGTCATTGCTCTGGTGGTGGTGGTGCTGCTGCTACTGCTTCTGCTGTTATTGCTCTGCTGGTGGTACTGCTGCTGCTGTTGTCATTGCTCTAGTGCTGCTGCTGCTGCTGCTGCTGTTGTTGTTGCTGCTGCTGTCATTGCTGTGGTGGTGGTGCTGCTACTGCAGCTGTCATTGCTTATGGTTCTAGAGTCATTATTCTTAGCAGTGCTGCTGCTGTTGTCATTGCTCTGCTGCTGCTGCTGCTGCTGTTGTCATTGCTTTAGTGCTGCTGCTGCTGCTGCTGCTGCTGTTGTTGCTGCTGCTGTCATTGCTTGTGGTGGTGGTCCTGCTGCTGCTGCTGCTACTGCTCCTGTCATTGGTGTGGTGTTGTTACTACTGCTGTTATTGCTTATAGTACTACAATAATTATTCTTAGCAGTGCTGCTGTTGTAGTCATTGCTCTGGTGGTGGTGCTGCTGCTGTCATTGTTCTGATGGTGGTACTGCTGCTGCTGTCATTGCTTATGGTTCTAGAGTCAGTATATTAGCAGTGCTGCTGCTGCTGCTGCTGCTATTGTTGCTGCTGCTGTCATTGCTTATGGTTCTACAGTCATTATTCTTAGCAGTGCTGCTGTTTCATGACCTTGGTACTGCTATTGTTCCTCTTGTTCCAGCTGCTGCTGCTACTGTCATTGTTCTTGCTGGTGCCACTGGTATTGCTATTGTTTTGGTACCTGTGCTTCTGAAAGGGTCCATTCTAGTCTTCCCAGGCTCCCTGTTGTGTGTTTAAGGTTGTAAGCAGCTGCCATTTTCAGCAGGTTAATCCCCCTTGCCTTTGGGGTTGTAGCTTGCATTCCTTGCAGGTTCCCCACCCCCATGCCTTTCTACAGGGTTTTAATCTCCTAAGGTTGTTCCCCCTCCCCCCAGGGTTTTTATTATTAAACTCAACAATCATGATCACTCTGACACCACCCCTCCCTGAACAATCCTGTCAATCAGTTAAGATAGCTCACCTACTATAACTACCTTAATCATTCCTTTCCTTCCTCTTTCTACCCCTATTTAACCTCTGCACAATATTAAATGTATCTGTCACCCTGTAATGACAATGTTAACAAAACTATGTAAGCCACATTGAGCCTGCAAATAGGTGGGATAATGTGGGATACAAATGCAATAAATAAATATATCTAGACTTGAAACTTTCTTAAAATTAAACTTTGGTATAGAGATACACTGGGCTATTTTAAAATTTCCCATGCCCTAACTGCTATAATTTGCCTCCTCCCCCTCCTCCCTAGGTGGCTGCCTAACTAGCTTGATGATGAAGGCCAGCTCTGGCTGTGGCTGTCAGTTGTGAACCGTGTCCTATTGTAACGTGGCACTTGGACTTTGAAAGTGCCTCCTGCTCAAAGCTGGGCAGATCAAAGATGTGAAAACTGAAAGATGAGACTTTTTGCTGCCTTTCGATAAGATAGAGAAGCAGGATGCCTTATTCCCAGAGAGCCCTGGGACACTGGGCAGAAAAGAAGAACTAGCAGGCTTTTTGTGCTGTCACTTTCTTGTTGGGGAGGGGGGAGAGGTTTGCCCGCCTGCCAGTGTAGCTCTCTAGCTGAGCTCTTTTCACTTACGGAGGAAGGCAAGGGAACACAGGCTGGGATTTAGCCCTGCCATCCCCTCCAATTGCTGTGATCCCTCGGGATCCCATATACCAAGAACTCCAGGCAGCTGTGGGGCAGGGCACAACCTTATGTATGAGTAGGGTCTTTGTTAAAGCGTTTCTTTAGTGATAAAGGTCTGACTCTCCAAATGAACTCTTTCTCTCTCCTCTTACCTATTTCAGTTACATATTCTTTGCTTACCGTGCAGTCACTGCAGAGTGGCACAAGAACATGAAGCTGTAGCTGTGGCACTTTTTTTTTTTTTCTATTGCTGTGAATTAGACAGGTAGCATTCTAGAGAGAGCATAGCCTGGTCTCATGAACCACTCATTTTGAGCATGGATTTTCCTTTACTCATACTATAAAACAACTTGTGAATGTCCAGTGCAGTTATTGATATGCTAACACATAAATCTGCAGTAAATTGAAGACTCGGTCCATATTTTCACATGGGGCTGTGCGCTAGAACTTTACTACAATTAAAAAAAGAACCTGGGGATAGTAGGCCCGGGGAGGGGGCTAAATCCATAGTAGGAGTCCAGTAGCCCCATTGAGGGACCTCTCTGGGGTGTCTGAAGTTCCTGGAATGTACCACTAGGGATCAGGTGCCTCCATTTTATAACATGGCCTCAGGACAGGAGCGAGTAGGGATCAGCCCTTGAAAAGAAGAGGGAAGGGTACCAAGGACCACCTACCAGGGCCTTTTAAGAAGGGGCAGAACATTCGAGTCACCAGGGATTTGGCCTGTCCAGGGTCTTGGGCTAAATTTAAGATAACATTTTTGCAGTGCTATTTTTTTTTAAACTCACCAAAGACCATCTTAAATCTGAGAGTAAAATGCACACTGCAGAGAAAAGTGCACTAAGAATTATTTTCTTCTCAAATGTCAGCTAATCACAAGTGTCTCCAGTCCACAGAGATAGCTTGGACTACATTCACCCCCTTCCTAACATTTTCTTCCCACGTCATCCTGGCTCAGACCAAGGTAATGGGGGTTTCACTCTTCCAGGGCTGCAATGACTCTATTGGATGGGCTGAAGTGGGGGGGGGGGGGGGGGGGACACACATTTGTGTCATCCTGGCTCTGCTAAAGGTGATGGTGGAGAGGTCACGTTTCCTGGGCTGCAATGATTCTGCTGGATGGACTGGGGGGGGGCATGTTTCTTGTGTCCTGGCTTCCTTAAAGGTGATGGTGGGGGTACCCTGGGCTACACTGCCACTGCTGGATGGGCTGGGGGATGCATTTCCTGTGTCACTCTGGCTCTACTGAAGGTGATGGTGAGGGAAGGGTTGACTCTGCTGGATGGGCTGGGTGGGGGGCACATTTCCTGTGTCATACAGTCTGTTCTAAAGGAGTAACTGCAGCTGCTGGAAAGGGTGAAAATGGGAGGTGGCAAGTTGGACTGTGGAGTGATGGGGGGGGGGGGGATGTCTATTTCTTTTCCACTTGGTTTAAAGTTTATATAGCGAGTGCCAAAGGAAGCCTCTCCAGCAGGAAATGCATTTTTATTTTCTTCTATTTGTAATTTAGTTCTTGCATGTTAGAGCAGATTTAGAAAATGAGAGAAAAGCATATGAGAGGCACAGGGAAGGAGACCGAGAGGGAATTCCAAGGCCTGAGACTGCAGATCCGGGGCAGCCTGTGTGTCTGGGAAGAAGGCAGACAACTGGAAGACAGTGAGGAGCAGGGCACGTCTGATGGGAAGAGGGCTTTAATACAGGCTTTAGCCTCAGTATGTGCACGCCAGCATGCTGTGTAGCTCACTCTGAAAATTCAACTCTTTCCTCTTCTTCATCTTCTTTTTTTTAAAGAAGGTGATTTTTAAACAGCCAGGACCACTGCTAAGTCTTCCTCTGCTAGATTGGCTCTTCAGGAGCCTCAGCTGGAAAACGTTTTACTGTGGCCCTGGATGTCAAAAATGGGAAATACATATTCAACGGCAGCGTTTTATTTTCACAGTGCGAATTACTTACGGGAGGAACGTTAAATTATAAATAAATAAATAAATAGATAGATATTAAATAATTTTAAAAATACAGAAAAAGAAAAAAAAATTCACATTCAGTAAAAGCAGCAAAAGAAAAAAAAAATACCAACTCCTAGGCCTGCAACAAGAGACAGCACTGAGGAAGAGACATGGAGAGGCTGCCTCCTCCACCACACTTACATTTAATAAAGGAGACCTTCCCTTCCCTCAGCACAGGATCACTGCACACAAGGGAGACAGCCCTTCCCAAAAGGAGGCATATGGCTAAAGTGTGAATACAGAAAGATCCAATCCAAGAGAAGGCAGGGCTCCTTTTTCACATCCTAATCCCAGTTCAAAGAAAAGGCAGGTCTCCCTTTGGAAGCAGCTACCAGACAGAAAAGGGATGCATAACCATTTTCACCTCCCTGGTTTTCTCTTGACCCCCAACCACACATTACCTCAGTCCCCAAAATAAATCCTTCCCCCTGTGCCGGCAGTGGACCAGGCAGGAAATGGTAAACGCCCCAGAAAAAAACAGAAGACTGGGAAAGAAGTTTCACTTACATGGGACAGGGGGCACTTGAGAAGCAGGTCTCCCGTTGCACACCCTGATCCCATGAGAAGCAGGTCTCCCTTTGCACACCCTGATCCCATGGGAAGTAGGTCTCCTTTTGCATGCCCCTGGCCCAAGGGAAAGGTATGTCTCCCTTTGCATATCCTGATTCCATACCATGAGTCGTTCTCCCTTTTCATACTCTGATCCCATGGGAAGCAGGCAAAGGCGTAGCCAGGTCTACTTTTGGGGGGGTCCCAAAAGTGGACTGAGGGAGTCCCTGCATTCTCTCCCCCTCCCCCTGCAATAAAATATTACCTTTGTTGGCTCTCCCGCGCATGCTCAGTTAGACCTGAACGAGAGAGCCACGAAGTGCACCTGCTGAATAAATGCTACTACAGGCGCGACTCAGGCAGGAGAGGTCTTCAGCTGGCGGGGCTTGGTATCCCTGCCAGCCAGGAAAGCACAGAGGTCCCAAGCTGAAGGTGAGCTCCCCCCCTCCCCCCGTGGCTATGCCACTGGAAGTAGGTCTCCCTTTTCATACCCTGATCCCACAGGAAGCAGGTCTCCCTTTGCACGCCCTGATCCCATACCCATGGGAAGCAGGTCTCCCTTTGCACACCCTGATCCTGTCCTGAGGGGGAAGGCAGGTACATTTTAGCCAAAATTACAGAAATAAAAAAGGACACCCTTCAAATAAATGGCTTAAAAAGGACTATAAGATGGGACACTTTTTTCCTGTCTCTTGTGACTTCTTGCTGCTGGTTCTGCGCTGTTTCCTGCTGAGGTTTCTAACATCCTTGTGGCCGAGGTTCAGTTTGATCAGCGGTTGCTGGGGTAGATTTTTTTTTCTTCATCTGTCCTGAAATATTTACAATCTTCACAGTTAGCGCCAAGGCTGTGTCCTGTCCGTGCTCTGCTTGGCGCGGCCCATGCTCCCTGCGCGGCCGGCCGGCCTCTGCTCCGCTCGCGGAGGTGCCTGCTGTTGATGGCAGCGGTAGGAAGGGTCAGGGCTGCGCTTGCATCCCGTTCGATGCTAGCACTTTTTTGTCCTTGGAGGAACCTCGACGGTGGTGGTGTGGGTGGTGGTGGTGGTGATGCTGTGGTGGGGGGGGTGGAGGCGGCGGAGGCGGCGGTGGCGGTGGTGGCGTTGGCAGCTGCTGCTCGGCACCATCTGGCTCTGGTCGGCGTGAGCTCTGGCAGGATCTGGTTGGGGTTCCCGGGGGCCGGCTCTGCTGCCCGTTCTTCTCATCTGCAGAGGAGGAGGAGAGGAGAGGGAGGGGTGGACAGAGGAGGTGGAGAAATGAAGAACTGAGTGATCATTCTGGTCTCTCGCTCTATCTTTATTCGTTTCTGTCTGTCTCTTTCCTTCCCTGTCTCTATCTCTGTGTATGTGTCTCTCACTCTGTCACCTTCTCTCTCCCAACCCACCATCTCACAGATTGAGAACTTTCCTGTTCAGAGGAGACACCCACAGACCTATTAGGCTGTTTCCCTCTCTCAGAATACCTTGTTCGTTTTCCCATCTGTCCAGGGACCACTCATGATTCTGCTTGTCCATGAATGTGTCCTATCCTTCTAGGTCACAACTCTTGAGGGTCACCCCATGAGATGACTCAGTTCCACATTCTGACAGTCTCCCGACACAGCAGTTGTGGCCCAGTTCCACCTTGCTGGTCTAGCAGAACATCAGTATCTGATTGTCTGTTGTCCGAATTAAGATCTTTCTGTGGCCACGACCCCCGGGTGGTGCAGGACAAGACATCCTACAGAGCATCTGCCCAAGACACAACTCCCAACATGGGTTGTGGGACCCTGTTTGGGGTCGTAAACCACAGTTTGGGAAGCTCTGCTTTAAAACGTTCCAGATCACCCTGAGCTCTTAGAATTTTATCGGATGACGTTTTCCTGAACAGGCTAAAGGTCCTACATGAACTCCTGGCACAGTCTGGCCACATTCTTGAGTAGGATAATTTGGGTCTGAGGAATCTGGAAAAAGATGCCCCTGGCAGATTTCATGCAATTAGCCACTAGGACAGAGTCCTCGAGCTGCTGGCTGACTCAGAAGGTGCCTCAGAAGCTCGGATTGGCCTGAATACACTGAAAGAGAAAGATCTACTGGACTTATACTAGAGGTGCAAAGGGAGCTTCATGTCCTGCTGAATCACCTCCACATATTGAGTCTACTTTCCTTTATCTCTGAAATGACAGATAACAAGGTAATGTGCCTACAAATTCCAGGCGGGAGCTGGAGTAACTTATCCTGAACCCTTGTGACTCCAAGAGCTGACTACCCAAGTTCACTGACTTTGGTGACTCTTTCTGGAAAACACGTCATCACTTCCTGAAGTTTTAGATCTAATAGTGGTCATAACAGTGAGATGAAATTACAGAGCAGACCAAGAAGAATACCCAAGGCAATTTCCAAGTTCCGGTGCTGGTCCATACCTTCTATGATCCAATTACGTTTCTAGCCAAATGACTCTCTTTCTCTCTGCTCTCACTTCCTCCTCTTGTGTGTGTGTCTCTCTCTCTCCTTCCCCTCTCCCTGTTCCTTTCCCTCTTTCTCACACTCTGTCTCTCTCTCCTCACCCCCTCTCTCTTTCCCCTTATCTCTCCCTCCCTCCCTCTCCCTCCCCCATTTCTCCCAGTCTCCCTCTCCTCCTCTCTCTCCCTCTGCTTCTCCCACTCTCTCTCCTCTTCTGTCTCTTCCTTCCTCCCTCTGTTGCTCTCTTCCCCTTCTCCCTCTCTCTTCCCCCCGTTTCTCCCACTCATTTTCTCTCACCCCTCTCTTCCTTCCTGTTTCTCCCTTGTCCCTCCCTCCCTCTCTCTCTCCCTCTCCTAGGGTTACCATTCGTCCGGATTTCCCCGGACATGTCCTCTTTTTGACGGCATGTCCGGGGCGTCCGGCGGGTTTTGCCCGCACGCATGTTTGTCCAGATTTCTGGACAAACGTGCGTGCGGGAGGGCGTGCGTGCGGTTGCATGATCCATCGGCGCAGTGGCTCTCCCCTCCCCTTCCTTACCATCTTCCCTGGTGGTCTAATGACGTCTTTGAGGCAGGAAAGAGCCCCCTCTTTCCTGCCCGGAGCGCTGCCTTGCCCATCCTCCTTCTCGGTCTCGGCTGGGGATTCAAAATGGCCGCCGAGAGTTGAAGTCCCGCCAGGCCGCTTCAACTCTCAGTGGCCATTTTGAATCCCCAGCCGAGACCGAGAAGGATGTAGGCAAGGGCAGGCAGCGCTCCCAGCAGGAAAGAGGGGGCTCTTTCCTGCCCCGAAGACGTCACTAGACCACCAGGGAAGATGGTAAGGAAGGGGAGGGGAGCATGTGATGGGGGAGGGGAGTATGTGATGGGGGGTGTGGGGGAGGGGACTATGTGACGGGGAAGGGGAAAGGGGGCGGAATGAGGATATGAAAGGGGCGTGGCAGTGGGCGTGGCGGGGGCGTGGCGTGTGTCCTCTTTTTCAGAGGACACAAAATGGTAACCCTACCCTCTCCCCCCCTCTGTATCACTCTGTCCCTCTGTTTCTCCCACTCTCTCTCTCCCTCCCTCTCCCCCTCTCTATCACTCTGTCCCTCTGTTTCTCCCACTCTCTCTCTCCTCCCTGTCTTTCCCTCCCTCCCTCTCTCTCTCTCTGTCCATTTCTCCCACTTTCTCTCTCTCCTCTCCCTCTGTCTCCCTCTTCTTTTCCCTCTCCCGTCCCTCCCCCCCTCTCTTTCTCCCACTCTCTCTGTCTCTTCCTCTCCCTTACCTGCCAGGGCTTGCACTGAGGGCTGGTCATGTGTGCTCAAGAGCTGAGCTTGAATTGTTTCCACCACTCTTTTAAACCTGCGGCTGGGACCTGGGGAAGAAGAGATTGGACAGAAACAGCAGAGATCAGTAAACATTACATGATGTTCATACTCTAGTCCAAGTGGCTGTCTAGCACAATAAATGATGGCAGAGGACCAGTCTGCCCAGCATATAAAGTGCTGCAGACATTCCAACATGAAATTACTCCCTACTGCCTTCACAGACAGAATCTGTAGTAATAATGCCTTTATCACCTCTGGCTATCTCCCACTTTCCTCCAGCACAAGTACATATATATAGAAAAACCAAGATAGAATAAATCAAGTGTACATTTTATTTATGTATCTTTGTTTTCTACAAATGTATTTATTTGTTTACATGTTTTTTAATGTTATTTGTATTTGGTTTTATTTATACGATGTATTTTGATCTTTATGTTCGATTCCCACTACAGCTCCTTGTGCCTGAATATATGTAAACCGCTTTGAATGTAGTTGCAAAAACCTCAGAAAGGCGGTATATCAAGTCCCATTTCCCTTTCCCTTATTTTTGTCTTATGATGTAGAACGTCTGTTGATGAGGGCGTGTGCCAACACATAACTGTGTAGGGTTTTACTTGTTTTTTGCTTGTTTTTAAATAAATATTTAAGGTATATGATAGCCGGTGTACTATCCTCACAGGTTAAAACAGCCCACATAGTTTGTAACTACACAGGCTCTCTCAAAATGTAAAAAAGGCCCGTTTCTGACAGAAATGAAACGGGCGCTAGCAAGGTATTCCTCGCAGTTGCAGCTTGGCCTCCAGCCTCCCTCCTTGTCATGTGAATTACAGAGCCCCCTCCCGGTTGTCGGAGTTGCATGCTCCCCTGGTCTCGGAGTTGTTGCTGACCCTCCCTCGTTCTCTGTCGTCTGAGTTGCAGGACGCCGTCTGTGTCCTCTGAGTTCAAGGGCCAGCCCCTGGTCATTGGCTGCCTCGCTGTCCTCCTTTACATGCGAGGGCAGAGCAATGGGAATAGTGTTAGAAACCAAGCCATGCAGACATATAATGTTGGAGGTGGAAAATATTATATAGGATTGTTGAAAAGAGAAAGAGGACGACGAAATAATAAAATGTTTAATAGAAATATAATGTTTGTTTATATTTGCAAGATTTCTTTATAAACAATATTTTTTGTGAAAACTTTGTTACAAAGAGGGAAAAGCTTTCCTTGTTCAGGACCATCTATGACTTTTACCATTGCATCACAAGATGTTCGAACTCGTGAAAAAGCCACAGATAGAGTGTGAGAGAGAGTGAAAAAGTGTATCTTTGAGAGAGAGTGTGTATGTGAGACAGTGTGTGTGTGAGACAGAGTTGGTGTGTAAGAATTACACTGTGTGCGAGTGTGTATGTGAGACAGAGAGATAGTGTGTTAGAGACAGATACAGTGTGTGTGAGAGACAGAGAGAGTGTGTGTGAGAGAGACAGAGTGAGACAGTATGTGCGAGTATGTGAGAGACTGAGTGTATGAGACGGAGACTGACTGTATGAAAGATAGAGAGTGAATGTGTGAGAGACAGAGTGTGTGACAGTGATTGAGAGAAAGAGTGTGAGAGTGTGTGAGACAGAGAGAGATTGTGTGCGACTGTGTGTGAGACAGTGAGTGTGTGAGACAGAGTGAGAGTCTGAGAGTGTGTGAGAGTGAGTGATATAAGTGTGTGTGTGAGAGACAGAGAAAGAGTGTGAGAGACAGACACTGTGAAAGGCAGCAGGGCCCCCCTTCCGGCCGAGGTGCAGGCACCCCTCCCTCTGTGTCAGCACTCCCCCCCCACCTATTGTCTCTGGACCCCGTTCCCCCCCCCCCCAACATCTTGTGCCAGGACCCCCTCCCCCCATGTGGTCTCTGGACCCCCTCCTCCCTGTATCAGGTCTCAGGACCCCCCTCCCCCATTTTGGTCTCTGGACCCCTCCCCCTCTCTGATCTGAACCCCCCTCCCCCCCCTCTGGTCTCTGGACTCCATCCCCTGTGGTCTCAGGA
This sequence comes from Microcaecilia unicolor, assembly GCF_901765095.1. NCBI lineage: Eukaryota > Metazoa > Chordata > Amphibia > Gymnophiona > Siphonopidae > Microcaecilia > Microcaecilia unicolor. The sequence continues at coordinate 253,408,879 of NC_044033.1, forward strand.
CACCCCCTCCCCCTCCCCCGCTGTCTGTTCTCAGGACCCCCTCCAGTCTCAGGACCCCCCTCCTCTCTGTGGTTTCAGGACCCCCACCCTCCCTCCTTTGTGGTCTCAGGACCCCCCCTCCTCTCAGGTCTCAGGACCCCCCTTCCCCTCCCCTCTCGTCTCAGGACCCCCCTCCCCCCTGCTTTCCGGTCTCTGGACCCCACCTCTAGTCTCAGAACCCCCCTCCTGCTCCTCTCAGGTCTCAGGACCCCCCCTCTCCTCTCAGGTTTCAGGACGCCCCTTCCCCCTCCTCTCTGGTCTCAGGACCCCCATCCCCACCTCCCCTGTTGTTTCAGGACCCCCCTTCCCTCCCCCCCTCGTTTCAGGACCCCCTCCCCCCTCCTCTCATTTCAGGACCCGCCTCCCCCCTCCTCTCTTGTTTCAGGACCCCTCCTCTGTCGTCTCAGGACCCCCACCCCGCAGCTCCCTCCCTCTCTGTCTGTGGACTCCGACTGCAAGCAGGACATGTGCTGCTGCCCCTTGCCTTCGTTAATACCTCCTGCAGCGCCAGCAAGAGTGAAGGGGAGCACGCACGAACGCCGCTTCACAGTGCCTTCACTTTCGCTTCTGTTTCTGCTCTTCCTCTGGTTTCCTCAAACAGGAAATGATGGCGGGACCAGAGGAACAGCTGAAACAGAAAGAAAGCAAAGGCAGTGAGAAGCAGCGTCCGTGCGTGCTGGACTTCAGCATTGCTGGCAGAGCAGGAGGCAAAACGTTTTCATCGGAGGAGGGGGGCGCGGAACGGAGGAGGAGCGTGGAGCAGGAGGTAAAACGTTTTCATCGGAGGAGAGAGGGGGCGCGGAATGGAAGAGAGGGGGCGTGGTACTCGTACGGAAGTGGGGCCGTCGGACTGCAGTGGGCCTGGAACTCGGACGCCGAGCAGGAGGTAAAACGTTTTCTTTGGAGGAGAGGGGGGGGCCACGGAACGAAGGAGAGGGGGGTGTGGTACTCGTATGGGAGTGGGGCCGTTGGATTGCAGTGGGCCTGGAACTCGGACGCGGAGCAAGAGGTAAAACGTTTTAATCAGAGGAAAGGGGGGGCGTGGTACTCGTACAGGAGTGGGCCCGTTGGACTGCAGTGGGCCCAGAATTCGGACGACGGGAATGGAAGGAGGGAGGGAGGTTGAGGATCATGGAACTCGAGGTGGCATTTGGTTTCTCACCTCCAGTGGCTGCTGCTGGGTTCCCTTCTCTCTCACTTCCCATTGGTCCGCCCTGTGACGTCATCCCCAGAGCGGACCAATAGGAACTCGGTTACGAACCCAGGCAGCCAGACGGAGGTGCAAATTATTACATAGGATATCCCACATTAGCCCGAGTAGAACTTGGGTTCAATGTGGCTTATGTGACAATTAGAAAAACATGAACATGTTCAGAATATATTAACAGAAAGTAAAATACATCATATAATGTTAGACCAGTAAAACTTGAGTTAGGAACAAATGTAATTAAATACTGAGGGCTTCTTGTACAACGTTCCTTTCCTCTTCTTCCCTCTTGACAAGCTTTGATACAATGCAGCTTTGATATATGCGCCTCGGAAGTGGCTGTTGGATCTATGAACTGGGTTGTTCTCTATATTAAGCTGGCTGTTGCTAGCCCAAGCTGACCTGATATTAGTGTGAAGGTCACAGAATAGATCCCGTTCTCCTTCTGCGCCTCTGCCCCCTCTGAGTAGCTGATGTCCACCTGGAACTTGATAGGTTTCTGGAAGACAGATGGCCCGCCCGAAGACTTGTACTCTGCTCGGAAGCTGGTTTGTGAGACCACGCTGTGGCTCAAGCTTGGGATCTGCCGGAACACACAGGAGCATTCAGACTCTGTTGGGTGGGATCCGGTTCCCGTTCCCCCTACCCAACCTGTCAACCTCCCAGCCCAGATACTCACAGACAGGAAAGCATGGACAATGTCCGCCTTAATGGAACTCAAAGGCTTGTCTTTGATCACTACGAAAATCTGTTCCTCTTTATCTAAGTTAATGAAATTCCCAAACCAGGACTTTTTGGCAAGCCTGAAAGACAGAAAGAAGGTAAAGGAGCAGAGCCGGTGCAAGAGTGTTGGGTGCCGTATTTTCAGACCTTTAATCTGCCCCTCCCGCAAAATATCGACCGTAACTTGTAATGAGTGTAATTTCCAATGGGCGTTTTTGAAAACTGCCCACAATTCATGCAAGTAAGAGCTATACATCGACGGTTCTTGGAGTTTGTTTGGCCGTCAGGACCTATTGTGGTGCTTTGACTACTGCTGCTCTTTGCTGTCTTCCCCCCCCCCCCCCCCAAGCTGTTGCCCTAGGTGATTGCCTAGTTTTGCCTAATAGGTGATGCGGCCCTGTGAAGGAGACAGCATGGAGGACACTCCCTCCAGGGCTGGAATAGTGAGGCATCCTCTGGGGTAGAGTTTTAAGTCCTGCCCTCCCCAACTTCTGCAAGGAGATTCAATTGAGTCACTCTTAAGTCTACTAATGAATGAGCAGTATACAACCTCAAGGGCAGTAAAAGTGATGGTCTTCCCCCAGGGTTTGACATAGGGCAAGAATTCTGAGAGCATCATCCTGGTGCCAGCTCCCTTCCCCCCAACTGCAAGTACCAGATGACTACTCACTCAGGAGAGGATTCAGGTGTCAGGCTGGACATTTCCTCAGGGGTAGGAACTAGAAGGATAGAAAGACATAATTAAAACAGATCTCACCCCTTCCCTGACAAAGACAGACTCAGACAGATGGGGAGGGGAGTAAAGGTTTCAGGGCTGACCTTGCAGTTTCCGACGGTGGAAGCGAGGCGACCCAAGAAAGCTGTTCTTGATAGAGTTGAGACGCGTCTTCCAGGCCATGCCTCCGATGCCGGGGCTGGTGGGTGGAGTACCTCCGGGGGTTCCTGTTGGGCTGTCCTTGGGCGTGTGCACCGGGGTTCCCAGCGGGGTAGGGAGGGGGCTACCTCGGGGGGAAGGATGGGGAGTCACCTGTGTCAGAGGGACAGATTTGGTGGTGGATTTAGTACCAGGGAAGAACCGAGCAGGGAATGAGGTGGGGGAAAAGAAGGGAGGGGAGAGGGGAGAACGACGAGGTGGAGATGAGGAGGGCTCATGCTGGGGGGAGCAGGAGGAGGAGGTGACAGAGGTGGGCATAGGGAAAGGGTTTGACTTGATGCTCTGCAGGGGCTTCTCTCCCAGGCTGGGTTTGGCCGGCAGCGTTTGGGTCTTCGGGTCAGCCTGACGCGGCGTGGCTTTGGACTGCCAGATGGCACGAGGGTCCTCCCCTTCGGTGGGCTCCAGCGGTGCAGGGGAAAACGTGAAAACTGGGCTCTGGCAAAGGGGGAGGTGACAGAAAATGGGCCTGTGGGCATTGAGGTTTGACATGAAATGGCAGAATGGTACAGCATGATACAGGCGGGGGCCTCAACTCACTCTCCTCTGCGAACAGGCACAACTGCATCCTCTCCCTTCACCCCCCCACCTCCCCAAATCAACCATAGACCAACCCAAGGCTGAAATACTGAAGAACCGCTGGCACAACATCTCCATGAGACGTCCTATTCCCTGAGTCCCGTAAAGTGGGTGCATACTACTACAGAGAATACAGTCCTCTTGGGAGGGTGGTCGAGACTCCTAGAGATTACAGGAAGATGCCATTCTTTATTCCAGCTCTCTACTGCCTCCTCCTGTCCCATCCTCTGGGTTTAATTAGTCTCAAGCCTTGAGCCCACTGTCTACTAAAGCCTGTGGACTGGACCTCAGCACTGGCTGTTGATATATAACACAAATATAATTTAATTAATTTAATTTAACCATTTATATGCTCCCTTTACCCCAAAGGGTTTTAAGGTGGGGAACATCAAACACATTTTTGTTAATGTGAAATAATAAAACATTATATGAAAAAAACATAAAAGACAGACACACTTCAAAAAATTGGAAGTGAACAAGAGGGGCTGATGCACCAGAGGGATGCTTTGATTCTTCGGCTGTCCCTCACCTCCCTATCTCCCCCTTCCCTGACTCCCCTTTGATTTTCATTCAGCATCTTTCTAACAGGGTTGATGACTGTCCTGAGTTAGACGGGATGGGGAAAATCGAATTGAAGCCATATCCAGGCATATACTTACCCTGGGGCTGCTGAGGGGGCTGGAAGAGAGGCCTGTGGAGGCACCACTGACAGATCGTGACCTGAGGTAGACAGGACAGAAGGACACTGGTCACAGGTTATGTCTGAAGACTCACTAGAGAATGACACGGGGATGGGGAACTGCAGTAACCGCGGGGATGGGGATGGGGATGGGGCGGGGATGGGGACAAACTTTGTCCCCGTGTCATTTTCTAGTTGGAAGGGCAGAGGGTGGTGGTGGGAAGGAGGGTTTATTATAGCTGCTCATTGTTATTACTGTTTTTTATTTGTAATTTATACACAACAGTCGCACAGTATATTGTTCCTTTTTATACTTTAATAAGATTTAAATATAAAATCATAAGTGTTCAAGGCTTCTGTAAATGAGGACAGAGCCCACGGGGATGGGACGGGGACAGAACCTGCGGGGACAGGACGGGGATGGAGACAGGACCTGCGGGGATGAGGTGAGGATGGAGACAGGTCCCACGAGGATGGGGTGGGGTTGGAGACAGAACCCACGGGGATGGGGACAAACTTTGTCCCCGTGTCATTCTCTAGGACTCTCAGGCAGGATCCTGTGAATTTGGTGGCTCAGCAATTAAAACTCATGACAACTTCCTACACATGTATCACACAGTGCATCTAGAAGAAATACTAGGTTACCTTGTATGATTCAGTTCTGTGGTTGTGGTTTTTGAGATATGAATGTATGTTTTCTAGCACTCTTTGATACTGCAGACTAACATATCCACATGGGATGGGCGAAGATGAGGAAGGCGCATGGGAGAGAGGCTGGACTCACCTCTGACTGTGCTGGGCCATCTCTATAGCCCGCCGGGCAGGCACGGGAGACCCTCCGTCTGTCACACTTAGGACCTCCATGGACTTCCTTTCAGGCCGGCGCTTCCCATGACGGTTCAGCATTGGCGAGTCGACACGTTTCCGTGGAGGGTCTGGATAAAAGAGAGAGAACTGCAGTGACAAATCTCCCAATATGGTGGCATCTTTCTCTAATTCTAGATGATCTCCTGAGCTCCTTCCCAGCCCCATCTTTCCAAGATTCTAGATGATCCCCTGAAGTTCTTCCCAGTCCCACCTTTCTTTGATTCTAGATGATCTCCTGAGCTCCTTCCCAGCCCCATCTTTCCAAGATTCTAGATGATCCCCTGAAGTTCTTCCAAGTCCCACCTTTCTTTGATTCTAGATGATCTCCTGAGCTCCTTCCCAGCCCCATCTTTCCAAGATTCTAGATGATCTCCTGAGCTCCTTCCCAGCCCCATCTTTCTCTGATTCTAAATGTTCCCCTGAGGAATCTTGCCAGACTTTCTGAGGTTAGGGGTTGCTGTTACCAATGTCATTTCTTGGGGGCAGATCTTCATCCTCACAGCTGGGATATCGCTCTTTACGGTCCAGAAGCAAGTAATAAATCATCTTCTCCTGATTCTCCCTGGAAGAGAGAGATTGCTAAGGATGGAAAAAGAGACAGCAGGAAGACCCGGTGGAGTGGGGTGGGGGGAACATAGAAGCAGCACTAAGACCACTCCTCTGCCAGCCCACAAACCAGTTCCTATTCACGAGACCCCCCCCCCCCCCCCCCCAGTTCTATCCTTCCCTGGCACTCACTCCTCATTCTGCAGTTCAAGTTTCAGCCGCGTTTTGTCTCTGAAGCAGCCCAGAGAGTGCATGCTGTCAAGCACATCGGGGTCAAACTCGCTGACAGAGTGGATCCTGCCAATCGCCACCTTCCGCGGGCTGGGTTGTTCTGGCTCTGGCTCATTCTTACCCCCCCTGAAATTACAACAAAAGGAATGGCAACGTGCAGTGAATGATCTCATTCCACCCAGTGATACCCAGACCACTCAATTTTTAAACTACTCAGCTTTGGGCTCGAGGATTTTAATTTCAACAACTTCAGAAGAAAAGGGGAGGATGTGTGAACTTGGCAAGAGAACCCGAATAAACATTCCCATTGCTTTTTTGTTTTTGCATAATAGCTTGGTTGCACACACTTTTATGTTCCAGAATTCGTATAGAATAAAACCATCATCAGGCACAGGTGTTGACACTGCACTGATCACAAGCAAGTGCTTCAATCCAGCACTGTGGATTCCTGATTCTTATCTTATTTATTTATTTAGATTTTGCTCACACCTTTTTCATTAGTAGCTCAAGGTGAGTTACATTCAGGTACTCTGGATATTTCTCTGTCCCAGGAGGACTCACAATCTAAGTTTGTACCTGAGGCAATGGAGGGTTAAGTGACTTGCCCAAGATCACAAGGAGCAGCAGTGGGATTTGAACCGGCCACCTCTGGATTGCAAGACCCAGTGGCGTTACTAGGGGGGGAGGGCGGTGGGTGCGGTCCGCCCCAGGTGCGGTCCGCTAGGGGTAGTGTCATGCGCCTGTCGGCGCCGCTCGTTCCGTGCTCCCTCTGCCCCGGAACAGGTTACTTCCTGTTCCGGGGCAGAGGGAGCATGGAACGAGCGACGCCGACAGGCACGTGGCACCCCCCCCCCCCCCCAGCAGGTAAAATTGCACCCAGGAAGGAGTGTCACTTCGCCGGGGGGGGGGGGGAGGTGTCGTTTTGCTGGGGGGGGGGGGGAGAAGGTATCGTTTTGCCGGGCGGGCCACTGCACCCGGGGGGGTGCGCATCGCCGATCCGCCCCGGGTGTCAGCCACCCTAGGAACGCCACTGGCAAGACCGGTGCTCTAACCACTAAGCCACTCCTCCACTCTTCTAAATCTGCTCTTTCTGCATGCATGCATTCCTATCCTTAGCCTGTAGAGATCCTGCCTCAGAGGGAAAGAGAAGGGTCCCCATCCTCTCTGACTCGAATCTGGTCATTGATAGGAACAGACCCTACCAGCAAATAGAACTGTCTGGCTATCTGAATTTAACCCTTTAGTATCCAATGTTCCCATAATAAGCCATATGGGAACACATTGATGGGGACACTGGACACTAAAGTTTAATATGTTTTTATCAGTCTGTACCAAAGCCATTGCATGGTGCACCGCTGAAACCCAGGACTGAACATCACTGGATCTATTTCCACAAGACTAAGTCTGTGGGGACCTTCTCGGCACTAGTTTTAGCCAGTAACCACTAGGAAACAGAACTTCTTCCCTGTCAGTTTTAGAAAGGGTGAATCTGAGTCCTTGGAAACTGTATGCAAACTAAGGAGATAGACATGGGGAAGCCACTGCTTGCCCTGGGATTGGTAGCATGTAATGTTGCTACTATTTGGGTTTCTGCCAGGTACAGGTGACCCAGATTGGCCACTGTCGGAAGCAGGATACTGGGCTGGATGGACCATTGGTCTGACCCAGTATGGTTAAGGTTATTCTTGTGTTCTTATGAGCTTTTCTTACTCTTGGGTCAGTGCCTTAGCACAATAAAAGAAGCTAGCATGTCCTTGTTTCAGCGATAACTGTAAGTCTCCTTTGCAGGGGTTCTGTACTTCTCCCTCAAGTGCTTGAACTGCTATGGATTTACAACCTGCCTCACTGACACAGACTACCCAATAATTACTGTGGATTCTTTTGGATTCGTATCAAGTAAATAAGACCTTTATTAGAGGAACTAAATTCTACAATGATTAAGGTATATACAACGGTTAGCACATATATTTATTTATTGCATTTTTATCCCACATTTTCCCACCTTTTTGCAGGCTCAATGTGGCTTACAATACATCATGAGTTGTGGAAATCTGTCTGAAAAAATACATTTAGTATAGCAAAAGGATCTAAGGGTAAGGTGATAATAATAAAACATGATAATATCTTAGCAAGTAATAGAGTAGGACAGTTCTGGTTCCATGATTAGCTAAACAATCATTACATCACTGGTCTCTACATCTAAGCAACTGAACTGCCCCCCCCCCCCCCCCAGCTGATGTTACGAGTCTGGATGATGTAAGGACCAGTGATGTTGTATGTATAGTGTATGTATTGCTTCTTTTCCTGGTCTCTTTGCATTGCTTAGATGTAGAGACCAGTGATGTAATGATTGTTTAGCTAACCATTGTGTGTATAGAGCTAATCATTGTATATACCTTAATCATTGTAGAATTTAGCTCCTCTAATAAAGGTCTTATTTACTTGATACGAATCCAAAAGAATCCACAGTAATTATTGGGTAGTCTGTGTCAGTGAGGCAGGCTTAAATCCATAGCAGTTCAGTGCTGTATCTACAGAGACTTCTATTTTCAGTCTTACTCTGCCATCTAGTAAACCTTTACTCAATAGCACAGAGCAAATAGACACCTGGTGGCCAGCAGTGGAATAACAGCCAACATAGTAACAGTAAGTGACGGTAGATAAAGACCTGCACGCTCCATCCAGTCTGCCCAACTGTCATATTCATTATCGATTCATAATTAAATCAGCAATGAACATGATATTATATACTTGATCATGGTCTTTCTTTGGTGTTTCTGGGACACAGACCGTAGAAGTCCGCCCGGCTCTGTCATTATGTTTCAACGACTGGAGTTGCTGTCAAAGCCCACTCTAGCCTATCCGAATCTGTCTTGTCATTTGCCAGAAATAGACTGTAAAATTCAGCCCGGCACTGTCCTCACACATTACAAATTACTGGAGTTTCCGTCGAAGCCCTCTCCAGCCCATCCTAAACTGGATTGCCATATGCGGGACCCAGATTATACAAGTCTCCCAAGCATCGGCCTTAGTTTTTACAGCCAGAGTCGCCGTCTAAGCACCACTTGATATGCAAACACATATGCAACCAGCATCTTGTTTCCAACAGTGGCCAATCCAGGTCTCAAATACCTGGCAAGATCCCAAAAAAGTACAAAACATTTTAAACTGCTTATCCCAGAAATAGTGGATTTTCCCCAAGTCCAATTTAATAACAGTATATGGACTATTCCTTTAGGAAGCCGTCCAAACCTTTTTTAATTAGAGATCCTCTGTGTTCATCCAATGCCTTTTTGAATTCCGCCACCGTTTTTTTCTCCACCACCTCCCTCGGGAGGGCATTCCAGGCATCAACCACCCTCTCCTTGAAAAAGAATTTTCTGACATTACTCTTAAGTCTACCACTCTGCACAAAGTTCTACCCATGCACAAGGTGTGCAATTTTTCAATAGTAGAATCATCTCCAAGAAAATCACATCCTCATTCAAAACACCCAGCATCTAGTAGCGCTATAGAAATGATAAGTAGTAGGTACTAGTGAATAGATTTAGTACTGGCATCTGTATAGCTGACTGGAGCAAGGTAGAACTTCTTTTAAGTACATAAGAACATAAGCGTTGCTATAGTGGGACAGACCGAAGGTCCATCAAGCCCAGTATCCTGCTTCCAACAGCGGCAAATCCAGGTTACAAGTACCTGGCAAGATCCCAAAGAAAACAGATTTTATGCTGCTTATCTTAGAAATAAGCAGTGGATTTTCCCAAGTCCATCTTAATAATGGCTTATGGACTTTTCTTTTAGGAAATTAGCCAAACCTTTTTTAAACCCTGCTATGCTAACTGCTTTTACCACATTCTCTGGCAACGAATTCCAGAATTTAATTACACACTGAGTGAAGAAATATTTTTTCCAATTTGTTTTAAATTTACTACTTAATAGCTTCATTGTGTGCTCCCTAGTCCTAGTATATTTGGAAAGAATAAACAAGCGATTCACGTCTACCCGTTCCACTCCACTCATTATTTTATAGACCTCTATCATATCTCCCCTCAGCCTTTCCTCATAGGGAAGTCATCCCACCCTCTTTATCTCTTTTGTTGCCCTTCGCTGTGCCTTTTCTAACTCCACTATATCTTTTTCTGATGTGGTCCTATCTGCCCTGCTTAGATACACTTGGCACCAGACCAGCATGGAATATGACTGATGACTGCATATCTGCCAGCTTTTGCCCCAGCACAGCAGTCAGAGGAGATATTCAGTGGCACTGCCCAGTTAAGGGCCATTGACTATCTCCTCCTGACCCCTTTAGCTTTATTATTTGAATGTCTCTTTGGAATGTCTGGTATCTTTCCTTTTATTTAATAGAGTTCTTTTCATTTTACTAGGTTTTATTGTAAATTGCTCTGAGTTGCTTTACAATTAAGGGCGAGCTCATCAAATTTCCAATAAACATTAACAAACAAAGATCTACCTCTTAGATTATATATAAGTTACTCACAGGTACCAAGGGTGCTTCTGGATCTGCTCCAGCTGTCGAGAGATCAAATATAAAAATAAAAAGTTAACTGCAAAGTCAGAAGGGGCTTCTAATATAGCAGCTTAGTAATTTAATCTTTACGGAGGAAGCCTGGATTCAAATCAGCTGCTGCTCATCTTGCCTGTTCTGAGCACAAGCCAAACATTTTCCTTTCATTTTCAAGGGGATATGTAGAAACACGTTTAGGTGACAGCATATACGTTGCCCAACTTGATATATCTGTAGTGAGCATTTGAGAGCTCTGTTCTCTTCATCAATTCAGTGAAGAGAGGGGAAAATTATGTCTTACCTGATCATTTTCTTTCCTTTAATCCCAACAGATCAGCGTTCTGGACTGATCAGTTGAACACTAAAGAAAGTGTAGTTACACTGGGGTTTTTATTTCTTTATTTAAAACATGTATTACATGCACTATCCACAAATCCAGGAGGGGTACAATTAAAACACATATAAAATCTAATAAAAACATGGTACGCATGAGGTTGTCTGCATACTCTGTTACAGCCTCTTAATTTCAGATGTTTTCTATTCTCCTAGGCTGCTAAAGTTCTCTTTAATTACCTTGATTATGAAATCATCGAAAAAATGATCTTGTTTCAGAAATCACCCACTAAGATGAAATGGATGTGAACCAAAGAGCCAGCTCTGAACAGGACCGCTTGGCCCAGGGAAAAAGTGCCCATAGCAATCGCATCTGCTTCTTCTGCAAATACTCTTTCCCGGGAAAACGCATACAGTTTAGAAAATGCAGAACCCTGCATGTTGTTGCCTCTCCTGACCTAAAATCCCGCTTCTCATCCCACCTACTTTGGCCTTCAGGGATAAACACAAGAAGTGTTGATGCCCACACATAGTTCTACCTATGCACAGGATATGCAATTTTTGAATAGCAGAATCATCTCCAAGAAAATCACATCCTTGTTCAAAACACCCAGGGAAAACCGAATACAGTTTGAGGAGAGGAGAATTGTGGAGTTGTGTATGACTATAGTATACATGATCTGACACAAACACTGGGGAAGCAAATCATAAATTAAGAATAGGAAGGAGCCTTCACAGGTATAAAATGCATCTCACTAAGCGAACATTTCTGAAAGCAAGACCACTCTCTTTAAGGGTAATTTTGTAAGTGACTTGAACATGTTTTTTGCTATAAGAATGTATGTTTTCTAACACAGTTCTTGCTCTGTCACTTCCCTCTCTGTTGGGAAGGAAATATACGAATGGCAGCTCAGCATGGAAAGGGGAACACAGAAGCTGCACAGACTGAAAGTGGAGAAGGAGAAGAGGACGACATGGAATTTCAAGGGGAAAGGTGGCGTTCACTGGTATAGGGGTGGTTGTAGCTGGCATGGGGGTGCCATTCACTGGAATAGGGATGGGGTATAGTTGGCACCAGGGTGGCAATCACTAGTATAGGGATGGGGGCACAGTTGTAGCTAGCACTAGGGAGTGGCATTCCCTGTTATAAGGGTGAAGGGAGCAGTTCTGGCTGAACGTGGGGTTCAAGGTTGTATAGCACTGACTGGCACAGAGATAGGACTCTGATACTCACGCTGAGTCTTTTTTCAGGCTCCACCTCGATCATACCCCGCAGAAGATTTTGGCAGTCGGGTGGAATGAAGTGAGGCATGTGGAAGACCCCCCGTTTCACCTTCTCTAACAGCTGGCGCAGGTTGTCATCATCAAAGGGCAGTGCCCCCTGCAAGTGGGGGAAAAGACGGGTCAATCAGAGCTACTTTTGGAGCTGAGTATGTCCTTGGGTTCCATTCCTGACTTAGGGCTCATGTGTTGCAAATTAGAAGGTCCAAGGATTTCTACAGGAGAATCAGAGGAGGAAATGCCTTACCACCAACAGGGCAAAGAGGATGACGCCACAGCTCCAGACGTCTGCTCGTCGTCCGTCATACTTCTCTCCCTGCAGTGAGAAAAAAAAGAATAGAGAAACTCACTGAGCCCTGACACTGCATGTGGCGAGCTTCCAGCACTGTCATCCCACATACATGTGACAGGGTCAGTCCAGGACAGCAGAGTCAGTAAACTAAATAAGGTTTATTATCATAGAACTTGAACAGTGAACAGAAAAATGTGAAATTAGCAAGCAATAACAGGTAACTGAATATGGATCAATTAGAAATCTAGACATTTGTTTACTACCTGGGTAGTCCCTGGGGAGTTCAGGAACTGTAATTGCTCACAGGTTATAAAATATAACTGCTCACAGGGCCTCAGTAAAAAGATCTTTCTCTCTCCCCGGTTGAGACGGGGGAAAATCCAGTACCTTCAGGCTAGATTTGACCAGGGCCAATCAGAGCCCAGGGCATAAATTTTGAAAGTAGATGCCCAATGGTACTGCAGATTGCCTTTCCATTAGCTGAAACTGGAGAAGAGGAAATCTTTTTCTGCAACTGCTTTAAAGCTTAAAACAAGCGCCATTTGTTAACCAATTAGGAGAAATACACATCATGAAATAATACAGTTTTCAGGTTTGGAAACCTACTGTTTTGCCACAGAGGGGAAGAAGTGAACCCCAAATCCACAGGCGTTCCATACCTGCCGAGCACCACGCAGATTACAGGAAGAGAATATATGGTTCACGGCTGCTGCAACTTACCTTGATCACCTCTGGACAAGCATAGTGCGGGGACCTGGGAAAAGGAGGAAGAATTAAGAGTAAGACCGTTGGGGCTCATCCAGGCCAGAGAGCACTAATGGAGGTGACACCCTGTGAACAGCGTAAGCTTCCCTTTTTTAGATCCATCCTCCACACACCTACTTGTTGCAAAAACCGTTGGAAGAGAACAGCCACCTCCACCTCCCCTGCCCCCCCTTCCCCCTGGGTGCCCCAGGTCTGGCACTCACCCACAGCTGGTCTCCAGCAGGTTACCCCCCACTTGCAGGGAGGCCATGCCGAAATCCGCAATCCGCATGTTGTTCTTCTCATCTAAGAGCAGGTTCTCCGGCTTCAGGTCTCTATGACTGGCAGCAGGCAAAGGTCAGAGATCAGATCCCACCCCTTACCAAAGCTCGCCATCCCTCAGAAAAACCGACAGAGGCAGACACAAACATATATCTACACCCAGAAATGCAAAAACATACGTGCGCGCACAAAGATAACCATAACGACACTCAGAAATGGATGTAACAACATTCACATACACGGATACGGACAATTATGAACGTTTCCCTCTGCCCACCATCCCTCCTCCTCCAAGCTCCAAGTCAGCAGGGTGTCTTAGCTGGCCCCGTTGTATGCTGGGATAGAGAGTCCGGCAAGTCCTCCTGCTCACCAGATAGAATAACTGTGGCAGAAGTCCAGAGCGGAGATGATCTGCCGGAAAAACTTCCGAGCCTCCTTGGGTGTCAGGCGCCCTTTCTTGACCAGGTAATCAAAAAGCTCCCCTCCTGATACATGCTCCAATACCAGGTACCTGCCAGAGAGGGAAACACTGCCCATAGTCAGTCACCAACACACACTAACCAGCGTCTGCACTGACATCTTCCCACCAGCACAGGCTTATCGGGGTTTTCACCATCACCCTGTCACAAGTACACGCTAACTGGTATCTCCACAGACAATGATTCACCACCACATACTAACTGGTGTTTTTCACTATCACCCTCTCACAAGTACACACTAACTAGTGTCTCTACTGACAACCGCTCACCAGCACATGCTAACCGGTGTTTTTCACCATCACCCTCTCATAAGTACACACTAACTGGTGTCTCTGCAAATACCCATTCACCAGCACATGCTAAGTGGTGTTTTTCACCATTGCTTTCTCACAAGTACACAATAACTGGTACCTCTGCAGACAGCCACTCACCAGCACATGCTAAGTGGTGTTTTTCACCATTGCTTTCTCACAAGTACACACTAACTGGTATCTCCACAGACACCCATACACCAGCACATGCTAACTGGTATTTTTCACCATCACCCCTCACTAGTACACACTAGCTGGTGTCTCTACAACACACCCACTCACCAGCATATCATAACGCCCTGTCATGTGGATACACTGTCTTACTAATAGCACATGCAAGCAGTAGCTAAGCCTGGTAAAGTCAGGGAATGTCTCTAAATACCTACAAATATTTCTTGTTCTCGTATACATCATGGAGTTTCAGGACATGCGGATGCTCAATCAATTTCAGGATGGCGATCTCACGCTCCACCTGCAAGAGATGACAGCGAGAGACAAAAAGAGCAGTTTCCTGAACACAGGGTTTTGGAAACGGGGAGAGAGAACGGAGATAATAGCTCTGTACGGGATATCGATGAGACCTCATCTGGAGTACTGTGTCCATTTCCGGAGATTGTACCTCTACAAGGATACAGAAAAACTGGAAACAGTCCCAAGAAGGGCAACCAAAAGGGTGCAGGAACTTCACGAGAAGTTCTAAGAATGAAACTCACGTATTTATTCATTGGAATTTATTAACCACTGTTATGAAGAGATTCACGCAAGGTGGTGAACAATAGGTGAAAACATAACTGCTTGATTTACTAAAGTGAGCTACAGTGTGACTTGTTAGTAAACATCATGCGATAACATGTGTTAGCATGTGGTAACACGGCAATGCCTTTTAGTAAACATAGCTGTACATCCACTGAAGAGCAGGAGATTCAGACGGGATATAACCAAGACATTCAAATACCTGAAAAGCAAAGATCAGAGGAAAGGTGGTACCAGGAGAGGCCACAGAATGAGACATCAAGGGGTAAAACCAAGGCTAACGAGAATATTTCTTTAAAGAAAGAGGCTAACACGGTGTCACCTGCAGGCAGAATGCTCGACAGCATTGGTCTGTTAACTTCACCAGGATATTCGATGGAAAGACCTCTCGGACACATGAACAGGTCTAAAGTGAGTCCAGTAAAGTTATCTGGTTAATTCTAGAGCACCTACTTAGCCAGCCTGAGTTACCCAGGCGATGTTTTACCTGCCCATGGCTGAATATCAGCTCTGGGAATGTCACCCCTGCAGCACAAATACCATCTCTTTCTTTTCCAGTTAAATTTTGTCTGAGCAATGATTTGCACGGCCAAAATGGGAAAATTAGGTTCTTACCTTGGTAATTTTCTTTCCTTTAGTCACAGCAGATGAATCCATTAACTGATGGGTTGTATCCGCCCACCAGCAGGTGGAGATAGAGAACACTGAAGAACCACAGTGACCCTTGGACAGCTAGCCTTCAGTATTTGAAATTTCCAAAGCATTGTGAATCATAAAGGTAGAATAACATAAACTTTCCTCACAGCGAACAAATGCCCCAGAACCGGAGCAATAACCACACAAAGGAGGGACGAACTCAACCTCCTGCAATAGAACAGCATGTAGAAGCTCTGAGAGCTGGTCTTCAACTCCTCCTGATGAGATACAATATCTGTATGAAAGATCTGAACAAAAAAACAAAGTCAGCCAGGGAGGGATCATGGATTCATCTGCTGTGACTAAAGGAAAGAAAATTACCAAGGTAAGAACCTAATTTTCCCTTCCTTGTCATGAGCAGCAGATGAATCCATTAACTGATGGGATGTACAAAAGCACTCCCTACTTAAGGTGGGAACAGGCCACTCCACGAGCAAGCACTTGCGCTCCAGAAAGTGCGTCCTGCTTCGCTGCAACATCCAGCCTGTAATGCCGGACAAATGAGAGCTGAGAAGCCCAAGTAGCTGCACTACAGCTCTCTTGAAGAGAGAGTGCACCCGTTTCAGCCCACGAGGAGGAAATCGCTCTCGTGAAATGCGCCCTAAACGCTTCAGGTGGAGACCGTCCTGAAAGCAGATACGCAGAAAAAATAACTTCCTTGACCCAACGGGCTATAGTGGCCTTAGACGCCGGACA
Organism: Microcaecilia unicolor; assembly: GCF_901765095.1. NCBI lineage: Eukaryota > Metazoa > Chordata > Amphibia > Gymnophiona > Siphonopidae > Microcaecilia > Microcaecilia unicolor. Next base: position 253,425,073 of record NC_044033.1, read on the forward strand.
CCCACACTGAGGACCTGACAACAATACAAAAAGGTGATCAGAAGTCCTGAAGTCATTTGACATCTGTAGATACTGCAACAGAGCCCTGCAGACATCCAAAAGATGTAATTGTCCAAAGGAATCCGGAAAATCTTCCCTAGAAAAGGAAGGAAGAAAAATGGGCTGGTTCAGGTGAAACGCTGAAACCACTTTAGGCAGGAAGGAAGGCACTGTACGTACCATTACTCTGGACTCCGAGAATTGTAGAAAAGGGTCCCGACAGGACAGCGCCTGAAGCTCAGACATGCGTCTAGCCGATGTCATGGCCACCAAAAAGACTGTCTTGAGAGTCACATCCTTCTCCGAAGCTTGCTTAAGCGGCTCGAAAGGCGAACGCTGGAGAGCCTTCAACACCAGCCCCAGGTTCCAGGCCGGACAAGGCGCCCGCACAGGAGGATGGAGCCGAAGCGCCCCTCTGAGAAATCGGGCAATGTCCGGATGAGCAACAAGGGATAAGCCCTAGACTTTCCCTCGGAAGCATGCCAATGCTGCCACTTGAACTCGCAGGGAATTGTAAGCCAGACCTTTTTGTAAGCCATCCTGCAAAAAGTCCAGCACCGGCGAGACTGTAGCCCGCGTGGGTGTGATCGCCTTTGAAACACACCACGCCTCAAACTTGCGCCAGATCCGAGCATAAGCTGCGGAGGTAGACTGCTTGCGGGCCTGCAAGAGAGTGGATATGACCTTGTTAGAGTAGCCCTTATCTCTCAATTGCGCCCTCTCAAGAGCCAGGCTGTAAGACCAAATCGGCAGGGATCCTCCATAGACACCGGACCTTGAACCAACAAGTTCGGCACCAGAGGCAAAGGAAATGGAGCCTCCACCATCATCCAACGGAGATCCGCATACCACGGACGCCTTGGCCAGTCCGGAGCGATGAGAATCACCAATCCCCGGTGTAGTCGAATCCGCAGGAGGACTCGCCCTATCAAGGGCCAAGGAGGGAACACATACAGGAAGCCCGAGGGCCAGGGTTGAGCCAGTGCATCCAACCCCGCCGAGCGAGGATCTCTCCTTCTGCTGAAAAAGTGAGGGACTTTGGCATTTGCACTTGACGCCATTAGATCCATTCCGGGAGTCCCCCATTTGGCACAAATCTGAAGAAAAACTTCTTCTGCCAGTTCCCATTCCACGGGTTGATTTGATGCCTGCTGAGAAAATCAGCTTGCACATTGCTCTGACCTGCTATGTGAGCTGCTGAGAGAAGCTACAGGTGGAGCTCGGCCCAGTGGCAAATCTGAGCGGCCTCCGCAGCCAGGGCCCTGCACTGAGTGCTGCCCTGACGATTTATGTAGGCCACCGCTGTCGTGTTGTCTGACAGAACCCGGACAGCAAGCGCCTTCAGAGTCCTGTGGAAGGCCATAAGAGCCTGGAATATTGCTCTCAGTTCCAAGCGATTGATGGACCACCCCGCTTCCACGGGTGTCCACTGACCCTGAGCATAGCGTCCCTGGCAATGCGCTCCCCAGTCCAAAAGGCTGGCATCCGTTATCACCAGGCACCAAGAAGGAAGCGCGAGCGACATTACTTGACGCAGCATCCTGTCGGAGAGCCACCAATCCATACTGTGCCGGGCCGCAGGGAGCCACGTTAGTCTGCGTTGATATTCCTGGAAAATCGGAGACCATTGTTGGAGCAGGGCAATCTGCAGTGGCCTCATATGCACTCTCGCCCATGGAACCACCTCCAAGGTGGCCGTCATCGACCCCAGCAGCTGGACAAAGTCCCAAGCTCGAGGGCGAGGCATCCGCGGGAGCAGACGGACCTCATTCTGAAGCTTGCACCGCCTTTGGTCGGGGAGAAAGACAAACCCCGAGGCCGTGTCGAACCGGACCCCCAAATACTCGAGAGTGAGAGGGGGTCAGGTGACTTTTGGGTATATTGACCACCCAGCCTAGAGTCTGCAGGACTGTAACCACTCTGGCTGTGACAAGACGACTTTCGTCTGCCGAATCCGCTCTGATGAGCCAGTCGTTAAGATAAGGGTGAACTCTGATACCCTCTTGCCTGAGATAGGCAGCTACCACCACCATTACCTTGGAAAAGGTACGGGGAGCTGTGGCTAGGCCGAAAGGCAAGGCCCGAAACTGGAAATGTTGTCCCAACACCGTAAACTGGAGAAACCGCTGATGCAGGGGCCAAATAGGAATGTGCAAATACGCTTCTTTTAGATCCAGAGACGTGAGAAACTCTCCTGGTTGTACCACCTCAATGACGAAGCGCAGGGTTTCCATGTGAAAATGACGCACTCTTAGAGCCTCATTGACTCTCCATATGTCGAGGATCGGTCTGAAAGACCCGCCTTTTCGAGGCACCACAAAATAAATGGAGTAGCGGCCACAGCCGCCTTGGCGGAAGGCACCGGGATCACCGCTCCAAGGTGCAGCAAGACTTGCAAGGTCTCCTCTACCGCCACCCGTTTGATGGCAGTGCTGCATCGGGACTCCAAAAACATGTCTCTCACCGGGGCACCGAATTCCAATCGGTAACCTTCTCTGATCAGGTCCAGGACCCACTGATCCGAAGTAATCTTGGTCCACTCCTCGAGAAAGAGGGAAAGACGTCCTCAACCTGCAGGAATCGAGGAGTGGACCGGCGTCCCATCATTGTGGAGGATGCCCCTGAACTCCTGGCCATGACCCAGCCGCTGCGGAGCATTTGTCCGAGCGAAAGGAGTTCCTCTGCTGAAAACGGGCACGTTGAGAAAACCCAGCAGAGCGCCCCAGGCGATACCTGTCAGCTTCACGGAACAAGGTCTGGAAGAGGAGGGAAACACAGGACCCTTAGAAGAAGGCCTCGGCCTATCCTCAGGTAACTGCTGGGGCTTAGAGTCCCCTAGGTCTTTAACAATCTTCTCCAATTCCTCTCCAAATAACAGGAGGCCCCGAAAGGGTAACCTCACCAGCCTTTGCTTAGAGGCCATATCAGCCGCCCAATGCCACAGCCAAAGAAGGCGGCAGAGCAGAAACCGCCACAGACATCTGCTTAGCCGAAGCTCTGACCAGGTCATAAAGGGCCGACTACATCCGCGGGGCAACCTCAGAGAGGGACCCCGCACCATCCGCGGGCTGATCCACCGCCGGTTGTAACCAGGAAAGACAGGCCCGAGCTGCATAGGAACTGTAAACAGACGCCCTTAAGGCAAGGCCCGATATTTCAAAGGACCGCTTCAGCGTGGATTCTAGCCGCCGGTCCTGCATGTCTTTCAATGCGACCCCTCCCTCTACTGGAAGAGTGGTCTTTTTAGTCACCGCCATGACCAACGCGTCCACTTTAGGCATCCCAAAAAGGGCCAAGTGATCCTCACTCAGAGGGTAAAGCTGACCCATAGCCCTAGCCACTTTCAAAGGCCCATCGGGGTCAGACCATTGAGCTGAAATAAGCTCCTGGATGGAGTCATGCACAGGAAAGGCCTGCATAGGCTTCATAGTACTCGCCATCCTAAGATTAACAGAGGAGGCATCGCCCTCAGCAGGATCATCAATCGAGAAGGCCTGCAAGGCGTCAGCAATGAGAGCTGGCAGCTCATCACGGTGGAAAACCTGAACCACATTGGGATCATCCGAATCCAGTGGCAAACAGGCACCCTCCTCTGGATCATCCATCCATGAGGGCCTGCCAGATCCCTCAGACTCCCCACAGCCTGACCACGGGGGGGGAAATGGAGATGCGCCACTTTCAGACGGGGAATTTAGCGTCCTTCCAACACTCGGGGGAAGAAATACCATCTGTAGCCATCCCTGGGGCATCAACACCCGGAGGGAATCCAGAATGCAACGCAGTGTTAGACACCTGCGGCAGAGCTCTTTTCAGCATGAAGGCCTTATGCATCAGTAGCACAAACTCGGGAGAAAAATTCACCCTGACCCTCCGTCCCCGAATTAGGAGAAACGGAGGTTGGAGCTCCTCTAGCAGCCTCGAAACGAGGCATCCCCCTGCACTCAGACTCCTCTGCCACCGCAAGGGTCGAGTCATGCGGCGCTTCCAAAATGGCGCCCGCTGCCACCTCCATCGAGCGGGAAGAATCACCACTCGCCATGCTTGTACTAGTGCGAGCGTCTAAGGAGCACTTACTGCAAAGCCCCGCTGCTGACCTGCGTTTACCACAGCGGGAGCAGCGCTTAACTCCTTCAGCAGCCATCGCCCGACTGGACAAAAATATAGCAATAAAATGGTGGCTTTGCACCAAAACTTACCCTACTTGGAACGCTGTCCGCAGAAACCTCCCAGGAGGAGCTGGGCACCACTCTCACCTCAGAAGACCGAGTCAACAAGCTCCAGTCAAGCTGCACTGAACCAGAATCTCTGGAGAAAGCCTCAGAAATAACAACGCTGTACAAGCGCGCCGTTGTTGTTTTTTTTTTAACGCTGTGAGGAAAGTTGGAGGCAGGCAGCAACAGAGGGACTCCGGGAGAAGGGGGGAATAGGTAAGGCAGGGAAAGGGTGAACCTATATGCCTTTAAAGTGGGCAACACCAGCCACAACACCCCTGCTCAACTGGCAAAGCAGAGGAGCCACCCCAGGCAGAAATCCAGGAGCTGATTAAGCTACGTCCACACCTGCTGGGAGATAGAGAAATACTAAAGGCAGATGGGGCTAGTCGTCCAAGGGTCACTGTGGTTCTTCAGTGTTCTCTATCTCCACCTGCTGGTAGGCGGATACAACCCATCAGTTAATGGATTCATCTGCTGCTGATGACAAGGAATTAGCTGATTCTTGGAGGAGAGGTTTTGAACATCAGAGCATGGTAGAAAGTCTGCAATAAGCACAGAGGAGTCTTGGTAGCGCTATGTAAATGCTAATAATAATAATAATAATAATAATAATAGGTGTGAGGGGTAAAGTCTGGGAGAAGCACAGAGGAGTCTTAGGTGTGAGGGGTAAAGTCTGGGATTAGCACAGAGGAGTCTTAGGTGTGAGCGGTAAAGTCCGGGAGAAGCACAGAGGAGTCTTAGGTATGAGGGCTAAAGTCTTGGATTAGCATAGAGGAGTCTTAGGTGTGAGGATTAAAGTCTGGGATAAGCACAGAGGAGTTTTAGGTGTGAGAGGTAAAACTTGAGCATGGTGCAGTCTCAGCAGTGTTGCATCAGGAGCCCACAGAGAAGGCGAGCCCCTCCCCCAACCCTTGTCCGACATAGTTTAAAGATTTCTGTGAATAAGAGGGAGTTAGAAATTAAGGGAAAATGAATTTCTCTAAGCAGGGTTTTTCATCTCTAAGGGTGTAAAATAAAAATTTAAAAACTTTACATCAGTGAATGTTGAGCCAGTGATCATGGCGCAACCACAGATACAGTGGAGGCTGAAACCAACTCACCTTCATCAGCACCGACTCGGACAGCTTCTCCCGGTTCACGATCTTTATGGCTACTTTCTGTCCCGTGATGCAATGCACGCCCAATTTCACCAGCCCTGTAACGGAGGTGGAGAGAGAGAGGAGGGACCCATCAGCGAATGGCAAAGAGAGGCAGTACTGCTGTGTAAGATGTCACACCAGAACTGTGCAATATGGAGCTGCACGCACAAGGAGAATTTAAGTCTTACCTGATCATTTTCTTTCCTTTAGCCCTAACAGACCAGTCCAGAACATGTAGGTTTGTCCATCGACCAGTGGATGAAAATAGAAAAAAACAAAGCAGTTCCACACAATTCGCCCTTCAAGGGAACAGTGCAACTGTGGAACACTCAAATGATCAAGCAATGATGAACAGGAGATTCTGCATTATCTGGCGCTTAATCTTGTTTAACTTTTGTCTCTTTTTGTTTGTTTGTTTTTTTAAGGAAAACATATGAACTGTTGAACTGGGGAAAAAAAACAGAACTCTAAACTTTGTGAAAATTTAGAAAAATAGAAATAACAAAAGTACATTGAGAGAATAAATATCCTTGGGTAGATTCTGGACTGGTCTGGTGGGACTAAAGGAAAGAAAATTATCAGGTAAAGACAAAGGCCCCAATATTCAGACTGTGGTAGATAGTCTCCCTCAGTCCACGCTGAACCTGGATGTTCAATGCCAGGCTGTTTCCGTTGACTGGCACTGAATATCCAGGGTTTTTTTCAGCCGGTTTGAAGATAACCAGCTATGTCGATATTCTGCTGCAGCCTTCCTGGAAGCAAAGACTGACTGCAAAACTCAAGACTTAACCCAATTGGAACTCTTTCTCAGCGACCACAAATAAAAACAGTAAATAAAATATACTGTTCCAAGAAGAGGAGAAATATGAAGAGAGTTCTGGTTTTACCATACTGCCAAACACAGATGGGTTGTGAGGAGGGAAGGGGGTGGGGAGGGATCTGATACTCCTCTGAGATATCCCCTTAAATCCATCTTCAACATTTACGTCTGACAGATAATTCATAAACCCCCTGTTCAATTGATATCAAGTCCTCCAACCTGGTCAGGAGCCACCAAAATCCTGTTCAGCAGCTACATGGTCTGCACGTCACCATCCGCTGGAGACAGAGAAATACTGAACATTCCACAGCTGTGTGGTGCTCTTGCAGAGCAGATCATGAGGAATTACTTTGTTTTACTCTGTCTCCATCTGCTGGCTGACAGACAGAACTCACATGCCCCGGACTGGTCTGGTATGGATGCTAAGGAAACGCTGACGGTGTTATAACAGGTCAGACTCGAACCGAGAAACACTTCCGAGCATGCAGAATCAACAATGGTAATGCTATCTAATAAGTGACATTAAGGCCGTTTAATACTATAGAACACACACAAATGGTAGTTAATACTGACAAATCTGCAACATAACACTATGGAACATGCTTCTGAGAATAATCATTACTTAAAACATGCCATTTCATAATTACATCAAATTATAAGCACAAAACATTACACACAACCCAGAGACACTGACCAACTTAGAACACAACACATTATTTCCATGTAATACTATGGAGCACTCACAAATGGTCATATAACCATAAATCACATCACACTAAAGCTGTGTATCATTCAGAAACAGGTAACTTTGATACTCAAACCACTTAACACCACAAAATACACAAAGAAAATGATGCCAGTATCAAATAATATGCCATATGTCAGACTATAAATGTGAAACACTATGGAGCACACATAAATTAAGATGCTATTACAGTGTAGTGGGTAACTGTGAAACACTATGAAGTGTGCACACTGTGATATTATTAAAGTGCAATGGGTTATAAGACAACAGTGTAACACTATGAAATGTGCACAAACTTTGAAGTTATTACAGTGTAACAGGTTAGAAGATAATTGTGTGACACTATGATGTGTGCACAAACTATGATTCTATTATGCTATAACTACTACTACTACTACTACTAACAAGTTAGAAGATAAGAGTGAAACACAAACTATATTATTACAGTATAATGGGTTAGAAGATAACCATGTAACACTATGAAGTGTGCACAAACTATGATGCTATTATGCAGGTTAGAAAGATAACTGTGAAACACTATGGAGCGTGTGCAGACTATGATATTATTAAAGTGCAACGGGTTAGAAGATAACAGTGTAACATTATGAAGTGTGCACAAACTACGATTTTATTGCATTGTAACAGGTTACAGGATAACTGTGAAACACTATGGAGTGTGCACAAACTCTGAAGTTATTATAGTATAACAGGTTAGAAGATAATCATGCAAGGAAATTAGGGACACAAACAAACTGGGCAACACAATAATAATGGGTGATTTCAATTACCCTGATATTGACTGGGTAAATGTAACATCGGGACACGCTAGGGAGGAAAAATTCCTTGATGAAATCAAGGACAGCTTTATGGAGCAGCTAGTACAGGAACCGACGAGAGAAGGAAAACTTCTAGACCTAGTCCTTAGTGGAGCGCATGATCTGGTGCGGGAGGTAATGGTGCTGGGGCCGCTTGATAACAGTGATCATAATATGATCGGATTTGATATTAGCTTTGAAGTAAGTATAGATAGGAAATGAAATACGTTAGCGTTTAATTTTTTAAAAGGAGACTATGATAAAATGAGAAGAACGGTGAAAAGAAAACTTAGAGGAGCGACTACGAGGGTCAAAAATTTACATCAGGTGTGGATGCTGTTCAAAAACACCATCCTGGAAGCCCAGGCCAAATATATTCCACGTATTAAAAAAGGAGGACGGAAGACCAAACTACAGCCGGCGTGGTTAAATAGTGAGGTGAAGGAAGCTATTAGAGCTAAAAGAAAATCCTTCAGAAAATGGAAAAAGGAACCGACTGAAAATAATAAGAAACGGCATAAGGAATGTCAAGTCAAATGCAAAGCGCTGATAAGGAAAGCTAAGAGGGATTTCGAAAAAAAGATTTTTGCTTTTCTGTGTTTCTAAATTCAAGATGTAATGCTTGTTAATTATAAATAAATGAATAATAAAAAAAAGAAAAAAAAGATTGCGTTGGAGGCAAAAACACATAGTAAAAATTTTTTAGATATATTAAAAGCAGGAAGCCAGCAAAAGAATCAGTTGGACCGCTAGATAACCGAGGAGTAAAAGGGGTGATCAGGGAAGACAAAGCCGTAGCGGAGAGATTAAATGAATTCTTTGCTTCGGTCTTCACCGAGGAAGGTTTGGGTGGGATACCGGTGCCGGAAATGGTATTCGAAGCTGGCGAGTCGGAGAAACTTAATGAATTCTCTGTAAACCTGAAGGATGTAATGGGGCAGTTCTACAAACTGAAGAGTAGCAAATCTCCTGGACCAGATGGTATTCATCCCAGAGTATTGATAGAACTGAAAAATGAGCTTGCGGAGCTATTGTTAGAAATATGTAATTTATCCTTGAAATCGAGCATGGTACTGGAAGATTGGAGGGTGGCCAATGTAACGCCGATTTTTAAAAAAAGGTTCCAGAGGAGATCCGGGGAATTATAGACCAGTGAGTCTGACGTCTGTGCCAGGCAAAATGGTAGAGACTATTATTAAGAACAAAATTACAGAGCATATTCAAAAGCATGGATTAATGAGACAAAGTCAACATGGATTTAGTGAAGGGAAATCTTGTCTCACCAATCCACTACATTTCTTTGAAGGTGTGAACAAACACGTGGATAACGGGGAGCCGGTTGATATTGTGTATCTGGATTTTCGGAAGGCGTTTGACAAAGTACCTCATGAAAGACTCCAGAGGAAATTGGAGAGTCATGGGATAGGAGGTAGTGTTCTATTGTGGATTAAAAACCGGTTAAAAGATAAAAAACAGAGAGTAGGGTTAAATGGTCATTATTCTCAATGGAGAAGGGAAGTTAGTGGGGTTCTCCAGGGGTCTGTGCTCGGACCGCTGCTTTTTAACATATTTATAAATGACCTAGAGATGGGAATAACTAGTGAGGTAATTAAATTTGCTGATGACACAAAGTTATTCAAAGTCATTATATCGCGGGAGGATTGAGAAAAATTACAAGAGAACCTTACGAGACTGGACGTCTAAATGGCAGATGACGTTTAATGTGAGCAAGTGCAAAGTGATGCATGTGGGAAAGAGGAACCCGAATTATAGCTATATCATGCAAGGTTCCACGTTAGGAGTCACGGACCAAGAAAGGGATCTAGGTGTCGTTGTTGATGATACATTGAAAACTTCTGCTCAGTTGGCTGCTGTGGCTAAGAAAGCAAATAGAATGTTAGGTATTATTAGGAAAGGAATGGAAAACAAAAATGAGGGTGTTATAATGCCTTTGTATCGCTCCATGGTGCGACCGCACCTCGAATATTGTGTTCAATTCTGGTTGCCGCATCTCAAAAAAGATATAGTGGAATTAGAAAAGGTACAGAGAAGGGCGACGAAAATGATAAAGGGGATGGGACGACTTCCCTATGAGGAAAGGCTAAAGCGGCTAGGGCTCTTCAGCTTGGAGAAAAGGCGGCTGAGGGGAGATATGATAGAGGTCTATAAAATAATGAGTGGAGTTGAACGGGTAGATATGAAGCGTCTGTTGACTAGGACTAGGGGGCATGCGATGAAGATACAATGTAGTAAATTTAAAACGAATCGGATAAATTTTTCTTCACTCAACGTGTAATTAAACACTGGGATTCGTTGCCAGAGAATGTGGTAAAGGCGGTCAGCTTAGCGGAGTTTTAAAAAGGTTTGGATGGCTTCCTAAAGGAAAAGTCCATAGACCGTTATTAAATGGACTTGGGGAAAATCCACTATTTCTGGGATAAGCAGTATAAAATGTTTTGTACATTTTTGGGATCTTGCCGGGTATTTGTGACCTGGATTGGCCACTGTTGGAAACAGGATGCTGGGTTCGATGGACCTTTGGTCTTTCCCAGTATGGCAATACTTATGTACTTATGTACTTATGAAGTGTGCACTAACTATGATGCTATTATGCTAGAAAAGGTTACAAAATAACTGTGTAACCCTATGGAGTGTTCACAAACTCTGAAGTTATTATAGTGTAACAGGTTAGAAGATAACAGTGTAACACTATGAAGTGTGCACAAACTATGATGCTATTATGCTAGAACAGGTTAGAAAGATAACTGTGAAACACTATGGAGTGTGCACAATCTCTGAAATTATTATAGTGTAACAGGTTAGAAGATAATCGTGCAACACTATGAAGTGTGCACAATCTATGATGCTATTATGCTAGAACAGGTTAGAAGATAACTGTAAAAACACTATGGAGCATGTACAGACTGTGATTTTATTACAGTACAATGGGTTAGAAGATAATTCTTTATCACTATGGAGCCTGCATAGATTATGATATTATTACGGTGCAGTGAGCTAGAAAATAATCGTGGAACACTATGGAGATTGCTCAGTCAGTGACATTATTGTGCTGTACCCATGAAATATTATAGACAGCAATTATAAGGTGCCACACTTTCTTGCTCTTAGCATACAAATTTCTGCAAATTTTCAGAAAATAAGATGATTAGTGCTTTCTCCTCAAAACATACTTCAAAGAGCAGCCGTGCAATGTGCATCTGCTTTTTCTGATTGGGTGGCTGAGAGAGGGATAAAAGTTCATAAATTTGTGAAATGTCACGCTCCGTGCAACATTTCCTAGATGGGTCTGAGCATGCATCTGGGTACACCTCCTCATGCGTATCATGAAAGCTCGTGTGTGCCTTCCAACTGCTAGATCAGGGAAATCCTCAATTAAGCCATATTAGACAAAGAATCCTACAGCACAACAAAACGACCACATACAGTTACCTTAATCCTGTGCAATTTATTACACCATAACCCTCTGGCACAACAGAACAAGCAGATACAGTAACCTTAATCCTGGGCAAAGTGTTACACTATAACCCTTTAGCACAACACAGCAAGCACATACAGTGAGCTGAATCTTGTGCAACGTGTCACACTATAACCTCACAGCACAACACGACGACCATATACAGTGACCTTAATCCTGTGCAATTTATTACACTATAACCCTCTGGCACAACTTAACAAGCACATACAGTGGTGCAATATGTCATACTATAACCCTACAACACAACATAACAAACAGATACAATGACTTTAATCTTGTGCAATGTGTCACACTGTAATAATACAACACAGCAGACTAGTACATTAAGAGGCTCATTTTCAAAGCACTTAGACTTACAAACTTCTACAGGTTGCTATGTAACTTTACAAGTCTAAATGCTTTGAAAATACACCTCATAGTGACCTTAATCCTGAGCAACATGTCACATGATATCTTTCCAGCACACCAGAATACGCACACACAAAGGGGTATAATCGAACGCGAACGCCCATCTCCATGGGCACTTTCTCTGAGGACGGGTACGCAAAGGAACAGGACAGACCGTATTTTCGAAAAAGATGGGCGTCCATCTTTTGTTTCGATAATACGGTTGGTGCCGGGAAAATGCATCGGATTTGGGCGGATTTGAGATGGGCGGTATCGGTTGTCAGCGATAATGGAAACCGAAGCCACCCAGCTCAAAAACAAACACACCCAAGGCATTTGGTCGTGGGAGGGGCCAGGATTCGTAGGTCACTGGTCCCCCTCACATGCCAGGACACCAACCGGGCACCCTAGGGGCCACTTGTAAACAGTGAAAAAAAAACAGTAAAATACATTCCAAGTCCATAGCTCCCTTCCCTTGGGTGCTGAGCCCCCCAAAACCCCACAACTCTACACCAGTACCATAGCACTGATGGGTGAAGGGGGGCACCTACATGTGGGTACAGTGGGTTTTGGGGGCGGTTTGGAGGGCTCACATTTACCACCACAAGTGTAACAGGTAGAGGGGGGGCCTGGGTCCACCTGCCTGAAGTGCACTGCACCCACTAACAACTGCTCCAGGGACGCTGTGATGGTGCTTGGGTATGACATTTGAGGCTGGCATACAGGTTGGAAAAAAAAGTTTTTAAAGTTCTTTTGTTTTGGTGGGAGGGGGTTAATGACCACTGGGGGAGTCAGGGGAGGTGATCCCCGATTCCCTCCGGTGGTCATCTGGGCAGTTGGGGCACTTTTTGGGGACTTGTTCATGAAAAAAAGGGTCCAAAAAAGCGGCCCAAATTCTCGCTTCTGCCGCCCTTCTTTTTTCCATTATCGCCCGAGCGCACCCATCTCTCCTCGACCGATAAACACGCCCCAGTCCGACCTTCACCACGCCGCCGACACCCCCCGTCAACTTTGTTTGTTCCCGCGACAGACTGCAGTTGGAGGCGCCCAAAATCAGCTTTCGATTATACCGATTTGGGCACCCATGGGAGAAAGGTGCCCATCTCCCAATTTGGGTCGAAATATGGGCATCTTTCTCTTTCGAAAATAAGCTGGACAGTGATCTTAGTCTTGTGCAACCTGTCACACTATCAGGGCTCATTTTCAAAGCACTTAGACTTAAAAATTTCCATAGGTTAATATGTAACTTTCTAAGGCTAATTGCTTTACAAACACGCCTCTATATCTCTCCAGCACAATAGAACAAGAAGATACAGTGATCTTTATCCTGTGCAACGTATTACACTATAATCCTTTAGCACAACACAGCAAGCACATACAGAGGGGCATAATCGAACAAAAACGTCTATCGCCATGGGCGTTTATCTCCGAGAACGGGTCCGTGAAGGGGCGGACTGAACCGTATTTTCGCAAAAAATAGACGTCCATGTTTTATTCAACAATTTGTGAGCTGGGCGTTTTTGTTTTTCAGCGATAATGGAAAATGAAAGCGCCTAGCTCAAAAACAACTAAATCCAAGGCATTTGTTCGTGGGAGGGGCCAGGATTCGTAGTGCACTGGTCCCCCTCACATGCCAGGACACCAACCGGGCACCCTAGGGGGCACTTTTACAAAAAAAAAAAAAAAAAAATTTAAAGAGCTCCCAGGTGCATAGCACCCTTCCCTTGTGTGTTGAGCCCCCCAAATCCCCCTCAAAACCCACTGCCCACAAGTCTACACCATTACTACAGCCCTAAGGGGTGAAGGGGGGCACCTACATGTGGGTACAGTGGGTTTGGGGGGGTTAGACGACTAAGCATTAAGCAGCACAATTGTAACAGGTAGGGGGGGATGGGCCTGGGTCCACCTGCCTGAAGTCCACTGCACCTCCTAACAACTGCTCCAGGGACCTGCATACTGCTGCTAGGGAGGTGAGTATGACATTTGAGGGTGAAAATAAAAAGTTGTGAAACATCATTTTTTGTGGTGGGAGGGGGTTAGTGACCACTGGGGGAGTCAGGGGAGGTCATCCCCGATTCCCTCCGGTGGTCATCTGGTCATTTAGGGCACTTTTTGGGGCCTTATTCGTGAAAAAACAGGGTCCAGGAAAAGTGCCCTAAATTCTAGCTACAAACGCATACTTTTTTTCCATTATCGGCGAAAGGCGCCCATCTCTGTTCGGGTGATAACCATGCCCCATTCCCGCCTTCACCATGCCTCCGACACGCCCCCGTCAACTTTGTACGCTTCTGCGATGGAGTGCAGTTGAAAACGTCCAAGTTTGGCTTTCGATTATACCGCGTAATTCATTTTTGTGAGATAAACGTCCATCTCCCGATTTAGGTCGGAACTTGGGCGTTTTTCTCGTTCGATTATAAGCAGGAAAGTGACCTTAATTTTGCGCAACATTTCACACTATACCCTTACAGCACAGCAGAACAAGCACATACAGTGAACTTAATCCTGTGCTCTTCAGCTTGGAGAAAAGACGGCTGAGGGAAGATGTAATAGAGGTCTATAAAATAATGAGTGGAGTTGAATGGGTAGATGTGAATTGCTTGTTTACTCTTTCCAAAAATACTAGTACTAGGGGGCATGCAATGAAGCTACAAAAGTAGTAAATTTTAAAACAAATCAGAGGAAATCTTTCTTCACTCAACGTGTAATTAAACTCTGGAATTTGTTGCCAGAGAATATGGTAAAAGCAGTTAGCTTAGCAGGGTTTAAAAAAGGGTTTGGCTAACTTCCTAAAAGAAAAGTCGATAAGCCATTATTAAGATGGACTTGAGGATAATCCACTGCTTATTTCTAGGATAAGCAGCATAAATGTATTGTACTATTTTGGGATCATGCCAGGTAGTCACCTGGATTGGCCACTGTTGGAAATACTATTCTGGGCTTGATGGACCTTCAGTCTGTCTCAGTATGGCAACACTTATGTACTATAACAGCAAACCACAACAGAACAAGCAGATACAGTGACCTTAATCTTGTGCAACGTGTCACACTATATCCTCACAGCACAAAAGAACAAACACATACAGTTACATTAATCTTGTGCAACGTGTCACACTATAACCTCACAGCACAACATAGCAAGCATATACAGTGACGTTACACTATAACCTAGCACAACTGAACAAGCAGATACAGTGATCTTAATCTTATGCAACATGTGCAATCCCTAAAAACAGTTCTAACTCAAAACATCTTAGTTTTAGTACTAGACGGTTTGGTTTTCTTCCATTATGGTTGAAAAACGTCCAAGTGTTAGGAACGCCCAGATTACACCCTTAACATGCTCCTGACACGCTCCCTTGTGATTTCAACGCACTTCTGACGGACTTCATAGAAAAACGTCTAAAAATTGGTTTTGAAAATACCAATTTGCACGTTCTTGTGAGAAAAACATCCAAATGCAGATTTATGTCACTTTTTGAACGTTTTTCTTGTTAGAAAATGAGCTCCACAGTGACCTTAATTTTGTGCATAACACAATGACTGCATAGAGTGACCTTAATCCTGTGCAATTTATTACACTATAACCCCACAGCACAACAGAACAAGCAGATATAGTGATCTTAATCTTGTGCAATGTGTCACATTGTAACAATATAACACAGCAGACAAGCACTTACAGTGACCTTAATCCTGAGCATGTCACACTATATCTTTCCAGCACACCAGATTAAGCACATACAGTCGTGCAACGTGTCACACTATAGCCCGAAAATACAACAGAACAAGCACATACAGTGACCTTAATCTTGTGCAATGTGTCACACTATAACCCCCTGGCACAACAGAACAAGCACATACAGTCATGTTAATCTTGTGCAATATGTAACACTATAATCCCACATACAGTGACCTTACACTATAACCCTCTAGCACAACAGAACAAGAGTGACCTTAACCTTGTGCAACGTGTCACACTACAACCCCACAGCACAACACAATGAGCACATACAGTGATCTTAATCCTTGTGCAATGTCACACTATAACCCCATATACAGTGACCTTATACCATAACCTTCTAGTACAACAGAACAAGCACCTTAATTGTGTGCAACGTGTTACACTACAACCTCACAGCACAACACAACGAGCACATACAGTCATGTTAATCTTGTGCAATATGTAACACTATAGCACTATAGCTGTATAAGAACATAAGAGTTGCCATACTGGGTCAGACCAAGAGTCCATCTAGCCCAGCATCCTGTTTCCAGCAGTGGCAGAGTCTCCAAAATTAGCAATATTCCCTGCTCCTTAACCCCAGGTCAAGCAGTGTCTTTCTCCGCGTCTTTGTTAATAAGGGTTTATGGACTTTTTCTGCAGGAACTTGTCCAAACCTTTTTCAAACCCAACTACATTAACTGCTTTTACCACATCTTCCCGCAACAAGATCCAGAGCTTGACTATACTGTACACTGAGTGAAAAACGTTGTTCTCCTATTTGTTTTCAACGTGCCGCTCTGTGACTTCAGTGAATGCTGCTTATCCTTTGTGCAGTTTGAAACAGTAAAACAATTGATCCACATTTACCCTTCAGGATATTGTAGACCTCTATCATTTCCTCCTCAACCGCCTGTTTTCCAAGCTGAGGAGCCCTAACCTCTTTAGCCTTTCCTCATACGGGAGGAGTTCCATCCCCTTTATCATTTTGGTCGCTCTTCTTTGAACCTTTTCTAATTCCGCTACATCTTATTTGAGATACGGCGACCAGAACTGAACAAAATACTCAAGGTGCAAACGCACCATGGAGCAATACAGAGGCATTATAGTATTTTTGGTCTTTTTCACCATCCCTTTCCTAATAATTCCTAGCATCTCGTTTGCTTTTTTGACCGCCGCTGCACACTGAGCAGAAGATTTCAGCACTATAGCACTATAGCTGTATAAGAACATAAGAGTAGCCATACTGGGTCAGACCAATGGTCCATCTAGCCCAGTATCCTGTTTTCCAAACAGTGGCCAAACCAGGTCACAAGTACCTGGCAGAAACCCAATTAGCAGCAACGTTCCATGCTACCAATCCCGGGACAAACAGTGGCTTCCCCCATGTCTGTCTCAATAACAGACTATGGACTTTTCCTCCAGGAATTTGTCCAAACCTTTTTTAAACCCAGATACGCTAACCACTGTTACTACATCCTCCGGCAAAGAGTTCCAGAGCTTAACTCTTCATTGAGTGAAAAAAATATTTCCTCATATTTGTTTTAAAAGTATTTCCATGTAACTTCCTCAAGTGTACCCTAGTCTTTGTACTTTTGGAACGAGGAAAAAAAATCGATTTACTTCTGCTCGTTTTACACCACTCAGGAGTTTGTAGACCTCAATTATATACCCCCCCCCCTCCCAGCCGTCTCTTTTCCAAGCCGAAGAGCCATAACCTCTCTAGCCTTTCTTCATACGAGAGGAGTTCCATCCCCTTTTATCATTTTGATCGCTCTTCTTTGAACCTTTTCTAATTCCGCTACATCTTTTTTGAGATACAGTGACCAGAACTGAATGCAATACTCAAGCTGAGGTCGCACAATGGAGCGATACAGAGACATTTTTCCCTACATGCGTCACTTCACAATTGCTCACAAGAGAACATGCACATACAAACAGTGACCTTAATGCTGTACAAAGCACCACACCAGAGCCTTTGGACACTATAGAATACATGCAGTGTCATGCTAGACCTGTGGAACATGTGTGGCAGGAACAATTAATCCTGGACAATGTCGCTTGATGATTGTTTAACATGGAAATTAATAGACGTAGCCTTGACAATACAAGGGTTACAATTTGAAAGCACTTATGCCGTTATCCTCTGTTGATGATTACATAAGTCAGGGGCATCCAGGTATTCCCCACAAGGGGGCCGCATGAACCGAAACTGCAATCTTTTTATACTGGGCTCCATGAATATATTACCATTATAGCAATGATTTATACTTGTCAAAACCTGTCAATCTCTTCTTACATTGTGTCTTCATATCCAGCGAACAGTTCTGCAATACTTCAAAATCTTTTCCTAAAATATCTCACATGGGCCAGGGCAGGTGGGCTGCATCCGTCTTGCACTGGGGGGCCCCAGCATAAGTGCTTTCATTTAAAAATTCTGTGGCAGCCGCCTGACATCTCTCTGCCCGTTCAAAATTTGTCCGCATAACAAAAGGAAGGGTTAGGTACATTCCAGGGATGGGGTCAAAAGATACCCACAGAGCAATATTATTCAGCCTCCATCTGGAAACTGACAGAAATAGTAGTCCTAACTTTAAACAGATAAGTAATCTCTAAAGGCCTGTATATTTCTTTATTTGTGACATTTATATCCCACATTATCCCAAACAAGTTTGAGTTCAGTGTGGCTTACAATAAACAGTATAGGATACATAACAAAGAATAATGCACAAGAAAGTAATTTGTTGTAAGAATCCAATTTTACAATACAATATCATAAACATACTGGGATAGCTATGGATGTTTAACATTTAGAAAATCTATTATGAATGAGAAATTGTACATGAAGCAAAGAGAAAGTAAATAAAGTAATAACCAATTCAGGTAATAATTAATTGTTTGATATATGGTTGTTCTTTATGAGGGTTTGTTTGAATAGGAACGATTTGAGGATTTTGCGGAATCTAGCAATTCTTGTATATTTCTTATTTTGGGTGGTAAGGAGTTCCACCATTTGGTTCCCAGGTAAGTGAAGGCTGCAGAATGGACAGTTCTGTAGATCACTTTTTTTGAAATATATGTGTTAGGGTTGCCAACTGTATCCAGATTCACCTGATGGGGTTGATCCGATCCTGGGTTTACCCCATTGCATGCAGGGACTCGTAGTTCTGATTTCATAATTGCGTTCCTTCGGAAAAGCAAGACCAAGTCCTTGCAAGCACTAGAGTAAACCCAGGGCTAGATCAATCAGAGATGCTAAGTTCAGGCTGGAGTTTTTGGGCCAGTCCTGGTTTTAAACTTCCATTCCAAAGCACTGTGGGATTTGTAGTGCCTGATCCTGCCCATTTAAATCAGTGAGATCTCAGCTCTCAACAGGAGAAAGGAGGTGTGTGACACCAGATGTGAGCCCCCAGCAGA
Organism: Microcaecilia unicolor; assembly: GCF_901765095.1. Taxonomy (NCBI): domain Eukaryota; kingdom Metazoa; phylum Chordata; class Amphibia; order Gymnophiona; family Siphonopidae; genus Microcaecilia; species Microcaecilia unicolor. The sequence continues at coordinate 253,443,863 of NC_044033.1, forward strand.
GGCCGGGATGGTAGAGGGGACAGAGAATGGTGAAAGTGACCCTAACCCTTCCTACAATAATCCCCTTTCTCTCTCACACACAAAGTCCTTGCACTGATATAATGCGGGTTATGGAATCCTCTCTGCTCATGGTATGGATCTACAGAAGGCCAAAGAGGGATCAGTACGTGCCCCCTACCCCCCATTACAGTGCATCAAACTCCCTGAAAGAGATTTCAGTGTCCCGTCACATCTAAGCAGGAAAAGGAGGCCATGAGCCACATCTGCAGCTACAGGTTGAAACTTCTGCATTTCCAACATGGAGAGAGTGATCTGTTGCATATGGACCAGTGCATATGACTGCGAGCTGAGCAATATCCATTGCTCCCTATAGACTAACACTGCAACCCTTCCGAAATTTAGAGCCAGGTTAGTGAAGGCAGAAGAGTCTGGGTGTTTGATCGGGGGACAATACATTTTTAAGATATGTCAGTGAAAGGAGGAAGTGCAAAAGTGGATACATCTGAGGGTATTGAAGGAATTTAGGGACATTCAAGCGGCTCCGCTGGCTGACCTTTTCAATGCTTTGGAGTCAGGAGTGGTCCCGGAGGACTGGAGAAGAGCAGATGCGGTCCCTGTCCATAAAAGTGGAAGTAAAGAAGAGATTGGGAACTACAGGCTGGTAAGTCTGACTTCTGTGGTGTCAATTAATAGAAACGCTTTAAAAACAGAGAATAGTAAAGTTTTTGGAATCCAATGGTTTCACTAGAGGCAGGTCTTGTCAGACAAATCTGATTGATTTCTTTTATTTATTTATTTGTAGCATTTGTATCCCACATTTTCCCACCAATTTGCAGGCTCAATATGGCTTACATTTGCCGTAATGGCGGTTGCCATTTCCGGGTAGTAGCATTACAAACGGTACTGCACCTTAATGCATACATACATTGAGATGCATACATACATGGTAACATACATGGAACATAACATAAATGGAACAGATTATGGTATACAGTGGTGGAAATAAGTATTTGATCCCTTGCTGATTTTGTAAGTTTGCCCACTGACAAAGACATGAGCAGCCCATAATTGAAGGGTAGGTTATTGGTAACAGTGAGAGATAGCACATCACAAATTAAATCCGGAAAATCACATTGTGGAAAGTATATGAATTTATTTGCATTCTGCAGAGGGAAATAAGTATTTGATCCCCCACCAACCAGTAAGAGATCTGGCCCCTACAGACCAGGTAGATGCTCCAAATCAACTCGTTACCTGCATGACAGACAGCTGTCGGCAATGGTCACCTGTATGAAAGACACCTGTCCACAGACTCAGTGAATCAGTCAGACTCTAACCTCTACAAAATGGCCAAGAGCAAGGAGCTGTCTAAGGATGTCAGGGACAAGATCATACACCTGCACAAGGCTGGAATGGGCTACAAAACCATCAGTAAGATGCTGGGCGAGAAGGAGACAACTGTTGGTGCCATAGTAAGAAAATGGAAGAAGTACAAAATGACTGTCAATCGACAAAGATCTGGGGCTCCACGCAAAATCTCACCTCGTGGGGTATCCTTGATCATGAGGAAGGTTAGAAATCAGCCTACAACTACAAGGGGGGAACTTGTCAATGATCTCAAGGCAGCTGGGACCACTGTCACCACGAAAACCATTGGTAACACATTACGACATAACGGATTGCAATCCTGCAGTGCCCGCAAGGTCCCCCTGCTCCGGAAGGCACATGTGACGGCCCGTCTGAAGTTTGCCAGTGAACACCTGGATGATGCCGAGAGTGATTGGGAGAAGGTGCTGTGGTCAGATGAGACAAAAATTGAGCTCTTTGGCATGAACTCAACTCGCCGTGTTTGGAGGAAGAGAAATGCTGCCTATGACCCAAAGAACACCGTCCCCACTGTCAAGCATGGAGGTGGAAATGTTATGTTTTGGGGGTGTTTCTCTGCTAAGGGCACAGGACTACTTCACCGCATCAATGGGAGAATGGATGGGGCCATGTACCGTACAATTCTGAGTGACAACCTCCTTCCCTCCGCCAGGGCCTTAAAAATGGGTCGTGGCTGGGTCTTCCAGCACGACAATGACCCAAAACATACAGCCAAGGCAACAAAGGAGTGGCTCAGGAAGAAGCACATTAGGGTCATGGAGTGGCCTAGCCAGTCACCAGACCTTAATCCCATAAAAAACTTATGGAGGGAGCTGAAGCTGCGAGTTGCCAAGCGACAGCCCAGAACTCTTAATGATTTAGAGATGATCTGCAAAGAGGAGTGGACCAAAATTCCTCCTGACATGTGTGCAAACCTCATCATCAACTACAGAAGACGTCTGACCGCTGTGCTTGCCAACAAGGGTTTTGCCACCAAGTATTAGGTCTTGTTTGCCAGAGGGATTAAATACTTATTTCCCTCTGCAGAATGCAAATAAATTCATATACTTTCCACAATGTGATTTTCCGGATTTAATTTGTGATGTGCTATCTCTCACTGTTACCAATAACCTACCCTTCAATTATGGGCTGCTCATGTCTTTGTCAGTGGGCAAACTTACAAAATCAGCAAGGGATCAAATACTTATTTCCACCACTGTATATATAAACCATGTGCATACATACATGGTAAAGAATAATACTTTATGGTATTGAATGAAGGTTCCTGAGTAATAAATAGGATTATAACATACATTAGGTCATCGACTATAGAGAGACCCTATTTGACATAAGGTTTAAGGAGGTAGTGCTTGATCATTAATAGCAAGGACTGAGTGACCAGAGAATTTGATCGAGGGAAAGCGTTAGATGTGGTGTATTTAGATTTTAGCAAAGCCTTTGACACAGTTCCACATAGACGACTTATAAATAAACTGAGTGCCCTCCGTATGAGCTTTAAAGTGACTGACTGGATTAGGAACTGGTTAAGTGGAAGGTGACAGAGGGTTGTGGTAAAGAGAGCTCATTCTGAGGAAAAGGATGTTACCAGTGGTATGACGCAAGGTTTGGTTATTGGGCCAGTTCTTTTTAACAGTTTTGTAAGTGATATTACTGAAGGGCAGTCATAAGTACATAAGTGTTGCCATACTGGGACAGACCAAAGGTCCACCAAGCCCAGCATCCTGTTTCCAACAGTGGCCAATCCAGGTCACAAATACCTGGCAATATCCCAAAAAAGTACAAAACATTTTAGGCTGTATAGAGAGAGGTGTGACCAGCAGAAGAAAGGAGGAGTTGATGCCCCTGTATAAGTCGTTGGTGAGGCCCCACCTGGATTATTGTGTTCAGTTTTGGAGGCCGTATCTTGTTAAGGATGTAAAAAGAATTGAAGCGGTGTAAAGAAAAGCTACGAAAATGGTATGAGATTTGCGTTACAAGACGTATGAGGAGGGACTTGCTGACCTGAACATGTATACCCTGGAGGAAAGGAGAAACAGGGGTGACATGATACAGACGTTCAAATATTTGAAAGGTATTAATCCGCAAACAAACCTTTTCCGTAAATGGGAAGGCGATAGAACGAGAGGACATGAAATGAGATTGAAGGGGGACAGACTCAAGAAAAACGTCAGGAAGTATTTTTTCATGGAGAGAGTGGTGGATACTTGGAATGCCCTCTCGCGGGAGGTGGTGGAGATGAAAAAGGTAACGGAATTCAAAAATGCGTGGGATAAACATAAAGGAATCCTGTTCAGAAGGAATGGATCCTCAGAAGCTTAGCCGAGATTGGGTTACAGAGCCGGTGGTGGGAGGTGGGGCTGGTGGTTGGGAGGCGGGGCTAGTGCTGGGCAGACTTCTACAGTCTGTGCCCTGAAAATGGCAGATACAAATCAAGGTCAGGTATACACAAAAAGTAGCACATATGAGTTATCTTGTTGGGCAGACTGGATGGCCGCTAGACCGTGCAGGTCTTTCTCTGCCGTCGTCTACTATGTTACTATGAGGGGCATAATCGAACGGTGCCGGCCATCTATATGGGCGGCCATCTATATGGCCAGTGCTGCAAACGGCGGTCCCGAACCGTATTATCGAAAAAGATGGCCGGCCATCTTTCATTTCGATAATACGGTTGGGGCCGGCCAAATGTCAGAGATGGCCAGGTTTGAGATGGCCGGCATCGGTTTTCGCCAATAATGGAAACCGATGCCAGCCATCTCAAACCCAGCCAAATCCAAGGCTTATGGTCGTGGGAGGAGCCAGCATTTGTAGTGCACTGGTCCCCCTCACATGCTAGGACACCAACCGGGCACCCTAGGTGGCACTGCAGTGGACTTCAAAAATTGCTCCCAGGTGCATACCTCCCTTACCTTGTGTGCTGAGCCCCCCAAATCCCCCCCAAAACCCACTACCCACAACTGTACAACACTACCATAGCCCTAAGGGGTGAAGGGGGGCACCTACATGTGGGTACAGTGGGTTTGGGGGGGGGGGGTTGGAGGGCTCACATTTACCACCACAAGTGTAACAGGTAGGGGGGATGGGCCTGGGTTCACCTGCCTGAAGTCCACTGCACCCACTAAAAACTGCTCCAGGGACCTGCATACTGCTGTCATGGAGCTGGGTATGACATTTGAGGCTGGCATAGAGGCTGGCAAAAGAATGATTTTTAATTTTTTTGGGGGGGTGGGAGGGGGTTGGTGACCACTGGGGGAGTAAGGGGAGGTCATCCCTGATTCCCTCCGGTGGTCATCTGCTCAGTTGGGGCACTTTTTTGAGGCTTGGTCCTAAAAATAAATGTCCCAAGTGAAGCTGGCGAAGTGCTCATCAGAGCCGGCCTTCTTTTTTCCATTATTGGCCGAAGCCGGCCATCTCGTAACCACGCCCCCGTCCCGCCTTCCATACCCCTTGAAGTTTGGCTGGCCCTGCGACGGAAAGCAGTTGAAGCCGGTGAAAATCGGCTTTCGATTTATACCGATTTCGCCAGCCATCTCCCGACTTGTGTTGCTCTTCTCCTGCCTCCAAATTCAAAAGGACTTCTTGTGCATTTCGAATTCCTCTCTCCTCCTCTCTTGCTCCTCCCCTTCTTTCCTGCCCCCTCCCCTTGCTACCCCTTGTTTCCCTCCCACTACTACCTGTGCTCTCTAGCTGGCCCTCCCTGTACCCTCCCCCACCCTTCTGTTTTCGCTGGCCTTCAGCTCGGTTGTGGGCAGCCCCCCTTAAACGGGTGTGCCTGGTTCTCAACTCGGGCATTCGGCACACACTCAGACGTATCAACTCAAGCTGCTGTGTACCCATTGCCTCAACTCGGGCATTCGGCACACACTCAGACCTATCAACTCAAGCTGCTGTGTACCCATTGCTGGCTGTGTGTAAACATTGTAGTCTAACACCACAGGCCACGGCAACGACACCTCATTTGCCGTGGTCCCCCACCCCTCCTGGCTGCGGCCATGCCCTAACGCTATGGCTTGCATCTATTCGCAAGTCATGCGGGATCATATGGCTTTTAATGTACACATGAATGCCATATGTATGCCATATGTTTGCATTGCTTTGCTAATATTGAGATGTGCAGCTATGCTGCTTATGTTTGATTTCCCTATGCAGCTAGGCTGTTTTACTTTACCTGTACGGTATACTTTATGCTTTGCATTGTGTTCGCTAGTATTGAGATGCGCAGCTAGGCTGCTTATGATACAGCTAGGCTGCTTTACTTTTTTACTGCCTACTCCTTGATACACTATCCTCACTTGGCTTTCAGGGTTCTGTTCTTTCCTGATTTTCTTCTTATCTCTCCCAGCGTACCTTTAGTGTATAATCTAGTGGATCCTCCTCTACTTCTATCCCACTGTCAGTTGGTGTACCTCAGGGATCTGTCCTGGGACCTCTTCTTTTCTCCATCTACACTTCTTCCCTTGGTACTCTGATCTTATCCCATGGTTTTCAGTATCATCTTTACGCTGATGACTCCCAGATCTACCTCTTCACACCAGAAATCTAGCCGAAATCCAGGCCAAAGTATCAGCCTGCTTGTCTGACATTGCCGCCTGGATGTCTCAGCGCCATCTGAAACTAAACATGACCAAGACTGAGCTTCTTATCTTTCCCCCTAAACCAACCTCTCCTCCTCCTCCATTCTCTATTTCTGTGGATAACACTCTCATCCTTCCTGTCTCATCAGCTCGTAACCTTGGGGTCATCTTCGACTCCTCCCTCTCCTTCTCTGCACATATTCAACAGACTGCTAAAACCTGTTGTTTCTTTCTCTATAATATCACCAAAATTCGCCCTTTCCTTTCTGAGCACACTACCAGAACCCTCATCCACACTCTTTTCACCTCTCACTTAGACTATTGCAACTTGTTTCTCACAGGTCTCCCACTTAGCCATCTCTCTCCTTTTCAATCTGTTCAAAATTCTGCTGCACGACTAGTATTCCGCCAGTGTCGTTATGCTCATATTAGCCCTCTCCCTCAAGTCACTTCACTGGCTTCCTATCCATTTCCACATACAGTTCAAACTCCTCTTATTGACCTATAAGTGCATTCACTCTGCAGCTCCTCAGTACCTCTCCGCTCTCATCTCTCCCTACATTCCTCCCCAGGAACTCCGTTCACTGGGTAAATCTCTCTTATCTGCACCCTTCTCCTCCACTGCTAACTCCAGACTCCGTTCCTTTTATCTTGCTGCAACTTATGCCTGGAATAGACTTCCGGAGCCGGTACGTCAAGCTCCATCTCTGGCCGTCTTCAAATCTAAGCTAAAAGTCCACCTGTTTGATGCTGCTTTTAACTCCTAACCCTTGTTCACTTATTCAGAACCCTTATTTTATCATCCTCACTTTAATATTCCCTTATCTCTTGTTTGTCCTGTTTGTCTGTCCTAATTAGATTGTAAGCTCTGTCGAGCAGGGACTGTCTCTTCATGTTCAATTGTACAGTGCTGCGTACGTCTAGTAGTGCTATAGAAATGATAAGTAGTAGTAGTAATGTTGGAAGATCGCCGGCCTTCTTGTTCGAAAATAAGCTGGTATGTTACTATGTTACTGATTATCCCAGAAATAGTGGATTTTCCCCAAGTCCACTTAATAATGGTCTATGGACTTTTCCTTTAGGAAGCCGTTCAAACCTTTTTTAAACTCCGCTAAGCTAACCGCCTTTACCACAGTCTCTGGGAACGAATTCCAGAGTTTAATTACACGTTGATTGAAGAAACATTTTCTCTGATTCGTTTTAAATTGTAGCTTCATTACATGCCCCCTAGTCCTAGTATTTTTGGAAAGCGTAAACAGACACTTCACATCTACCCGTTCAACTCCACTCATTATTTTATAGACTTCTATCATATCTTCTCTCAGCCGCCTTTTCTCCAAGTTGAAGAGACCTAGTCACTTTAGCCTTTCCTCACAGGGAAGTCGTCCCATCCCCTTTATCATTTTCATTGCCCTTCTCTGTACCTTTTCTAATTCCACTAGAATTTACGGATGACACCAAAATCTGCAATAGGGTAGACACCCTTGGTAGTGTGGATAACACGAGGAAGGATTTAGCAAAGCTAGAGGAATGGACTGAAATTTGGCAGCTTAGATTTAATATTAAAAAATGCAGGGTCGTGGATTTGAAATGTGAAAACCCGAGGGAATGGTACAGTTTAGGGGGTGAAGAACTTTTGTGCATGAAAGAGGAGCAGGACTTGGGTGTGATCGTATGTGATGATCTTAAGATGGCCAAACAGGTAGAAAAGGCGACGGCGAAAGCTAGAAGGATGCTTGGGTGCATAGGGAGAGGAATGTCCAGCAGGAAAAAGGAGGTGATGCTGCCCCTGTATTAGACTCTGGTGAGACCTCATTTACAATATTGTGTACAATTCTGGAGACTGAACCTTCAAAAAGATATAAGCAGGATGGAGTCGGTCCAGAAGGCAGCTACTAAAATGGTCAGTGGTCTTCGCCATAAAACGTCTGGGGATAGACTTAATAATCTCAGTATGTATACTTTGGAAGAAAGGCAGGAGAGGGGAGATACGATAGAGGCGTTTAAATACTTATGCGGCATAAATGCACAGGAGTCGAGTCTCTTTCAACTGAAAGGAAGGTCTGGAAAGAGAGGGCATAGGATGAAGGTGATAAGTAACCTGAGGAAATACTTCTTCAAGGAAAGGGTGGTGGAAGTGGTGGAGACGAAAACAGTATCTGAACTGAAGAGTGCTTGGGACAAGTACATAGGATCTCTAAATGAGTGATAGGGATAGTAGACGGCATGGATGAGCATATGGTCTTTATCTGCCTTCATTTTTCTCTATTTCTATGTTTCTATTTCCAGTCAGCTTTCTGCCCTGTTCTCTACTTCTGGGCTGCTGGCCCTCGCCATTCGCATATTCTCTGATCCTGGAGATAACAGCTGTATACTACATTATCATGGCCTCATCCACAGTCAATTCCACATGTAAACAAAACAGCCATGATGCTGGCAAGTCCAGCCCTCCTAAAATAGTGCCAATTTAATCCCGTAACAGCACAAAACCCCATGGGCATTCCAGTGCTTCCATCAGCAGAGCTGGAAGAAGTGACCAATGGCCTCCTGGCCTAGGGTGATGAACAGGACAGGAACTACATTTCCCAGCATGCCCACTGACAGTTGTTCAGCATTACGTGACGAGGAGGGCAAGCTGTATAATTATCCAGCAGCAAGTGCACACAGCATGCAAACTTCTGCAATCAGGAAGCAGGAGAAAAGTGATTCCCATCATCACCACAGCAGCAAGAAGTTCTCTCTCACTGATACACTATTCCCAGTATCAGATCCCAAAGCAGTGTGTCTGCATCAGGGCTGCCAAGTGGGGGGGGGGGGGGGGGGGGATGAGGGCCTGGCGCTGACCATAGAAACCTAGATGTGCCCTCCGCGGTCCGATATCACTATCATCCTTCCCTCCTCACCTTGAGCAGTCCTCCATCATTTCTGCGGGCTGTCAGCAGCGTCAATAAGGAGAGCAGGCTGCCAATCGCTGACCCTGGAAGCATTTCCTCTGCTGTGTTCCGCCTCCTCTGACACAACTTCCTGTGTCTGTGTAGGTGAGACATAGCGCAGAGGAAATGCTTCCAGGGCCAGCCAGAGACAGCTTGATCTCCTTATTGACTCTGACGGCAGCCTGCAAAAAGACCACTGAAGGGGAGGAGGAAAGGACGACAGCCATACTGGACCGCGGGGGTGGAGGGGGGAAGAAGGGTAAAAGATGCCAGCCCATGTGCAGGCAGGGAGATGCCAGTGAGCAAGAACGGCGGAGAGGGTCAGAGATGGCAGACCATGGGGGCGGGGGCAAGGCCCTTAAGATTGTTTCCCCCAGATCCATCTTTGTCTCTCTGTGGTCCTGGTCTGCACACCTCAGAGGCCGGAAGCTTCTCTCTCACAGACACACCGTTCCCAGTATCAGATCCCAGTGCAGTGTGTCTGCACACCTCAGAGACAGGGAATTTCTCTCTCACAAAGTCTGCCCAATTTTGAGCCTCCATCTCTCTGTATACCAGGCCACCTGCCAGATCAATTGCTCTCCTCTCTCCATGCTCAGAAAATAACCCCCCCCCCCCTCGACTTCTGCCCCTCTCTCTGTCAAGCCCATTTGGATTATTAATATTTCAAAGTGATGGGATTCCCCTGACCTGATTCTCTCAAACCACGTCAGGCCATACCTCCTCTCTGCAGAGAATGCCTCCCCCCGCCAAAAAAAAAAACATCTTTCATTTCTCCCTTCGCCTCTAGCATTAGCAGCAACAGTAAATGAGACTCAGCAAACCCTATTTCCCTGAGTTGATCTAATTGTCACGTATCAAATATCCATTTGCAGGGCCAAAATCTGAGCAGCGTCGCCATCTCTTCCCAGGAATCTCTTCCTCATTTCTGGCATGGAACGGGGTTGAGAGGGGGGGTTAGTTATTTCTGGCTGGGGAAGGGGGAAGACAGTCAAGGGCAGCGAGAGATTAGCAGCTGGTACCAGGGATGTGTGCTCAAGCTAGCGTCTGCAGAGTGAGAACCGGATCATGGATGAATGATTAGGAAATACCTGGCAGGGGGATCTGCAGCCTGCAGACAGATGAGCTAGAGAAATCCTGGGAATACACTGCAGGAGAGATACAGAGGTGCTGCTTTCTCTTGCCTTGATGTACAAAGCTGTCCCACAGTCCCCAAGGGTATCATGCATCATTACCATTCCCAAATCAGCCCCCCCCACCTCCACGCACATCCCCATACCTACTGACACCTGCTTCGTCTCCCGCCTCTCCCTCCCCCACAAAACCCAGCAATAGTACAGAGAGGAAGAAGGCCCACCTGTCTGTCCCTTGCCCAGTGTCTTCTCCAGCCGGTATGGTCCCACATACTGCGCGTGCTGGGTTTGCTGGTAAGGATGCACGCCTCCTGTCTCCTTACCCCCAGACATACTGTCCCGGCTTTGTCACTCCTCCAGCGGGGCCCGGCCTTCCCCTCCCAGGGCTAGAACAATGGGGGGGGGGGGGAATAAAAAAAAGGAGACACAGATGCCGGATTTGTCTCTTCCTAGCCCTCCCTCCGCCTCCTCCTTTTCTACGGTCCTTTCCCTCGATTTAAATGCTTGATCTCTTTTTTCGCCCTGGATGGGGGGCACAAGGGGGGAGGGTAGGAAGTGGATTGCTGCTTGTCCTCTTTGCTGATGCATCCAAGTGGGAGGGGAAAGAGAGGGGGGGGGGGAACCAATGCTAGGGTCCTGGTACTAGCATCATCCGAGCTGTGTGGTCCTCCACTGGATGCTGCTTTCTCAGTGATGCTGAGGCTGCAGCTCCCTCCTCCCTCCCTCCCTCTGCTCCCTCCTCCCTTTCTCCTTCTCTCCTTTCTCCTCTATGTTCTCTCTCTCTCTCTCCTCTGGCTCTTTCTTTCTTTTCTTTCATCAGCATCCGGGGACTGGCTGACAGCTAAAATTGGTTTAACCCTTTCACTGCTGCTGCTCCTCCCATCCCCCCCTTTTCTATTTCCCAGCTTGGGTCTTCTGCAGCCTGTCCTGGGGAATGAGAAGGGAACAGCAGATTAGGGAGGGAGGGGCATAGAGGGAACCTATCATATTCACTTCTGGCTCTAAGTCATTCACAACCTGACAACCTGCAAAGAGCTGAGAGAGAGTGATTTCACTGCCAGGACTTGTGCAAGGACGGAGACAGAGGGAAGGAGTGCGACATAACAGAAGAGAAAGAAAGAGTCCCAGGGATGAGATAGAAGAGAAACAGGCAGTGTTTGGACCAGCAAGAGAAGAGGACATGCAATCTTTTTTCAAGACTGAATGTTCAGATGTTCTCTCAAACCCGACCCAGTGATTTCATCATCCAATAACGTATATGCAAGCTCCAGGATGGAGGAGTCCTGTGCAATACCGCCCACCAGAGCATATTCAGAAGGAAGGAGTCCCTAAGGCCAAAAGACCTTCAGAAGAAAGGAGCACCTGTGAAACCATGTCTACCTATTTAAGGAAGTATTCCCATTATAGATCTCCTGACCGCGATATCATGTCATATCATATAACATATATATATATATATAAAACATAACATAGTAGGTGACTGCAGAAAAAGACCTATACGGTCCATCCAGTCTGCCCAACAAGATAAACTCATATGCGCTACTTTATATGTATACCTGGCCTTGATTTATATCTACCATTTTCAGGGCACATATCCACAGATCACCTTCAGTAGTATACAACCCAGCAGTCCTAGCACATCAATGAGGGAGCCAGAATGTATGCCATAGGAAGGGGATCTTCAGTATACTGCCAGACAGCAATACCACATCCACCACAGAAGAAGCATCTTTGGAGCATCCACTGGAGACCAGAATATCTTCAGAAGGAAGGCGTCCCATAGTATATCAACCAATAGTGACATAATATCCACTGGAGACTAAAGTGTCTTCAGAAGGTAGTAGTCCCATAGAATATCACCTAGATGTCATAACATCTTCAGAAAGAAGAAGTCCCACAGTATGTCACCCAATAGTGACACCACACCCACTGGAGACCAGAGAAGCAGATGCACAGTATATCACCCAATCAAGACACCACATCTACAGGAGGCCAGAGTCTCTTCAAAAGGAAGGCATCCCACAGTATATCTCCCCAATCATAATACCCCCATCTAATGGAAGCCAGAAGCTATTTCCCAATCATGATACCACATCCACTAGAGGCCAGAATGTTTTCAGAAGAAAGCAGTCTCATAAATATCACCCAATCATGATACCGCATCTACTGGAGGCCAGAGTCGCTATAAAAGGAAGACATTCCACAGTATATCTCCCAATGATGATACCACATCTACTGGAGGCCAGAGTCTCTTCAGAAGGAAGACATCCCACAGTATATCTCCCAATCACAATACCACATCCACTAGAGGCCAGATTGTATTCAGAAGGAAGCAGTTCCATGAATATCACCCAATCACGATACCACATCTACTGGAGGCCAGAGTGTCTTCAGAAGGAAGCAGACCCACAGTATATCACTCAATAACGATAGCACATCCATTGGATGTCAGAACATCTTCAGAAGGAAGGAGTCCCAAAGTATATTACCCAATAGTGATACCACGTCTACTGGAAGTCAGCATATCTTCAGAAGGAAGAAGTTCCTCAGTATATCACAAAACAGTGAAAGCACATCAGCTGGAGGCTAGAACATCTTCAGAAGGAAGGAGTCCCTCACAATATCACCCAATCGTGACACACATCCACTGGAAGCAAGCCAAACCACCACATGGGTGGAGGTACACAAATTCCTACGAAAAGTAGAATCTGAGGAAAGGGGGAGTAGGCGGAGTAGGCTCTTGAACAACACCAGTAGGCGACGTAGATAGGAACAATCTCTTTATTTAAATATACACTCGACTCAACACAGCCTTGTTTCGGCGCTACAGACGCCTTCTTCAGGAGTCTTGTGATATATAAATATACGAATATTAAGCTCAAAGAGAATGAAAGCAAGGCTTCTGCTACAATTGTAATCCACTGCCGATGCAGGAAAAAAGCTCAGTTGAATACGCTGAGCTTTTTTCCTGCATCGGCAGTGGATTACAATTGTAGCAGAAGCCTTGCTTTCATTCTCTTTGAGCTTAATATTCGTATATTTATATATCACAAGACTCCTGAAGAAGGCGTCTGTAGCGCCGAAACACGGCTGTGTTGAGTCGAGTGTATATTTAAATAAAGAGATTGTTCCTATCTACGTCGCCTACTGGTGTTGTTCAAGAGCCTACTCCTCCTACTCCCCCTTTCCTCACACATCCACTGGAAGTCAGAGTGTCTTTAAAAGGAAGCAGACCCACTGAATATCACCCAATAATAATACCACATCTACTGGACATCAGAACATCTTCAGAAGCAAAGAGTCTCAAAGTATATCACCCAATAGTGGTACCATATTCAATGGAGGCCAGAAAAAGAGTAGCACGGTATACCACCAGACAGTGAAACTGTGTCCACTAAAAGTGACTTCAGAAGGAAGGAGACCCATGGTAGAGCATCTTCCATTGACAACACATCTATCAGAGGCCATAGTGACTTTATAACAGCGGTATGACATCCAGTGATGACCAGCAAACCTTCATAAGGAAAGAGTCCCACAGTATGCCATCTGATAGTGAAACCACATCCGCTAATCAAAGAGAAGCTTCAGAAAGGAGTCCTACAGAAAACCACCAGTGAGATCACCTCCAGCGAACGCCAACATACCTTTGAAATCCTACTATATATCCACCCAAGCCATGGAGAAGGAAATCCCATGCTATTGCTCCGGACAGTAATGCCATGTACACTGGATCAGGAGATTCTTTGGCAGGATAGAGACCCATAGAATACCTGCCAGTATTGATACACATCCACCAGAAACTGGAGAACTTTCAGAAGGATAGAGTCCGACACTATACCATCTAATAATGATATACTTTTGGGGTGCTTCCTTTTAAAGACACTCTGACCTCCAGTGGATGTGCTGTCACCATTTGACAATATAGTGTGGGATGCCTTCCTACTGAACTCTTTGATAAGGAAGGAATTCCTGTTGTATAGCACA